>NC_053154.1:331061015-331416848 GCF_016835505.1 Polypterus senegalus
GGCACAAGGCAGGAACCAATCCTGGGCAGGGTGCCAACCCACCGCAGCACTGCAATACCTCGAAGAATTTGTTTGAAAACAACAAGACACAACCACACCCCCGACGCGGCTGGGCGGGCAGGCTGGCATTTTCGTTTTCATTTTCCAGCTGAGGGAGTATCGATTCAAACGTCGGTGCCAGTTCATTAATTGGCATGTCAAGAATCGGGCCACCTGCTCCCCTTAAATTCAACTCGTGGTTTCCATGCAGGCCTCTCCCATTCCCTCACTGGTCGTATCTTCAGTTTATGAGGCACCCCAATGCTTGGAGCGCAGGACCGGATGACGCGAGTGACGTGACGTTATTTTAGATCGCTTGCCATCGTACAGCATTGGTCCCCACAGACCCCCACTCTGCGATCTCCATTTTGAGATTAAAATCTCTTCATCTTGGGGTAAGCGACGGATCAAAATCTCACTTGAGGCCACAGATTTCCTTTAAGTGCGCCACTGAAGTGACAAGTGGGGGTCACCGTTGGGCGCTTAGAGAGTAAAACGTGAAAGTCGAGCCACTAGTCACGCGTGTGCCCCCCTGGCTACAGTCTGAGAGGAGTCGCTACGTCTTTGGAGATGTTTACGTGGCACTGCCATCCTGTGTGACGTGACCCCGCCAGCGTGTTTGTGACGTCACGCTCCCTACGCGTCGGTCTGCGCCAGCCCTCGGTGAATAAGCGACGCTTGGTTTCAAGTCGTAAAGTTCGCTTATTTCCCAAGTGGGCCCTAGCGGTGGGTTTGGGTTGGCTTGTCGACTCTCGTTTTCGCCCCACGACTTGCGATTCCCACCTTAAATTTGACTTCTGGTTGTTTTTGTGATCTCGCGCTTGTAACACTTTGCTGTCTCTCGCACAGTAACTCTCGGACCACCCTAGGAGGTCCCTTGCCGATATGAACCCAGCAGAACCTGCCACTTTTTTAGGTCCCTGTCAGTCACGACTGTCACTCAGAGCCAAGAGCCGATTCCCTGGACAGCCTTTATTGGAGACATTAAATACAAAACATTCTCAACGGGACCACCATTTGGACGCCCTGCAGTTTTCCCGACATTGTGAACCCACGTGCTTCATTTCTAGGACAACGCAGTCAGAGAGATGACAGGTGACAGTTTTCGTAAACCCCTGTCACTGCGCATCACGAGGACGTGTAAAGCGAGTTAGTGATCCAGAAACGAGGGCACATGGAGGCCAACGAGCAGAAAGAATTCAGACGTGGACAGAAAATAAAAAAAAAAAACAGAAAAAGTCCCAGCAGAACAACAGTCAAAGACACGGCGTGCCAATTAAGAGAGCGTTAAAAACAGCGCCCCCTGTGTGACTGTTAGGGCAACGCCAGTGTGTGGCACACCTCAAGTGAAGCACACTGCCAACAGAAAGAGAAACAGCGAGAGGGGGACGAGGGGACAAAGGGACAGGCACACCTGGCAAACGCTCAGAGGTGACGGAGGCCGTCGTCAAAGATGACGTGCGGCTGGATCTGCAGCAGGACCGGACCCTTGGGGGCGCCGTTCAAGAAGAAAACCTCGTCCACCTCCAGGCCCCAAGCCCGTAAGGCGCGCAGCGCCGTGGCGCTCATCTCTCGGTCGCTGTGGGTGGTCGTCAGGTAGACGTTCAGGGGGCTGTTGTAGATGCTGAATTTCTTTCTCATCTCCCCAAGGTGCACTGCAAACTTTATTAGGGGGTCCTGTGAAAAGCAAGAAGAGGCACCTGAGAATAATAAAAAAATAAATAAATAAAACACAACGCAGAGGAGCAGCTCACCGTGTCCATCTGTCTAAGGCCGACTCATCCCAGCAGAGCAGAACCGACCCCAGTGGCATCGGGCACCAGACCACCACCAGGTGCAGCCATTCATTTGCCAATCGCACACATCATCAGCTTCAATATATAGCGCCTTGTAAAAGCCTTCACTCACATAAACTGTACGGCTGTCACAACCTGGGATTTCAATCAATCGGACTTGGAATTTATAAATCAAACAAAAGGAATTAATAAACGGCCACAAATGAAAATGCAGAAGACACTTTGTAAGCCTTCATCCCCCTGGTCAGCACTTGGTCGAGCGGCCGCTCTCCGCTGCGACTGCCAGTCAAGGACTCTGCCCCGTCCTCCTGGCTGGCTAGCGGGCGAGCACAAGTGGGCAGCAATCTTGGGGGCTCGTCACGTATGTCTGATGGGGTGACGGTCAGGAGTCTGCCTTGGTCACTCAAGGACATGGTGGTGGTCTTCTCCCCTTTACCTCTCGTTCCCTCCCAGACTTTGGTCTTCATTCCTGGTTTGCACTCCAGTTTACTGTTGAACCGCAGTGACAGAGAGAGGACTGGCAGCAGATGAGCCTGCAGGTCACACTGAGCAGAGGGGGCTTTAGGCTGACAAAGGGGACGGAGACTCGCCAGTTGCATTTTTTCCTTTATAGCAAATTGTTGAAAGGTTTTCGGTTTGTTTCTTTGGATTTGATGTGACGTGTGCTGTTTGGTAGGTCACCTGGAAAAATTCTAATTCTGTTTACAAATCGGACACAATAAAATGCGACAGTACTGGGGGGGGCCGAATCAGGGCAATCAGGGTATGTCTGATGGGGTGACGGTCAGGAGTCTGCCTTGGTCACTCAAGGACATCAAGTTTCTTCATATGAAGCCACTCTGTTGCCGATTGTCCTGTGCACAGACAAACTTCCTCCCCTAGCTGAAGCTTTGTGGCCGATGGCAGCAGGTGTCCCCTCAGGATCCATCTGTGAGGCGCAGCACTCAGTCCCAACAAGACTGCCAGTCCCATCAGCCCCAAAACGTGACGCTGTCACAGTGGCAACGGTGTCCCCTGCCTGTTATTCTACGTTAGATTTATACAACACATACGTAGCCCCGTGTAGTGTTTAAGCCAAAAACAGAGGAGTAGAGCGACAAGGCCGATTCCAGGGGCACAGGAGACGAGTTCTGGGGAAAGATTGAAAGATCCGAGCCTCGTCAGTTTAAGATAAAAAACACACGACTGAAATCTTTAAGATTATGAGGACTTCGGAGTCGTGGTGGACTCGTCACTATCAACTGGCAGACAGTTCTCAGAGGCCATTAAGAAGGCTGACAGACTGTCAGGTTATATAGCGCCTTGACGTGTGGAGTACAAGTCACAGGAGGTTCTGCTCAAGCTTTATAATGCACTGGTGTGGCCTCATCTGGAGTCCTGGGGGCAGTTTGGGTCCCCATAAAGACACAGCAGTACTAGAGAAGGTCCAGAGAAGAGCGACTTGGCTGATTCAGGGCTACAGGGGATGAGTTAGGAGTGAAGATTCAGAGAGCGGAGATCAACACTTGCATCAAGTTCAGGTCTTATTAGGTCTGAATACACAATGGGGGTCTGAAAATCAAGAGTCCACCTTATGAGAAGGATTGAGGAGTCATAGTGGACTCTAAGCTATCAACTTCCAGACAAGCCATTAAGAAGCCATTAACAGAATGTCAGGTTATATAGCGCCTTGACGTGTGGAGTACAAGTCACCGGAGGTGACGCTCAGGCTTTATAACACACCGGTGTGGCCTCATCTGGAGTCCTGGGGGCAGTTTGGTCTCCATAAAGACACAGCAGCACTAGAGAAGGTCCAGAGAAGAGTGACTGGGCTGATTTTGGGGACTACAGGGGGAGATTCAAAGAGCTGAGCCATAAGGAGATGAAGAGGAGACCTGACTGAAGGGTTTAAAATGATGAAGGTGATTAGTCCAGTGGATCGAGACGGTGACTGTAAAATGAGGTCATCGAGAACAGCTGGACACTTGCTAAGTGTAAATTTCACACAAACATCAGAAGAGGACCACAGCACAGACACTTGCAATACATGACCAAGTGGTGTGGTGGGAAGTGGGACTTTAGGGACCTTTAAAACTCGACTTGATGTTAGTTCACAAGAATGAAGTGGACAGGAGTGGCGAGCTTTGGTGGGCTGAGTGTCCTCTGCTCGTCCCGACTGCTCTAACGCGTTTTCATCTCAGACCACAAGACTTTCTGTCACATCACTGCAGGACTGTGCACGTGACGAGCAGGGACATCTCGTTTCTTTCAGTTAGGACTCCTCTCTCCTCCCACTCTTCCATAATGGCCGTGTTCTTGCAGTGCTTCGAGATAATCGAGCCGTGAACGTCCCCTGCAATCACCGTAGCTGACCTGAGTGACCTCACGGTGGCCTCTCTGACAAGTGCCATTCTTGGAGGGGTGGCCTGACCTGACAGTGTGGCTGTAGTTTCTTCTTTTGTGTATGGAGGTCTGTCCAGAGCCTTTGTGGTGGTCTTCTCCCCTTTACCTCTCGTTCCCTCCCAGACTTTGGTCTTCATTCCTGGTTTGCCCTCCAGTTTACTGTTGAACCGCAGTGACAGAGAGAGGACTGGCAGCAGATGAGCCTGCAGGTCACACTGAGCAGAGGGGGCTTTAGGCTGACAAAGGGGACGGAGACTCGCCAGTTGCATTTTTTCCTTTATAGCAAATTGTTGAAAGGTTTTCGGTTTGTTTCTTTGGATTTGATGTGACGTGTGCTGTTTGGTAGGTCACCTGGAAAAATTCTAATTCTAATAAACTGTATGTTTACAAATCGGACACAATAAAATGTGACAGTACTCCGAATCAGGGCAATACAATTAAAAATGAAGAATTGACAAACCTCGCTGATTGGGAAGGACTGGAGATGACTTTCAAAATTATCAATCCCCTCCAGTTTGTTCTCCTGGAAGATGTGCCTAAGAATGGTGTCGCCATCAAACATGATCTTGAGCTGCTCACAGGTGGCGGGGGCTCGCTGCTTGAACAACAAAGGGGCTGGGAAACCTGAGGGAGACACGAGAAGCAAAATGAGTAAGGAGAAGGAATGGAAATGATTGGGAGAAACAGGATATTAAAAATAAAATAGTATCTGCAACCCAAAGGGAGAGCCTGGCCTGTTAGGGGCTTCACATAAAACCATGAAGGTCAGCAGGGTGGTCTCACTGGCTTAAAAACATCTCTCTATTATAAAAAACAAAATCCTGGAGAGAAACAGCAGGGCGACAAGACCATGGAAGACACTTAAAAGACCCGCGAGACGATAGAGATTGGCCACGGAGCGTCTCGCAGGGACCTTAAACATGAGACTTTGTGCCATGAGATTGTCCCAGGACCGTCTCGCGATGGCGCAGAACATGAGATTCTTGCAAGACACGCCCTACTTACAACCAAATAAGAGCACGGGCAGCAAAACACACTCAGTCGTGTAAAGTTAAGACTTTGAGCAGACACAGATCCAGGGTCTCAGCTGTGGAACGAGCCCCGGACACAGACAGACAGACAGACAGACGGGCATCGTTTTGTCACCCAACACACACATTTATTTACACTACTATATTTACAATTAAGTGCACAACCCAGTGCTCCAGCATCAAGACTCCCAAAGTCCAGGCCTCTCTCTTCAGGCCGCCTCCACTCCTCTCCAGCAAGACTTTGTCCTTTCCTCACCTGACTCCAGACATCGAATGAAGGGAGGCGGCCCGTTATATACATGCCGGGATGGGCTCCAGGTGCTTCCCGACACTCCCCTGTGTGGCGGAAGTGCTGGCTGCACACCCGGAAGCGCTCCGGGTGTCCCCAGTCTTCTTCCCCCCCAGCACTTCCAGGTGTGGCGTAAGTGCCGAGGTCCTGAGAGCCCCCTGGTGGCGACCATGGGCCCCTACAGGGTTGAGCTTCCAAGCTCTGCACCCGTGGTCCCCAGCGCAACCAGGGTGGTCGCCCCCTCGTGGTCTGGATGAGGCGCAAACCCTCCTCTGGTCCTCTTGGGCGTCCCGGCTGGGGTTGGTACACATAGCGCATATAAAGCGTATAAAGACAATATGTTATAAATGAAACGTCAACGACCAAGCGAAGAAGAAAGCAGCGTGGAGAAAAGAGACTCAGAAGCATTGGAGAGAAAAAAGAGCAAAAAAGAAAAACAACAAGATGCAAATTCAGAAAATAAGGAAAGTAATTATCAGCCTGGAACAAGTGGAGTTGCGAAAAAAAAAAAAAGCACATCCAATCGGGCTCAGAATTAAAAGACAAACTTCAAATCGACGTTCACAAGCGCTGGCGCTGTACACATGCAGAGCAGGTTAGAGATTATAAAAGCAGTGGAATTTGAAAGGCTCAAAAAAAAAAAACAGCGTGATATATGTGTGGAGAAAGTTAAAGAACACGAAAGTAGGAAAATTAGAAAGTATAAAAAAAAGAAAGTAAAGATCACAGGAGCGCAAACAAAAAGAAATTATTAGTCGAAAAAGGGAAAATAATCACCAGACCAGGAGCCTCATGCATAAACGGTGTGTTGCACAGAAATGTTGCGTAAGAACGTTTCCACGTTCAAATCGTGATGTATAAAACCTAAACTTGGCGTAAAGCCGCGCACATTTCCACGGTAGCTCATACCCTGGCATATGCAAGTTCTCCGCTCGCTCTGTTTTGCAGACTGGCGGCACTCAGCGTCATGGCAGTGCTACTCTTCCTGTGTGGCTTATCTTTCTTTTTCAGATCCACATCCCTGACACGGCTTTAAAAATACACTGAAACTAACTGCATATTGTTTATTAGTGTAAGGCATCTGATTGTAATTAACTTGTAACAATATAATGGTCCGCAGAATGGCCAAACTATTCTAAATACCAGAACTGCTTTAGCGTCGTTACTCTCACTGCACCTTCTTCTCTCAGCTGCTCCTGTTAGGGTTGCCACAGCGGATCATCTTTTTCATATTCCTCTCACTGCACCACTCGGAGTATTTCTATCACTGTATCTGAGTGGGAATCACAGCAGCTGACCGGAAAGAGAATTATCAGGATACAGCATCAAACACACGCTGCCTCAGCCATGCGCTCAGTCTATTTGAACTGCTCCCATACGTCAAACACTTCAGAGCCCTTCCTGTACGGACCTCGCGCTTCACAAACAGTTTCATCCCGAGAGCTCTAAACGCACTCAGTCAGCCATCAGGTGCTCCTGGTAGACCTGTGAGGACTTATAAGTACAATCACCTCACTGGAAACGTGCGATACAGTTATAATATTACACAACCTGCGCCACTTCATAAAGCGCATATTTAAATATGATGACGAGATCATTTTTAAGATGAAATGCAGCAAAATGTTTATTATATTATACAGATAAAACTTTAACTTCATTTAAGTAATCTAACATGTGAGGACACGGTGCCAGCGCTAGCGACAATCTGGCGGCCCGTTCACGTATTGTTCCTGTCTCGCGCTGTATTTTTGCTGGGTCAGGCGTGACACTAGAAGAATAGATGGATAAAATAATTAAACACGTACTACGAAGATATTACAATGTTCCATAAAAGTTTTGAAGAATCGGTGTTCTCAGTTTACAGATAGCTTAACGTCTATCACAGAGCTGATCATGTGGCGATTGGGTATTTGGAGAAAGAAAAGTAAGGACAGGAACTGGAGGCGAGTACGTTTGAAAAAGATAGTACTGCTGCTATAAAGTATTTCATCGAAGGTCGCACACTGCACAGCAGCATCTTGTGTGAGACATGAACAATCACTGCGCCACCGTGTTCACATGTTTAATAACGTGCTTTAACTCCCATCATCATGACAATGACATCACGTATACATCTCAGTATTTTAATTATTCAGAGAGTTGTAATATCACGAATGTCATGGATTCTGTGTCCTGTCAGAGGAAGAGAGCCGGTTTAAGAAGCACGTAGTGATTCACACACACAGAGCACATATGAGTAGAAGATCAAATACAAAACAAAGCATTTAACGTGCAACTTTAGTTACGATGTGATTTGAGAAACTGGTTAATTAAACGATTTTAAGATGAAGTTTATGATGTTCTATTTTAATGACAAAATAAACTACGTGATTAAAGTGGAAATTTCGAGATTGAAGTTGACATTTCGTGCTTTTTCCCCACTGTGTGCCTATTTTCTTTTTTCTCTGTACCCTAATAAGCTGTCATGTGACGCTCAGACGGTGGGCTACGTCATGACGACTTTGATATGTGACAACTTTTTCATTTCGGGCACTGTGCGACTTTGTGAACTTGAGCTTTTGAGTTTCTCCGACACGCCATGTCACTCGATCAACTTCCTTTTGTTATTTATACCACTATTTAAACCAACAAACAGTTCGTTTTTCCTTTGCCTCCACTTGGTATTCGCTGAAATTCTTCTATTTTCCCCCGTGCTTTTCCCATTGTCTTTTCACAGAACGCTGAGCTTAAGGGCTATTTATGTTGATTTGCATATTCAAAGAGGCAGAATTCTGGGAGGAGCTGGGGCGGGACAGCAGGCGCGTGCACGGGCGTTACTTTTCACGCTTACTGGGATTTATGTAGCGGAAGAACGTGGAAGCTGGCGTACACACAGATTTGTGCATCTGGATTTTTCTGTGTGTACGCACATTTTTGCATTTGTCTGTACGCCATGTTATAGTGCGAATTCTACGCACGGCGTTATGCAGGAGGCCCCTGGTATCATTGAAACAAAAGCAGGATAAAGTGAGGTCAGAAATAAAAGACAGAGTAGAAAACAAAGTAAAACGTCATAAAAAGGCTCAAAAAACAAGGGGCCAAACACATGCAGAGCAGGTTAGAGAAAATGAACACTGGAATTCAAAAGACTTGTAGAAACACAAGTAGAGCGAGATACAGAATATGAACGCAGAAAAAAAAAACGACAGGGTCAAAAAAAAAAGAAAGTAAAGATCGCATTAGCGCAAAGAAAGAGAAATAACGAAAAGGCGACTAGAGACCCAATACATGGACACAGGCGATATGTCAGGAGTATGGAAATATTGTAAGGCTTTGAAGTTTAAGTCAAGAGAATTTCAAAAACGGACTTTACCGCACATGCATTTATTGGTTACTTTGCAAAAAAAAAGATAATTAACTGCTGATGATGAAGATCATTTTCACTGGAAATCAGTTTTATGTGAAAACCAGCATTCTCATCCATCATGCAAAGTCATCAGGGAGACGTGTCTCTGATTTGTCCCAAAGGCCCCCAAATCGTCAAAAGAGGAATCCTGAACCAGATGGTTCGTGCGCCAGATTGCCACATCAGCGAGCCAGTCTGGCACCACAAGTTGGCAGTGGAGGGGAGCTGCAGGACACTGGACCAAAGAGAAGGTAGCGGGTGGGCACCAAATGTTCATTTTGTTCAGATTTGTTTCTCCTTACTGCTCTTTTATTGGTTAATAAAAAGTATTTCTGGGTTTATTTATGAAGCTCTCTGGCCTTCACGAGTGCCTACGACTTTTGCCCAGAGGATACTTGGGAACACATTCTGTAATTGTATAGAATTGTATTTATGTTGAATGCTATTTCTTCTTTTTTTTCCATTGTATTTTGGTCACCTTTTTTGATGAGACAGTGCTGGGGACACGTGACAACAAATGTGACTCGACAGCAGCTGTGCGCAAAAGGGCATTTTGAAAAATACGACATGTCACAGCTTGAAAGTGTAAAAGGCAGACACTAGTTATTGACTGGCTAGTTATTATTAATTATCTCGTGCCCACTCTTGTTGGTCAGACTACCGTGGGCACGAGATAATTAATAACTAGCCAACCCACGGCGTAGCATACGTCGCATAATCAGGCCACTTTTTAAATGATTTTTAAGCACAGAGGAAAAAAATAAACATTTGAAAAATCCGTAATTTAATAAGCCACCAAGAAAAGTAACATTACAACAATGCACGCTACGAACCAACATACAATTGTCTGTGACTGAAATCTGGAGGAGCGCCGTCGCGCTTTCTCCTTCCAAAGCGAATGACGGGGTTGAACGGCGCTCGTTCAGTACGCACTGCCCGCTTATGTGCCCACCCCCAACTCCCTACCTGTGAGTCACGTTGACTGTTAATTTTCCAAACACGCCTCAGTCGGTTTCCACGTTGATTTTTCATTGTTCTTTGCAGTTCCGGCTGCTTTGTTTTTATATATATAATCCACCAAGTCACCCGACCATGGGGGGCTTTATAAAGGGCAGAGACGTAATCAGTGCAAGCGTATGATCCGCACGTACTGGGAATTTCTCGTTCGTGGGGAACAATTGCAAGCCACGGTCTCCATCACGAATGGGGTTCAACGGCCTCCCCACGCCGGGTAGACACACGTTGATCCATTCAGTGTAGCGCGCGTGCAGAACCGGACATACAAGTGCATCACAGACCTGTTAATACTCAATCTCACGTGGCTGAAAGCCACTTGTCCCTCTAAGAATTTGGACGCCGACCGCTGTTGGGTCGTGTAACTATTTAGCAGGCGGAGTCTCGTCGTTTTCAGAAATAACAGCCAAATCGCTCCACCAACTAAGAACTGCCATGCACCACCACCCACAGAATCGAGAAAGAGCCATCAGTCTGTCAATCCTGTCCGTGTCCGGGCCCGGTGAGGTGTCCTGTGTTGAGTCAAATGAAGCGAAAGGCTCCACACCTGGTGGTGCCCTTCCGTCAATTCCTTTAAGTTTCAGCTTTGTAACCATACTGCCCCCTGAACCCAAAGACTTTGGTTACCCGGTTGGCTGCCCTGTTGCGGGCCTGCATTGGTGAAGCAGGTGAGGCGGTAATGAAACAGAGGCACAGGGCTTATTGGTTTTTAAAGACTGCTTCCTTCATTGAGTTTTAACCAATGCACGGAACGAACCAACACACAATCGTCCGTGTGGTGCGGAGGGTGGAACGGGAGGAGAGGAGAAGGACGTCCACTCCGCTCCCTCCGTCATGCTAGTCTGCTGATTTCTCGTTCAGTATACACTGCCTGCTCATGTGCCCACCTCGTCACTCGAGTTGTTGTCATCTTTGTACAGTCCAGATGTACTTGTGACTCACGTAGACTTTTTATTGCTCTGTGCGGTTTTGGCTGCCTTTCTATATATAATCCACCAAGACACCCGACCACGGTGGTAGGTAGGTAGGAGGTGTGTACAAAGTGCAGGAGTATCTAAGAAGGCGCATGTTTGTCGCGGATGCGAATTGCTGTATGTAGCGTGTAAAACAGTTTGCTATGGTGCATGCGGTTGTGCGTCGTAACCGAAAACTCCTTTTTTCAAGACTGCTCACTTCATTGTGTTTTACCCTCATTTGTAAAGGAACGTTTTAAGGATCCCATGGGATACTCCTCGCAAACCGTTTTACACGCCGCATATGGCGATTCACCTCCGCGAGAAACACGCCTCTATTAACAGTCAACGTGGGTCGGAGCTGCATGTGACCTCACGACAGACGAATATAAATGACGCCGGTTTTTCTGTGTCGTCGCGTCCGAGTTGGTGGGCGTGGCTCTGCGAGTTGTCGTCGTATCCAAAGGTCTTGGAGTTGGTGGCCGTGGCTCCTTCCTGTGTGCGCCATAGGTGTCTCACTTTGTCGGCTTAGTGAATCCACGCCCCTTCCGGCGTGCTTTCCATGGTCGTCTTGCCTTAGTGAATTATATATATAGATAATAATTCTTTGCATTTCTACAGCACTTTTCTCACTACTCAGAGTGCTCAGCCATTGCAGGTTAAGGGCCCAACAGAGCAGACTCCCTATTGGCATTTATGGGATTCGAACTGGCAACCTTCCTAATGCCAGTGCAGATCCCTAGCCTCAGAGCCACCACTCCGCCTCAGATCAACTCAAATGAACATCTGAAAAATTTCGCCCATTACAACAACTCTTGTTTTCTGTTGTAACATACAGATGGTGGGTCAGAACTGGGCATAAATAACTTGAGCTTTCAATCCCTCCGCCTGATGCCAACAGTGCACACTGCTGGTGGTCTGATGCTGTCTGACGGTTTCCATGGTGCCTATTAGGCCTCCTAATGCCAAGTGGGCATCATTTGAATGCCATCATTTGTGTGCCTAGGCTTTGCTGTTGACCACGTGCACCCCCATGGGCACACTTTGTAGCAGGGCTACATAATAATAAGTATTTGGTTTCTTGGTCTGTGCCGAGTGGGTTTTGTTTTCATCGTCCCGTTTGCGATGCTACGTGTGTGTATCAGTAAATGTTGTCCCCGTAAGATAAAAGGGTAAGGATGATGAAGGGAGATGGGGATGACCTGTTGTTTCCCACCAATTACATCCGGGACTGTCATGATTTAAACTAGAGGAGCGTAAAGGAAAAAAGGAGCAAGCGAGAGAGAGAGAGAGAATGAAGATCGTGAGCAGGAAGGCGCCATCATTTACAGTCATGCCCACCCATCATCCTGTTTATGGTGCCATTCCTTTACTTACTGTTTTCAAGATTTACAGCAACCTGTGCAGAGAAACCCCGGGGTTTGGATTCACACCAACCATTGCGGAGGACACATACAAGGAGGTCAGGAGGAACTGAATATCACATCAGCCATCAGCCAGTCGTCAATGTCCGCCAGACGTTTACAGCTTTGGGACTCACTGATCAGACATTTCATCTGCTGTTTATTATCAATCTGTGTTCGTGCTTATGTGTTGTGATAATCCGTTAATTGTTTAGAGGCGAGGGAGGTCTTTGTAAATAGTATGACTGTGGAGTATCTGTGCGCTCGCGTATATAATATATATATATATGAATATTCACAGGTGTCAATAGGATAAGCGGTGGATTGGGTGCACTTACATATTATTAAGTATTTATCGGTCCTCGTGTCTGTACATACTTATCACTTACATTATTTCCGCATTTGATTTTACATTTCTGTCTACTATTTGCTTGTTATGCCGTCGTGTCGGGGGAAAAAAAAGGACAAACTGTAGAGAGTACGGCTTGTTATCATCTTGAGAGTCTTCAGGTTAGCCCAAGAAAATGTCTTGGTAGTGTAATGGCCAGGCTGGGTAAAGGGCTCGCCCGTTGCAAGTTGGCACTTTCTGAATGACCAAGCACACATCATGCTAAGCTGACGCAGCGAACACGGCACTTTGGTCAACCGACGCTGAACTGACATCTGGGGACCAAAAAACCTGCAGGGACTGCGCGAGGGTCTCGAGTTCGCATTGGGCCACCTTGTTGAATCCATGCAGAGTTCAGAATGGTCTTGTGGCACAAGCAGGTCCTCGCCAGTGCTGGACAGACAGACGTAATAAAGTTGTGTTTCTTCTTTTTGGTGTATCTGTTGTGTCTTATTTAGTTATTTATTTCTTCTTATTGTCTCAGTTTCCCTTTTCATCATAACGCTCAAACGTATCTCCCTTTGTCGGATAACAAAGTCCATCCTGGCCGTAATAAAACCACAGAACTGTTCAGACCCGGCGAGTGTCCCGCGTCACTAGACCACCAGGATCCAAAGCTCTTTACGGCTTTTTCTACGCAAACTGTTGAAAGTTGTGTGGATATAAAATGTCAAGTCATGCCGACTACAAATATTATTAACCACAGAAGCAGGTCAGCAATAACACACTTCTGATTTATTTAACTTTAATACAAGAATTCTGACAGGAAGTATCAGCGCCTGGCGTGACAGCAGGACCACAAGGCCGTGCAGAGAGGGGGTCCCACCAGCTGAACGCTTCACCGCGAGTGCACTTCCTCAGCCTGAGGTCATCTCTGTGTCAGAATGATCGTTGTCAGAGAGACCGAGGAGGACCTGCAGACCACAGTCCATCGGCATATTAAATAAGGACAGCATGCAGAAATACATTCAAACGTTACATTACTGAAGTTACTTTCTCATTACTTATCATACTTATATTTCTATTAATGATTTGTATTGGCATTTATAAGTCATGTGCTATGATGGGTGTGCAGAGCAAGGTGACGAGGACAGGAAGAGATGGAACAAGATGATCTGCTGTGGTGACCTCAACAGGAGCAGAAGAACAGCCATTGTCCCTTGATAGTCATTGACATTGAACAACTAAGCGTGTCACTTCATGTCGTACCGTAGGTACACTTTGTATGTGACAAATAAAATGTGACTTGGGGCAGTCTAAGAAGATCCAGCATCTTCAAAGTGAAACGTCTGTCAACTGACCAGATCTCAATGGTCACATTAAATGGACAGACGCTGTTAGGACCCCCTCGAAGCCGTCAGTTTGAAATGTCCCTGCTTTACTCTTTCTTTAAACTTGGACTGCAACAACACATCAGTGTCAACTACGGTAATCAATGATGAAATTAACTGCCATCAAATTTTGGAGTCCTGCTGTGCCAGTTGGTGCCACACCGTCTGAGATTCTGCCATGGGATTAGGCAGCCCAGCACAAACTCTGCTGCAGAATGACCAGAGGGGTGGGTGGCCAGTTGGCCAAGGTCACCAGCACCAGGACTGTGACGATGTCCCACTTTGTCTGCCATAACTGACTGTGGACCTCCACAAGTTGACCTTCTCTGTTGAGGCTGATGGCTGCATTTCTGCTTTCTTCTGCTCAGTCATCCACCGGACAGATCTCAAGGAGAACATTAAATAACGGACGGGTGGACACTGTTAGGGTCCAATGAAGTTCATCAGACAGATGCTGCTTTGTGTGAAGCCCAAATCACACTACGTGACGTTTCCAGCGACGTTCAGTCATTGCCATCATCTTAGCGAGTCGCAGGCAGTCAGCGGTGTGCTCTTGTGAAACTAATGTGACACAGCCAGCGACTGATTCTCATTGGCCGTAGGGGTGGGCTGTGTGTGTGCAGGAGAGCTGACAGCCAATGAACACTCAGCTGGGAGTACAACACATAAAACACGGAGCACACGTTCTGCACGTCACAAACAGAAGAAGGTTTAGGTTTAGGTTTAGTTTATTTATATAGCACATTTACAACAGCCACACGACTGACCAAAGTGCTGTACATTTAGAAACAACAACATAAAATAGAAATATACGATTTAGCCAAAAGAAGCACAGCAGAAACACATAAAAATAATTTGTATAAATATATCTATACATATACATATATCTACACTTACACACATCTAGGTAGGCAAAATAAGGCCTAGTAAGCCAGAGAGAACAGATGTGTTTTTAAAATAGATTTAAAAATAGTCAGACTAGGAGCCATTCGGATTTCAATAGGCAGATCATTCCAAAGACGAGGCCCAATTACAGAGAAAGCACGGTCACCTCTACGCTTTAGTCTGGAGTGTGGAATTAAAAGAAGGTTCTGATCACCGGATCTCAAACTTCTCAGGGGGGTATATTGGTGAAGCAATTCAGATAAATAGATGGGTGCTTGTTGGTGTAGTGTTTTAAAAACAAATAATAAGATTTTAAAATGTATTCTAAATTGAACAGGCAACCAATGAAGGGACTTCAGAAGCGGAGTCACATGATCCATTTTTTTCTTTTTTAAAAGAAATTTAGCAGCTGCTAAAAACTGCTCATCCGTCTGACGGCTCGAGTTTCAAACACTAAACAGAACAGAACAAGAAAAGTAAAATGGCGCTGAGCTCACCGCGTGTTGAAGTCAGTCTGTGCCTACACATGGAGGTTAAACGTCACTGCATTTAACACCTTGGAGCGGCCGTGTCTGCGCGTTTAAACTTCGGCCTGCACTTCCTCTTGAATCTCATCACTTGGTGCCCGCTGACCTCATCATGTTTATGAAGGGCTGCGCTTTCAAGTCTCGCATTTGTTTGATGACGGCCCGCGTGTTTTAATTGAGTTTTAAAGACGTCAACAAGAAATATAAAAAAAGTCAGATGTGAGCGTCAGACGCAAGGTTATTATAGTTAATGAAAACTAAAATCAAAGAAACATTTTAGTAAACTGCAATAAAATAATTAACAAAGCCGGGATGAAGAACTAAAACTTAACAAAACCATTAAAGTAGCTGGAAAGACCAACTGAAACACAATACAAATGTACTACAAATATTAGGGTTAGGGTGTAGCGGGTTGGAGAATTGATGGATGGATGATATTCGTAGTTTTCGTTTTTGAATGAATATTCTTGCCGTTAGTCTTTAACCCTTTTAACTCCTGAACAGAAAGTCCTCGACCACAAGCCGCCCGCGTGTCTTCATCCGGTGATCACACAGCACTGGCGCCGACCGGCGAGCTGAACACGGGCACGTGAATCGTGTGGAATACAAAGCGACTTACTGGGCCGCCTTTCTTTGTGCTTCTTGATTATCGAGGTGTCAGTTAAACGCCTGAAATCAGAATGTGCTGCTCCACAAAACCTTCACCGTATGGACAGGAGAATCACAAGTGAGTAACGTCCGAGTTTAGGGGTCTCGGGTGTCTGCGTTTTGACGACAGTAATTCACCTGCCACTTCGCACAGGAGAAATCCTTTCTGAAAATCAAACGAGAGACTGACGGTCGTCACACAAGATCAGCGTATTGTTGCTGACCAATCACTTTTACTTTAAAAACGTCGTTTAACAAGAAAGCGACACAAACCTGGTGAAACTCCTGAGTTGGCGACGTCTCCACTGAACTACAGGTAGGCAGGCGAAGAGAGTCTGCCAAGTGGAGAAAAGCTAAACCTACTAATGTGTTTTGTATTTCTGTAGTTGATATTCACAGCTCAAAATTTCTGTAGTTGAAAATAACAGTAACAAAATTAGGTTGTAAAATATCTGTCCTCCTTTATTTCAGTAACTCTCTCTAGAACAGACAGCTGAATATCTCATTCTCTTTGTTCTTCACATCAGTCGTATCACACATATTGCATATCAGGGATTTCTCCTGCCTTGTATCCAGACCTGCCGGGTAGGCTCCAGGTGTCCTGTGATCCTGCTCTGTATAAACACGTTTAGATCTTGTCGTATGTGTGTATTGTTCTTAATCTCAGACGCTCTCTCTATCGTTTTGTGCCCCTCTACACTCCTATTACCTGCTCTTCCTCTGCTCATTAAGTGTTTAGGTTCTTATGGTGGGCTATTCAAGTCTCACTGCCCCTAACTTCACACTACATGCTTGTGTTTCTTTGTTTCCCTCAGGTGGGGTCTGCACACTGACTCAAGCCTAAGACCCCTGTTCTTCCTAAGCCCCCGTGATTTTCATGGTCACACCTCACAGTCGATTCTGTTGTCTGATTTTTGATCTTTTCAGGCCTGCAGGTGTCAAAATTCAGTCTATAAATTGTTTGTGCCTGAGATGGAATCAGAGATCAATATGGCGGACAGAACACAACAAAGCCCAGGATGGGAGATTTGTGACTGTAATACTGAGGGCCTTCACTGTAAGCACATTGTCTTGGAGCAGGAGATGTGCTGTGCTGTAGACACTGAGAGTGAAAAACCCTCACACCTTAAAATTCACCTCAATTTCATCACATTCTGGGCAATAAAAAAGGATAAAGGATAAAAAGTGTCAACAGTCAGCGCAGATTTGTTCAGCACAAATGACAGAAAATATTTTAAAAATGATGAACTTGTTCCTATTCAGTACCTGGTTTTGATTCTGCTCATTTTTATCGGTCAAAAACAAACACAGACAGTAAACCGTGGAGTGGAGTCTGATTTTAAACTCGCATCCTAACCCGTTAAGTGTACAGTTCTGTCCGATTGTGACACAAAACTAAACTCACGCCATAATTACTAAAACTAATAGGTATAAAATAAAATAGAAATGTCTTTGTGAAACTAAAAATACACGACGAAAGAAAACTAAAACTAAACTGAATTTCCAAGTAAGGCCAGAAAAAATATAGAAATAAAAGCAAATATAAAAAGGCAAAAGTATAATAACCTTGGTCAGTAGGAAGCAAGTTACTCAAACTCTTCTCTAACATTTCAGTAATTATTTACCGCTCTGATGCTGATCTGCCTGTTCGATACGAGTTCATAATTCATTGCAGAATTACGGTATTTGAGGGCCTCTTTCTCTTACATGATTTGACTCAGAATCTAATCAGCACTTCGTTATCCCTTGACAGGCTGAAGTTTCAAGTTTGGTGTTTTTCCATCCAGCCATTTTAGCCCAAGACCGCCCTCAAGAAACACAGAGAGAGACAGAGACACATCATTCATCGAGATATCAGGGGAACCTAAAACGCTGAGATCCAGTGAGAAACCGCAGATCGAAATTTTTGATGCAGCTAAAACTTTTGCTCATCCCCCAGAGATGAAAGGTTATGGGGAGTTGTAAAGTAAAAAGCACATTTATTCAACGCTCAGAACTTTTAAGATACATTTCAATACATTTAAATATTTACTTATTTTTAATCTGAATACTCAAATCTTAAATTCTGACAGCCCTCGTTATTAACTCGCATCAGGCCTCCACTCCACCGGGACACCGTGGCTGGACCGTGAGGGAGTTGGCCTCAAAACTCAATGAACTTAGTGGGACGCCACCTCTCCGAGACCTTTCTTTATTTGTGTATTTTTTTACATTCTCACACATGGCTTCTGCATTTTTTTTTTTTTTACAGTAAACCCGACTGACAAAGCCAAGCCTGTTCAGTGCTAGTTGTATGTCACCTGATGTTTTACGTCCCGTTTTAGGACCTAGTGAGAGTGAGATGATTGCTTGATACGTCCCAACATTTAAAAGCATTCAGCTGAAAGCGGGTGCACTTACTTTCTCACACGGCTCAGCGTGTGGTCACTCAGTGCTGTGTGGCTGGACTGAGTGCTCGGCGTAGACTGCATGTCCGTGAACTAAGAAACGCACCTGTCCTGAGAGCACTGAAATCCTCCTCTTCATCGGACGACAGGAACAGCTTGACATTGTTGGTCGTCAGGTAATTTGTGCAGTCCACGTTGGCAGCAAAACAAAATCTGGAGACGTCCAGACCTGCGGGGTAAACACAGACGTTAGTCTCACTGGGCCTCCATTGGCGTTTACGTGTATTTTATGTTCTCTCAAGTTTGCATTTTATTTTTTAGGGTTACTGTTGGTTTTGTCTGTCATTGTGAGCCGTCACTTTAAATGCGAGTGCACTCCATGTGTTCTGTGGGATGGGTACACCCCCAGGAGGCGGAGTCACCATGACGTCACCGCCCTTCAGGCCTCCATCTGCATATTTTAAGCGCAGTGCAGAGAAGAGAAAGTCCAGGCAGCGGGGCGTCGAAGTTTTGTGCTTCTCTCTACTGGCTTGTGTACTGGGACTCTGGGGACGCCTTTTAACAACTCCATTTTTGAGAACTGATCATCTTTGAAGTCTCAAATTCAGGTGCATCTCAATAACTTAGAATATCATTGAAAAGTTCATTTATTTCAGTAATTCGGTTCAAAAAGTGAAACTCCTGTATCATACAGATTCACTACACACACAGTGATAAATTTTATGTGTTTATTTCTTTTTATTTTGCTGATTATGGCCTGCAGGTAATGAAATCTCAGAAAAAAATTAGAATATTGTCACAAACTTCAACATTGTGGACCCCCGGTGTGACACTCCACTCAGCTAATGAACCCAAAACACCTGCAAAGGGGTCCTGAGCCTTTAGATGGTCTCTCAGTCTGCTTCAGTAGGCCACACCATCATTAACAGTGGTCCTTGAAGGCAGTCATTGAGACCCTCAGCCACAAAAGGTCACTGCTAGTGAAGCTGGCTCTTCACAGAGTGCTGTGTCCAAGAAGATTAATGGAGAGTTGGGTGGAAGGAAAAAATGGGGCAGCAGAAAAAGGGGCACAAGCAACAGGGATAAGCGCAGCCTTGAGAGGAGTGTGAAGAATTTGGGGGGATTCACAAGGAGTGGACTGCGGCTGGAGCCCACCACACACCATGGGCCACAACTGTCACAGCATTCCTGGTGTCAACCAGAGACAACGTCAGAAGTGTCTTACCTTGGCTAAGGAGAACACGGACTGGACTGTTAACAGCTCAGTGATCCAAAGTCCTCAATTCTGCATTTCATTTGGGACTCAAGGTCCCAGAGTCTGGACAGACACAGAATCCAAGTTCCTTGTGGTTCCAGTGTGAAATTTCCACAGTCAGTGATGATTTGGGGAGCCATGTCCTCTGCTGGTGTTGGTCCACTGTGTTTTATCAAATCAGCGCAAAGTCAGCCCAGCCAGATGTCTACCAGGACATCTTCGAGCACTTCATGAACACCTCTGCTTTATGGAGATGTGGATTTCATTTTCCAGCAAGACGTGGCACCTGCCCACACTGCCAAAAGTACCAACACCTGGTTTAATGACCATGGTGTGTATCACTGGGCTTCACTGGCCATCAAACTCGCCTGACCTAAACCCACAGAGAATCTATGAGGAAGAGGAAGATGAGAGACAGCAGAGCCAACAATGCAGACGAGCTGAAGGCTGTGATCAAAGCCTCCTGGGCGTCCATAACACTTCAGCAGTGCCACAGGCTGAGCGCCTCCATGCCACGCCGCACTGATGCAGTCATTCATGCCAAAGGAGCTCTGGCCGAGTACTGAGTGCCAACATGGACAGACTCTTCGGTAGGCCAACATTTCTGTATTAAAAACCATTTTTTTTATTTGGTCGTATGTAATATTCTAATTTTCTGAGATACTGAATTTTGGGTTTTCATTACCTGTAGGCCATAATCAGCAAAATGAAGTAGACACTTGAAATCTATCACTGTGTGTGTAACGAATCACTAGAATATACGAGCGTCACTTTGTGAATCGACTTAGTCAAATAAATTCACTTTTCGATGATATTCTGGGGCGGCACGGTGGCGCAGTGGTAGCGCTGCTGTCTCGCAGTAAGGAGACCCATCTGGGTTCACTTCCCAGGTCCTCCCCGTGTCTGCGTGGGTTTCCTCCCACAGTCCAAAGACATGCAGGTGAGGTGGACTGGCGATTCTAAATTGGCCCTAGTGTGTGCTTGGTGTGTGCTTGTATGTGTGTGTCCTGCGGTGGGTTGGCACCCTGCCCAGGATTGGTTCCTGCCTTGTGCCCTGTGTTGGCTGGGATTGGCTCCAGCAGACCCCCGTGACCCTGTGTTCGGATTCAGCGGGTTGGAAAACGGATGGACGGATGATATTCTAATTAATTGAGATGCACTTGTACATTTTTTAGCTCTCATTTTGGCGTGTCCTTACTAGCCACAGTTTTCACAGTTTCTCCCTCGAGTGAGCCATGCGTGTTGTTTTTGCGACCTTATAATAAATATTCTCAGGTCTACAGGCCCGCTGCTGCAGGTTTTGGGACTTGCCGGCCCCGGGTGAGCCGTTCCTGGCCCGCACTGTGACTGTTCTTTGGAGGCCTCAGACCTTCTCACTGCGTTTCCGACTCTGGCTTACAAGCGTAAATCGTGAATGTCTGTCCACAGGGACAGGTTTGACCCACGGCACTCCCCGGCTTCGGGCACTGCCATCGTACGGTGGACCCTATGGACCGGAGTCCAGACAGACGGTCAGTCTCCACAGCCCGGGCTTTGTCCGCATGACTCCAAGCTTGCGATTCTGCCTTTTAATTAGCTGAGGTTTCTACAGGGAGACCCTGGGATTGATGAAATCTGCGGCTGCTAATCCCGAGGGTGACAAGAGAAGGTGGAAAACCTGGTGAGGACCACAAGGGGCTGTCATGTGTTCATACTAAAGAGAAACTACTAGAAAAACAAAGAAGGCATTAGGGGGAAAGTGAGGCACCGCTGCCATTTTTGATGACAAACAATGGGACTCCCCCTTATTTTAAAAGTTCTGTAACCTTCTCAGGTCCCCTTAATTTGAATCGAGGTCATGGGGGAGCTGCACGCTGTTCAAGAGAAGGACCCTGCCAGTCCATCAGTCACAAGGGGGGCTAATTCGGAGATCTGAGGGGAAAGACACACAGAGACATGAGGAGAACACGGAGACTCCAGCAAGATTATGGCTGCCTCTCCTAATGCTGTCAACGTTAAGCCTGCCTCGCATGACCACGAGGAGTTAAACTGGCAGCCCTCGGGCTACAAAAGGAGTTCTGTGGATGTGGATGTGGAAGAAGAAACTCGCACTGGAAATGTCTGGAAATGGAAATAAATCAATAAGTCGATAAATTAACAGATAAGCAGAACACTGCATTACGAGATTTTAGAGTGCATCGATAAAATGACAGAGAAGCAACAGAGGAGTGTACTGTGAATCACAAATAACGGTGCAGTCAGACCTCCATCTCGGGTCACAGCCTGTGAGGTTACGGGACCACCGGCCAGGATAAAAAACAACTTAAAGGCACTGTGGTACATGTGTGTGTGTGTGTGTTCATTCTGTATACTGTACATATACACACATATGGTGCAGTGTAAAAGTATTGGCCCCCTTCGGGATTTCCTCCATTTCCGCTTATTCCTAACTGATTGACTGACTGACTATCTCCAAACGAATTTAGGGAATATAAAAGACAATCTGGGTCAACATAACACACAGCCTTAAAAGATCATTTGATTTACTAATTTGGGGAAGAGAGGTTTATTAACACCTAAATCACCTGTGTGAAAAAGTAAATGCCCCCTAAATGTAATACTTGCTTGTGCCTCCTTTAGCAGCGTCCACTACAATCAGACACTTCTGGCAACAGGAGCTCCGTCTTTAGCATCGCTGTGGAGAAACTGTGCCCTGCTCCTTTTTACAGAGTTGTCTGCATTCAGCCACATTAAGTGTTCCCCCCTTTTCATTTAATTATATGATTTATTATTTAATTGTTTTTAATGGTGGAGGGTTTTCATCTATGAACTAACTGCCCATTTCAGGTCCCACCACAACATCTCAAAGGGGTTCAAGTCAGGACGTTGACTAAAGCATTTCAAAACCCTATTTTTGTGTTCCTCCAGCCATTCAGAGGTAGAATTGTCCTTGTGCGTCACATTGTTGTCCTGCTACATAACCCAGTTACACTTGAGCTTCAGATGATGGACTGATGACCAGATATTCCCCTTCAACACTTCTTGACAGAATTTTGGGGCCAGGCCCTGAAGCAACCAACCATCTGCACACCGTCACTCGACCACCACCATGTTGGACTGTGGGCGCGATGTTCTTATTGGGTGTTTGCTTTACTCCAGAGGTCTTCCAAAGAGTTCCACTGCTGACTCGTTAGTCCCCAGGACATTATCCCAAAAGCTTTGGGGGTTATCAAGGTGTTTCTAGCAGATTTTATACAAGCCTTTACATTCCTCTTGTTTTACGGTGGGTGTTCGCCTTTCAACATTCCCATGGATGCCATTTCTGCCCAGTGACTTTCTAATGGTGGAATCAAAAGTGCCGAGAGTAGCTGAGCTGAGAGAAGCCTGCACTTCATTACACGTTTGGATGAGTTTTCTATGTGCAGTTGGGAGTCATTTTGCCAGGCTGGCCAGAGTTACCACGTGGTGTGAGTTTTCTCCTTTTGGAGATGTTGGCTCTCACGGTGCTTTGCTGGAGTCCCAGGGTTGTAGAGATTGCTTTGTGGTTCTTCATTCACTTCCTTTCTCAAGTCTTCACTTGACCGAGGCCTTGTGTGCTGCATGATGAGACCTTTTAGTTAATGTCACATTGATGGAAAGGTTCGACTGAAGCGACATTTAGGTTCAGCTGGGTAGGCGGCAAACAGGGTTGGGTGGGCCACGTCTCTCCTTTATGTTTGGTTCGCTGGTTGCTTGACTGCCAAAGGGGGTGATTACTTTTTCACACAAGTTATATAGGTGTTGTTGAACTTTATTCCCTTAAATAAGTAAATGATCATTTAAAAACGGTGCATTGTGTTTATTTAGGTTGTCTTTGTATTATAAGAAATTTGTTTGGAAATCACAACAGTCAAGCGTTACAAGTAAATGAGGAATGATGGAGGAAATCGGAGAGGGGCAAATACTCTTCCACAGCAGAGAGTGCATTTACTATTCTATTATTAGTTATATTATTTACGTTTCATGCCATATGCGTTTGTGTGTCTACGTCTGTCAGTATTTTATTACTCTCAACTGTTCCAAGAAGAAACACAAGTAAGAATTACACACAACCCAAACTTGACGGTTATTACCGTAATGCCGGACGCTCTTTATGACCCTTGATCCACTCTGCGGGCTGCTCTTTGATACCAGGATCATGTCGAACAGCAGCGTCTCCTCAGGATTCTTTTCCAACAGTTTTGCATTCACCATCTGGACGGCCTGCAGAACACAAAGCAGCAGCTCTGGTTAAAGAACACTGGAACACTCTGGACGAGAACAGGCCATTCAGCCCAGCAAAGCCCACAATCCACTTATTTCTTCCAAAAAAACATCAAGTCGAGTTGTGAAAGTCTCTAATGTCTTACTGTCTACCACACTACTTGGTCGCATATTCTGATTGTCTATCATTATTTGTGTAAAGAAAAACTTCCTAATGTTTGTGCGACATTTCCCCTTAACAAGTTTCCAACTGTGTCCCCATGTTCTTGGTGAATTCATTTTAAAGTCACTGTCTCGATCCACTGCACTAATAACCTTCATCATTTTAAACCCTTCAGTCAGGTCTCCTCTTCATCTCCTAAGGGCTCAGCTCTTTTAATCTTTCCTCATAATTCAACCTCTGTAGCCCCAGAATCAGCCGAGTTGCTCTTCTCTGTATTCACATAGCAGGGCCTTGGATGTCATCACCATATTTTTAGTGTCCTTCAGACTTCATCACACAGAATGGAAACCTCAACGTCTGCCATCGAAAACCACAGTCACACAGGACCATTGAAGATCTGGCAAAACCTTTGAGTCAGATGGGCCTTTTATAACAGCGGACAGCAACATTTTAATGACTTCAGTGAGCTGCTGCTGTTGCTGCTGCTGGATGAGGTTGCAGGAAATCATGGCCTGGAGACTCACCCGAGTTCTGCTTTTTTATCTTTTGTGCATTAGTGTTGCCTTTATGTTGAATCACTTTGTGTTGGACTCAATTTTGCTCATCTGCTTTCCTTGTTAGTTATAAGTACTGTAATTATAAGTATTGGAGGAGGTCAGGACTACTGGATTAGCTTTGTATCTACTGAATGTTAGGCTGCTGAAGTGGCTCAGGTCAGTTAATCTGCTCTTTGTTTTATTCCTGTTGTTGTTATAAAAGATCATTTTTAATATGATGTCAACTATGCTGTTGGTTTAGTTTTGTCTCTGTATCTACCGTATATACTTGTGTATAAACTGGGTCTTGAAACCCGAAAAATCGATCATAAAATAAGACCCCGACTTATACGCCCGTTCAAAGATACGACACTATTTGTGTTTTTTTTTTTTTTTTTTACACCTTCTTGCCTCCTCCAATCTCGCATCAGTTTCTCAGACACATCAAATTTTGTTACCAATTTCTTTCGCTACTTCAACGACTTTTAATTTCAAACCAGCTTCATATTCTCTTCTGATTGAACGCTCCATCGCAGAGAAGTGATGCTCTTATGATAAACGTGTATGAGGGTGTGAGATACAAAAAACACAAATCAGTGCAAATGTCGCTTTGGAAATAGTGCGGCCACGTAGGCACAATACATAGAAAGAGAAAAGGCCGTGTGCCAGGTGGTTCCTCTCTCAGGTAGGCGGGCGTAAGCATATCGTCCTCTTTTGGTCCAATAGCGGGAGATTTCTGCATTCAACTTATATGACCGACATAAAATACCGGAAATATACGATAAAATCAAGTCCGACTTAAACACCAGTAAATACAGTAATGTCCTACTTTATACTGATGTGATGTTTGTGAGTTTGATCATTTTATGTTAACTATGTACTTGGTGTTTTTTGTTATCTGCTCTTCCTCCTGTACATGCAGCCTAAGGAGGTCGGACCACCTAATTAGGCCGTAGCCTTTAAGCCAAGGTCGAGGAGGGAGAGACAGCTTTGGCTTTGTGTTTTGCCGGCTGTCGATTCCTGTTTAAGATTGTTCTGCCTCTACCTTGAGCAAGGGAATGGTGCTATATAAATGAAATGTATTATTATTATTACTATTACTTAGACCCCTGCTATCATGGAAGGTACTGACCCCAATTTTGTGATTTCTGGTTTTGTTCACTTTGGGTTTTTCCTTCAAAAATCCATCTTCGCTCATTCGCTTTACTTATTTCGTTTTCCTGAATGAGATATACACACAGTATATGAAAGTACCAAAGGACCCTTGTTTGCTCTTATTTGGCCAGAGGGTTTTCATGCCTGACCACCCGCCACCCCCCTCCCTTTATCCAGAGGGTATTTAAAAAGTTGAAATCCTGAGCCTCATTTTGGGCCTGTCCTTTGAGTGCGGGGCTACCTGGGGTGAGGCCTATCTGAAGGACTGCCGTGGGCTTTGCTAATTGTGCAGCCTTCTGGTATTGCTCCGTTCACAACACTCAATTGATTACAGAGGCCTTATGCTAAGCAGCCAATATGTTAGCTTATTATATTTTCTTTTACTTTCATTAGATCTCATTGTTGTGTGGCACTTTGGACTGTAACAAATAGTATAAACTTTTAAAATATTACTTTAGCCTAGCTTTGCACTTGTCTTGAATCTGAGGTATTGTGGGGGGTTAGTAGGTCAGGTCAATCCATTGGTTTCACTGAAGACTTAAGGACGTGAACCACAGGACAACTACAAGTAATCCAACCAGAGCTCTGGAACTCCGGTGGGGACACTTCAGGGCCTGAAGAGCAGCACCATGGCCTGTGGATTTGTCATCTCTTAGCCTAGAGGCAGATAAAAAGACCCAATCCTGGGCCGCACCTCCAAGAATAAAAGTCAATTTAACGACAAGGGGGCCGAGACAAAGCAGCAGTGTCACTTCAAATATCCAAAAAGTAAAATACCTTCATAAAAGAAAAAGCTCGGCCCTCCTTTAGCAGCTCGTTCTCATTGAGCACCTGGCGATTTTCAACCTCCTGACCGCCGTCTCCTGAAACAATCTTGTGGTCCGTTCCCAAGTCAAAGGCTGCCTGGTCCGAGATGGCAATCACAAGGGCGCGGTTTCCATCTTTCTGAAATTGAAAGAACAACTGAGAGCACACGTGAAACGACACTCACACAGGCTGGGCAGAAGGGCAGGAAGCCACCAGCCCCACTTCACAGGGCATCAAGGAAGAATCACCAGTTCACCTAAAACACACCTCTGGGGGACAATTAAAGGCCACAAAGCTAGCAAGATAAAGTGAAGATTCAACAGAGACTGGGCAGGCAAGTCAAAGAGCAGAAGAACGGACTTCAAAGAGGGGGAGCCTCACGTGACACAAACGTTAACCCCAAATGTAAAGGCTGCCGTGTGAATGCCAGTTCAATCTGAAGACGGCGTCAGCGTCCTCATTTTGGGGGTTTCCCTCCCAGACAAGAGACAATTCTAAGTTGGGTTGTATGGACGGACGGACAGATGAAAGGCATTATATAATCGACTAGCAAAATACCCGCGCTTCGCAGAGGCAAAGTACTGCCTTACAAGTTTTATTAAGAAGAAAATTAAACCTTTTTAAACTGAGTGTAAATATGCCAATAATTATTTGTTAAGGATCTCTTTGTATACCACATTGTGAGTTCGGCCCTCCGGTTGTAATCTGACCAAGCTGTGCGCTGAGCTTACTCTTGAGCATGTAACGTACACTGTGTGCACAATTATTAGGCAAGTGAGTATTTTGACCATATCATCATTTTTATGCGTATATTCCAACTCCAAGCTGTATTAACTTGAATGCTTATTGGATTTAAGCACGTCAGGTGATGTGTATTTGTGTAATGAGGGAGGGTGTGGCCTAAGGAGATCAACACCCTATATCAAGGTGTGCAGAATTATTAGGCAGCTAGTTTTCATAAGGCAAAATGGGCCAAAAAAGAGATTTAACTGACTCTGAAAAGTCAAAAATTGTAAAAAGTCTTTCAGAGGGATGCAGCACTTTTGGAATTGCTAAGATATTGGTGTGTGATCACAGAACCATCAAACATTTTGTTGCAAATAGTCAACAGGGTCGCAAGAAACGTGTTGAGAACAAAAGACGCAAATTAGCTGCCAAAGATTTGAGAAGAATCAAACGTGAAGCTACCAGGAACCCATTATCCTCCAGTACTTTCATATTCCAGAGCTGCAACCTACCTGGAGTGCCCAGAAGTACAAGGTGTTCAGTGCTCAAAGACATGGCCAAGGTAAGGAGGGCTGAAACCCAACCACCACTGAACAAGAAACATAAGTTGAAACGTCAAAACTGGGCCAAGAAATATCTGAAGACAGATTTTTTCAAAGGTTTTATGGACCGATGAGATGAGAGTGACTCTTGATGGACCAGATGGATGGACCTGTGGATCAGTAATGGGCACAGAGCTCCACTCCAACGTGGAGGTGGGGTACTGGTATGAGCTGGTATTTTTAAAGATGAGCTAGTTGGACCTTTTGCATTGAAGATGAACTCAAAATCAACTCCCAAACCTACTGCCAGTTTTTTGAAGACACTTTCTTCAAACAGTGATACAGGAAAAAGACCATGATTTTTATGCAGGCCAATGCTCCATCACTTGCATCGAAGTTCTCCACTGCGTGGCCAGGCAGTAAAGGCCTTAAAGATGAACAAATAATGACATTGCCCCTTCCTCATCTGACCTAAACCCTATCGAGAACTTGTGGGCACTTCTTAAACGCTAGATTTACGGGGGAGAAAAACAATACACCTCTCTGAAGAGTGTCTGGGAGGCTGTAGTCACTGCTCCACAAAAAGCTGATCGTCAACAGATCAAGAAACTGACAGACTCCATGAATGGAAAGGCTTATGACTGTTATTGGAAAGAAGGGTGGCTATATTGGTCATTGATTGATTGATTGATTTTTTTAAAATGTCAGAGATGTTTATTTGTACATTTTGAGGTGTTTGTTTATTATTCTCACTATAACAGATGAAAATAAACAAGTGAGATGGGAAAATTTTCATTTTTCCTTTAGTTGCATAATAAATCTGCACACTAATAGTTGCCTAATAATTGTGCGCACATATGTATTCCCCTGATGATGTTCACACTCGCATTTCCGTTGTGAAACATTCAGGTTTATTAACATTTTGGATTGACTGATAGCACTGTGTTTGTTCCATATTAAAATTAATCCTCAAAAATACAACTTGCCTAATAATTCTGCACTCCCTGTACAGTCGGCCATGTGAACAGTAATCTTGTCTCAAATCTCACAGCTTGGATTGTTGCTGTCATAATCGGTTTGAGTTTCAATGACGACAGTATTTGTAGGACTTGTGTTGAAGTGACATTCAGCATCAGTTACGTGTTGTAAGCACACAACCGGTTTCAGCAATAAAAATCACATCCAGCTTTTCAGAGTTTAAACATTCATAAACATCAAAGTGTCCACTACTCAAATCGTCACCTGTCAGTCTAAGATGTTTAAGAGGCATTGGCGGTTGTCCAAAGGTGTCAAATATTTGGCCATTTCGGTACACCTGAAAGTGACAAATTTTGCGAAGATGGGGCCATAAATAAGAAAGTTCAACATGGCGGACGTTGTTGACCGTTATGACCGTTACGCATAGAATTTCGAAATGAAACTTGCTTAACGTTTGTAAGTAAGCTGTTAAGGAATGAGCTGCCAAATTTCAGCCTTCTACCTACACGGGAAGTTGGAGAATTAGTGACGAGTGAGCGAGTGAGGGCTTTGCCTTTTGTTAGTATAGATAGACAGACAGACAGACAGACAGGCCCCATCTGAAAACCAAGAGGCGGGTCCAAGTCTTTTCTCAGATTGGCAGGGTGCCGTCACCAGTTTGTGCCCCATTTCTCAGAGAGAGCGGCGCCCTTGACAAACCTCACAAGGAAGAGGAACCCAAATTATGTGGTATGGGATGAGAAATCGGAAACTGCATTTTGTGACTTGAAACAAGCCCTTACGTCAACTCCGATATTCAAGGCTCCTAACTTTACTTTGCCTTTCAACCTCCAGACACAGGCCTGGGTGCCATACTGAGCCAGAGTGTCGATGGAGTTGAACATCTTGTCATGTACCTAAGTTGGAAACTACTGGACTGAAAAACCAGGTATGCGGCAGTGGAGCGAGAAGCACTGGTAGTTAAATGGGCGATTGTTCAGCTGAGATACTACCTTCTGGGCCGGGAGCTCACCCTTGTTACGGACCGTGCCCCACTACAGTGGACGGCCTTACACGAGGAGTCGAACCCTCGTGTTCCAAGGTGGTTTAGAGATCTACAGCCTTACGAGTTTTTGGTCGTTTACTGTCAGGGTTCCCTGCAAGCCAATGACGATGCCCCTTCTAGGTGTCATGACCTCAGGGTCTTATACACCCGACCCGAGGGGCCTGCTGTGTCACATGCATGCCCATGGAAGCCAGCCACAGGGACCAAAGAAAGGGAATTCTCTACCCAGCCAGGGGCTGGCGGGGTGCATTCAACCCTCTTATTTTCTCCCCGCAGACCAGACATGGGAAATCCTACCTGAATACGAAGACGTCACTTCCGCTTTGGCTGTGAGGATGTCATTTCCTGTCCTGGGCCCGAAGATGACATCACTTCCTGTCCCAGCCCAGAGGACGACATCACTTCCGCAAACCTCCCTATCAAACCCCACTGCCTTCCCCGTTGATCAGTTCTGTTTCGGTTGTACTGAATACTTTGCCTTATTTTGCAGGCGAGCTCAAGTACACGGGTGGCTGTCCCAGACCTTTGTTTTGTGTCAAGGCTTTTTATTTCACACACGATATAATCAATAGATGTGAAAGGCACTATATGATAGATAGATAGATAGATAGATAGATAGATAGATAGATAGATAGATAGATAGATAGATATTGCATAACCAACAAGAAGACCAAGAGAGAGTGAAAGGCGCTATATAACCGACAGAGCAAGCACAGGGTCCTTGGTCAGAGCACTTGAAGCAGCTGCACCAGACATTCACGCTAAGAGTTCAGAATGGACGCCTCACACTGGCCTGGACCGCCTTTCCTTGAGGTCTTTGCAGTCACCCTGCACAACTTTTAAGTCAGACAGCCTGTCACAATTAACAGCTGCCCTTTCTGACCTCGTCACCTTGATGAACTACAAATCGCAGGTGACGACATCATATACGTAAACTTGGACATCCTCAGCGACTCCATCCGACCAGTCGGCAGCTTGTCCAGAAGTTACTGGGAGGCCGCTGTGTGTGCGACTGCTGACAGCCAATTAGCCCTCACCTGGAAGTAGAAGGCGTAGAATTGGGTGATGAAGGATAAGAAACGCAGCGGTTTGGACCTCCCAACCAGAAGAGGAGCTCGTCTGTCTGATGTCTCGTGGAATGGAAATAAAGAGGAGAACAGGAAGGGGCAGAGAGTGCGGCTTTACTCGCCTCACCTGTAATGCCTTCATAAAGGAACGACAGCACAGCCCACCTCAGGAAATGTGTAACTGTGCTGGAAAGTCATTATGGGAGATGGGTAACTGGCAGTAGCTACGACAGAGGTCAGGTGATGCCCACGACGTCAGCTAACCTTAGCCGCAATGCAATGCGATGGGCATTTGTGACTGACCTCCTAGGTGCTCTTCTGCTGCAGTATGCAGTGAATTCTCGTCGTGTAATCTGACACCCACTCACCGTGGAGAAACCACCGACGTTGAGGGGGATTTCAGAGAAGGACACGAGCATGACGGACTACCTGATTTATCTCGCTCACCTTGTGCACTACGCTTATTCACTGTCATTTTCTGACTAGCAACTGAAAACTAAACACCACGTAAAACCAACGCTGAAATCTGCTTTCCTACAGTGCAGTCGCTGGGCCTTCACCGACACATACAGTATAGAGACACCTGTGAAGTCCTCTGCTTCTTCTTGACCACTCAGCCCCCCGTGGTATCAAATCTCAATCGGAGACGGTAGAATGAGCTGCCCACCTCCAGCTCCCTACGATGGCTTTGAAGACCCCCATGTCCAACTGATATTAGCTGATCGGTTTTGTATTCTATAAATCGTTAACGCAATGTATTTTGTTTTGAGCTTTTAACATGCGGTGATGAATTTTGTCCCCTTGTCCTGTCACATTTGTTCCTGAACTGTCCCCAGACTGGCATCCATTCCATTCTGTTGCCCTCTTTTGTTGGTCACTTTGGATGAAAGTATTAAAAAAAACAATTAAAACTATTATTATGCGCAAGTGCCTTAGAGGAAGACAAGGTGTCCTGGCCAGGATGGAGGATAATCTCTTGCCTGGACTGGATGCCTTAATGGGAGACACAACCCGGCTGGAAGGCCTTATAATGCAGTGGACCCCAACCCCCGGTCCGCGGCCCTTCACAGAGGACACTTTTCAGAACGCTAGGCGGGCGGCGCTTTGCAGCGGGGCAGAGAGGCGAGAGAGTGTTACAACAAAGTATTTTTATGGTCCATATGACACGAGTCCACAGAAATCTCGTTACTACGAAGTCCATTCAGCAGCAGACACTTTCATTACAACGAAGTGACCTTGAAATGCTTGAATGAATGATCCGCAGAGCAGGTAGTTCTGTGGTCGCAGCGCAGTTGTGCGCGACGATCTCCAAACAGAAACATTGTAAAATAATCTTCTTTCTTTGAACTTTCCTCTTACTGTTTATTTGCCATTTTTCTTTTCTGCGGTTTTCAGTGATACCTTTTGCTTTCTGCTCATCAACATTTGAAAAACATCCATCAGAATTTTAACTCATTGTCACCCTTCTATAGAAACGGCAGACACGAAAAAACGCTAACAGTGTGATGACAGTTTGCGACGTGCAATCTGGTGGAATGACAAATGCAATGTCTTTGTTCCATGCAAAAAAAAAAAAAGAACAACAACAATCTCGGGTTGCAAACGTATGCGAACCGCTGCATTTGAAGAAGGCGAAAACGCCATTTTTATGTAGCTGAGTGACACTCCTTCAAGAAGCCTTCCTATTAATGCGGCACTCATCGAAGAACACGTGTGGTTTTTAAACTCTCTTGGGACCGCCGTCAACGGGACAACACACTGTAAGCCTGCCCCGGTAAAGGACAAACAATCGCGCTTCGGGATGCACTTCAGTGTGATGTTCCCATTGGGTGGGGGGGATCCCAAAAGAGTTCAGAAACCTCACCATACAAAGAAGAAGAAGAGGAGGAGGAAGAGGATTATTCAGCTTCGGATTGGTAACCGTGCTGCCCACAACATGCTTCCACATTCAGATAACGTTCACGTTGAATTCCTCCACGGCAGTGCTTCAGCCATTGGGTTTGGGGATCATTCGCACCCTGAAAGTGTGTCATCGCAAGGAAATGCTGAGAAAATTTCTCGTCGGCGTAACTTGTAGGCAGGAGGAGATTAAATTTAACACGAAAGAAACTATTGAAGCTGCTTCCATTTCCAACATCCTATCTTTGTGAGGCACGTTTTCTGCAGTGACAGCAACCAAAACGAGATGACGGAGTAGACTGAAGATAAGCAGCACACTTCGCGTGTCACGGTCTTCCATCGTCCCCAGATGGGATCTTCTGGTTGCAGGAAATCAAGCTCAGGGCACCCACTGATTCGGCATTACAGTAAGCTGTATCATTTCTATTACTAAATCATAACTTAATAATAATAGAAATGTAATGTAAATTGTGTATAAAACTGCCCCTAATCCCCCCCACTATGGTCCCTGGTATAGGCTTCTAGTAAAGTGGTCCTTGGTGTCAAAAAGGTTGGGGACCACTTCTATAATGGATGGACTGGCCCAAAGTGGATTCCAGGAACAGTTCATACCCCCAAACAGAAGGTGGCAGTGTTCCTCGAGGCTGATCCCAGTCAGGACACCCACAGGGTTACACGGGAATTGGAGTCCAGAAGTGCTGCCCTGACAGGGCAATGCAGGGACACCACAAGCAGTCACGGGTTTTGCTTGAAGAGAAGCCTGCTGCCTTACATCAATTAGGCAGAGCCAGGAGGAAGAGGAGGAGGAGGAGGAAGACGTTTACTTGTCTGGAGTGTTTTGGCTGGCATTGCTGTGTAATAAGTGTTGGTGAAAAATAAAAAAATATATTTTATTTGAACCCAGAGTTATGTGAGGTAGCATTGTGTCGGAGGGTTAGAGCTCAGTGGCGCCCCCTTGTGTTCACATGTCATGTTCTAAATACCAAGATCATTCACAATATTTTCATTGACACAAAATGCTGCTTTAGCACCAGAACACTTTTCAAACTATACAAATTTTGCACAAATAGTGTACTCTTATGTCCGATCTAATTCCACAACGGGATAAAAGTCACCTTTTTCTTTGCCTTGAAAGCTCAGCCAGATATTCCCGTTTTATTTTGTTAAACCAGGTGGGATTCCCGGAATCTCATACAACTTCAAGCTCCGTGACAGGACACTGAAAACGCCATCAGCTCACCTCAGACCTTCGCCATAACGTTAATGGGTCGAGAAATCAGAACAGAAACCTCCACTGTGACCCGGTGTTGGATTTAGCAGGCCGAGCTAAAGAAAGTTGTGTCGGGTCATCAGAGTGTCACTGCGCTCAACGTCAGAGGCGGCTCAGCTCACCTGCTTCACGTCCGTGTTCAGGACGATGTGCCCGTCCGGCTCCATGGTGTCTTTCTTCCTTGTTCTTGCCTTTCCCAAAGAAGAAAAAAAAAAAGATGAAATGAATGACCTGTGCCAACTGGACATGCCAATCACCAGACCGCGTGACATTTGAGCACACGTGTGCCAGTAGTCTGCTGTAGCTAAGCACTTACCTTGATGAAAGGGTCTGCTCTTATATAAATCCAAGGTGTGTGACGACCATTAACATTAACAAAGACTCTACTTCACAGCACTAGTGGGGGGCTTTGTCCTGACCAGATGATACAACATTTAGGGGGACTCCACTTTAAAAAGTCCTGAGATAGCCTCCGCCTTTCTGTGGCTTCCATTATTTGTATTTATAACACTGCCGTTGGCCACTAGGAGGCCCAAGAACTCCACAAAGATCCCACCTTACATACCCAAACTAAGAGACTAAATCCATCACTAAGTCACAAATGACTTCACAAACTTAATAAATGACACTTAACCCGAGGCTTGCCAGTGCCACCCTCAGTTCACCAACACCTGTAATGCACTTGAAAGGTGCTATATAAAATAAAAGGTTCATTTGCTGGTTTCCATTGTATTGTATTTGTAAAAGTCTACCAGTCTTCATACTGGTCCATCTGAGAAGGCGCTTTATGGTTAACCTGAAGTGTCCAGGACATCTGCTCACCCACGAGTCCGTCAGCGCCGCTCCACCGGCCAGTCGAAGGCCATCAGGCATCTCCGAGTTTACTACATTTTAGAGAATATTCTATTCACTTTACGACTATTTATTTCTGTTAAATGTCTCCGACGGCTCTTTGTTCTCCGTTACCTGCTGACATCTTCACATTTCTTTACCTTCTAGATGGGCCATCTGATCAGGACACGCGGCGCTATGTAACTGTGCGGTGTGTTCTACCGGTCTGTGATGTTGTACAGACTGTGACGAAACGTGTCATTAAATCCGTCATAATGCACCAATGGTCCAACGGTGAAGTTTAAACGTTCGTCTTAACTCACCGGGCCCCGCTGTCTCCTTAGGCGTGCCGAGCTGCACGTAGATGCGGAGTGTCACGTCACGCCGAACATCCACTACTCCTAAGAGCGGCACCTGAGACGCCCCGAGCCGTAAGGACACCTCCGAATCCCACAGCGCCTGCAGCACGAACGCTGCCAGTACAAACAAAAGGACAGCGCGTCACGTGTGTGTCACTAGTCCACACGTTCAGCTGATGTCAGGCGGACTGTCGAGAAAGAAAGGCACCTACTTGATACAAGAAAACCTCCTCCCGTCCACGGCGTTCACATTGGCAGATGCCGCTTTACTTTCCCCCTTTTTCTCTTGGTCGGAGCCACTTAGCAGTAGTAGAAGTAGTAATACTTTCAGGAAGTTGACATTTACCAACAAAGCGTGGCATCATGGGATTTGTAGTCTTCGAAACACTTGAGCCCATTGACTGCAGACAAAATGGTGTGCGTTAAAAACTACAAGTCCCGTGGAACCAAGCTGACCCTTATCACGTGACCAGGTCCCGCCGCGATAGAGCGCTCGCTAAATGTAAAGCTGTGGATCTAACAGAAGGCGGCGGAGTTTGCTCGTTCTTGGTCTTTTGTTTTTCTGGCTATTTCGCGTTGCATATGGCAGGCCTTAGTTAGGGAGATCTTAAAACGCAGTTCAGCTTTTCTGACATGTAAAAACCGTTTCAGGAATCCCAGAATTACTTCTTTGGTATTTGAATGATACCCGCAATGCATTTTAACATCTCTCATATACTGTAGTTCTCTCAAGGTAATAGCCCCAGGGGATCCGGTCATATGGGATGAGATTCCCAATAGAAAGGACACAATGGCAATGAAACAGGCAGTCGAACAATCGGCAATGATGATCACCATCAGGTGCATCTGCGGCAAGCTATGTAATAAGGAGAGAGGCCTCAAAATCCACAAAGCCAGGATGAAAAGCATTGCACAGAAGCTAATCCTGGTGAGACGCAGGAGGTGCCCGGCCAGGTATCACCCCACAGAGGGCCCTTCAACTCCCCACTCTCTGCATAGCATCAAAGAGAAAGAAGATCAGGTGGCCTCCAGCTAACAATCGAAGTGAATGGCGATAACTTGAGGAGGACATTTGCGTATCATACTGACCGTGTAATGCAGACTGCCGACTGCTCAGCATGGCATCTGTAGTTACTAAGTAAGCTGGAGATCAGAATGGCTGTGTAGAGATGGAAAAATGAAGGGCACCTTACAACCAAGAACTGACGAGCCGTCCACATTAAACAACAGCGGCAGGAGCTTCGGACACTAAGGAAAGAAAATACAGTAAGTGTGCAAGGGAGGAGGAAAAGTATCCACTCGTAGAATTCAAGAACATCCTACAGAAGGAACTGGCAACGCTACAAAGGGCAGGGTGGCACAGGAGACAGAGAAGGGAGAAGGCCAGGAAATGAGCTGCCTTCCTATCCAGTCCATACCGCTTCGTAAAACATCTCCTAGGGGACAAGCGCAGTGGACACCTCTTATGCTCCCTGGAGGATGACAACAATTTCCTCAAAAACACCTTAAGTGATCCTTTGAGAGAAGAGGCGCTTGAATCCCGGAAGGCTCTCATTAACCCACCACTCCTAAGGTAAACTTTGTCCTAAGAGCGCCCAGTATAAAATGGTCCAGGAGGCAGTGAAAGGGAGCAAGATAAGCCTCAGCTCCTGGGCCCAGCAGTGTGCCACACGTGAGATGTCTAGAACATCTCAGGAAGATCCTGAGAGTGGTCTACTGGAGAGGAAGAGTGGCCAGTCAGTGGAGGAGTGCAGAGGGAGGATGGATCCCCTAGGAAGAGAACTTTGAGAGCATTGAGCAGTTCCATGTCATCTCACTGCCCAGCGTAGTAGGCAAGATCTTCTTGATAATCTTGTCCTGGCGCCTAATAGAGTTTCTCCTTTGAAATGACTACAATGATACATCCATGAAGAAATTAGGGTTCCAGGAGTACCAGACGGCCAAGAGCACAGTGGTGTTGTCACCCAGTTCATCTGTGAAGCTCGTAGAGGAAGGGGAGACCTGGTTGTGTTGTGGTTGGACCTGACCAGTGCCTATGGGACCATATTACCTTACCTTAGACATCATGTGCCCAACAACGTCAAAGACCTTGCTTGTCCTGGATTATTATAATAATTTCAGGCTAAGGTTCACTCCCAGATCCATGACATCAGATTGGCATAGAATGAAGAAGGGGATAATAACAGGATGTACCATTTCGGTTACCCCGTTTGTCCGAGCCATGAACGGGGTTGTCAAATCCGCAGAGGTGGAATGCAGAGGCTGCTTGATAAAATCAGGTGTGTGGCAACCAGCAATTAGGCCTTTCATGGATGATCTTACCATCACCATGACATCTGGCCCTGGAGCAGGATGGATCGTCCAAGGCCTAGAGAAGCTTATGAAATGGACAAGGATGAACTTCAGACCAAGCAAGTCTAAGTAACTGGTGTTTGAAGGAGGGTCAGGTGGCAGATAATTTCGGCTTTGCACCAGCTAGTGACATCATACCATCCGTCACCAAACAGCTGGTAAAGAGTCTGGGGAAAGTACTGTATTTGGTACCAGCCTCACGGAATCCGTTTCCATCTAAATGACCACTGAGGACCTGGAAAAGTGGCTTATGAAGGTGGACAAATTGCGTCTACCAGGAAGATTTAGGACCTGGGTCTACCAGCATGCCATCCTGCCCAGGAACCTGTGGCTGCTGCTACAAAGTATATGAGGTCCCATTGACAACAGTCGAGCTCATGGAGAAGAGGACCAGCAGCTACCTGTGGAGGAGGCTTGGTCTCCGTCTAAAGCCTTAGCAGTGCACCACTTTATGGCCGCAGTAACACCTTTAATGGCCTGAAAGAGGAGTTTATGGTGTCACGCCCACTCCTACATCGGTATTCGAAAGACCCCAAAGTAGCCGCAGCAGGTATTGCAGTGAGAACTGGGAGGAAGTGGAAGGCAGCTGAGGCATCACAGGCGGCAGAATCCTGGCTGAGGCAGAGGGAGCTGGTGGGCAATGTGCCCAAAGACCAAGCTGGTCCTGGCTACTTCCACAAGACTCAAGTTCTCTGGGCAAAGAGAGATGCCATCTTGTCCAAGCTGAAATTCGAGCAGGTGTAGAGAAAAAAAAGAGCAAGCAGGATGGTTGGTCTAAAACGTCAGGGAGTTTGGACAAGATGGGACTTGGTGACGTGAAACAACACCCTGCGAGTAGACAACGACCATGTCTGCTTTCTGATTCAGGCTGCGTATGATGGTGTTGTGATGTGAGATTTGCATACAAGTTGATAAATATTTTGTATGTCTTTATTTGTAATTTAGGCAAAGCCGTGTGATATTAGTGTTACATTAGTGAGAAGCATTCAAGTTTGCCCCCCTTTTGGGACGGAGTCTCTTTGAATTGTACGACAGGATTCGGGGAAGTGCCTGAAACCAGTGTGGCGAGTGTCTCTCTCTGCCAAAGTCTCTCAACCCTGTAAGAACGCCAGGCTGCGTAACCGCCAAGCTTTACCTTAACATCTGGTTTAGGCGGGCTGGTGTGAAGATGTGTTCTGTTCCCTCATTGGTCTGAAGTATGGCTGTTTGGGATTGGCTTGTATCAGAAGCCTTGAAGTACCACGATGTCCTATTGGCTCTAGGGGTTGGACAGAACATCTATGAATCTGCTTGCTTTACTCACTCTCTCTCTTACCAAGCTGGACGAATAACCATGTCACACCTTGAACTGAAAAGGACAACACAATGGAGAGCACAGCTCACTGGGCAGCCATATTGAGACTGGCATGCGGCCTGCTCTGAAGAAAGCTGTGCACCGATGAGGCCTTAACTAGAGACGAGTCTGTGTGCCGCCTGAACTACACATCACCATTTATCAGGTTGTATGGTTGCCAATATTTAAATGTACTTTGCATATTGTTATTATTTATGAATATTATCAATAATACATTGTTTAAATTGTAACTTAACTCCTGCTTGTCTTTTACTACACCTAATTGCCTGAGGTTATAGATGTAGGGCGGAAGGTGGAAAGAAGTTATATACTATAATATCTTATAAAGAGAGGTAAGTCTAGGAGACTTGAGGCGTTCTGACAAAGGCTACACATTAATGATACAAAAGGGGAAAGTAGAGTAAAATAATATTCTACAAGACAACACAGATGGCCTACCGAGTCTGTGAAACTCCATGTCTGGGGCAAGAGCAAGTCACCATCTTAGCTCTCTGCTCGGGTAGAGGACCTCTTGAGCACATTCTCAGTAGATGCCCAGAAACACTTGTGACCGCGTGCTGAGAGCAGAGAAAGTTGCTGCTGCCATAACCACCAGCATCCATCTGTCCATCACCTTCATCAAGGCAGATGAAGTACACCACACAACCCAGATCTGTAGCGGGCCTCCTTGACTCAGCTGCCGATTGGCATAGGAGGGTAGACCTGGGCAAGCAACTAAGGTTTCCAGAGCACATTGCCACAACTTTACTCTGCCCACACACAGACAATTTTTCTAACGCCACTGAACAAGTGACCATGATGGAGGTCACTGTGCCCTGGGAGGGGCACATGAACAAAGCACAGGAGAGGAAACGTGCAAAGTACCAGGAGCTCCTAGAACAATGCAGGAGGCACAGAGCTGTGACTCGAGGATTTGTGGGCCAAAATGGCATGGGGGGCAATGGGAGGGTCTCGGCAAAGAGGAGAGCCCGAAAAGGCCATTACAGATACTGCAGAGAGGACCACTAGGCAGCAGGGGCTGAAGAGGGAGGCTCCAGGGTGACAACCACTTGGAGGCAAGGTGGGGACAGATCACCCCCAGCTGGGTCACTCGGGCGAGGGTCTCTGATGAAACACCTGAAGACCCCAGAATACATCACTGAACATCATCCCAGTGCATCCAAGGGTCTATCTATCTATCTATCTATCTATCTATCTATCTATCTATCTATCTATCTATCTATCTATCTATCTATCTATCTATCTATCTATCTGTTATATAGTGCCTTTCATCTATCTATCCATCTCTCTGTCATCTACTATATATTAAAATGCTATGCTGTGTGTGTGTTACTGGTTACTTAGTGGTAGGGATGACATTCACCAGTGTTACATTTTATATATTCTGTATATGTGGCCAGAAGGAGTCGCATTGTGTCTTGTGGACCTGAGAAGCCATACAGTATGACAGGGTGACTGAGAGGAGCTGTGGTATTGGATGAGGAAGTCGGGAGTGGCAGAGAAGTACATAAGAGTGACACAGGATATGAACGAGGGGAGTGTGACCGTGGTGAGGTCTGCAGTAGGAGTGATGGAGGTGGGATTACATCAGGGATCGGCTCTGAGTCCTTTGTTATTTGCAATGGTGATGGACAGGCTGACAGACGAGATTAGACAGAAGTCCCCATGGACTGTGATGTTTGCTGATGACGTTGTGATCTGTGGTGAGAGTAGGAGCAGGTTGAGGAGACCCTGGAGAGGTGGAGATATGAGAGGAGACGAATGAGGGTCAGTAGGACCACCAAGACACAATACATGTGTGTGAATGAGAGGGAGGTCAGTGGGATGGTGAGGATGAGGGGAGTAGAGTTGGTGAAGGTGGAGGAGTTTAAATACTTGGGATCAACAGTACAGAGTGACGGGGAGTGTGGAAGAGAAGTGAAGAAGAGAGTGCAGGCAGAGTGGAGTGACTGGCAAGAGTTAAAGAGAAGGTCTACAGGATGGTGGTGACACCAGCTATGTTATATGGGCTGGAGATGGTGGCACAGGAGACTCAGCTGGAGGTGGCAGAGTTAAAGATGCTATGATTTGAACTGGGTGTGATGAGGATGGGCAGGATTAGAAATGAAGACATTAGAGGGTCAGCTCAGGTGGGATGGTGGGAGACAAAGTCAGAGAGGAGAGATGGCGTTGGTTTGAAGAGATGCTGGGTATAACATGAGAAGGGTGCTAAGGATAGAGCTGCCAGGGAAGAGGAGAAGAGGAAGGCCTAAGAGGAGGTTTATGGATGTGCTGAGAGAGGACATGCAGGTGACGGGTGTGACAGAGCAAGATGACGAGGACAAGAAGAGATGGAGACAGATGATCTGCTGTGGCGACCCCTAACAGGAGCAGTCAAACGAGGAAGAAGAAGAAGAAGAAGGAGTGTACTGTAGATGTATTTGTGTATTTCGAGAACAGCCAAGTGGTTACCGCACTGAGCGACGCTGGGTTACTAAATACTAACGAGGCACCACCTGAGTATTTTATTTTCCAGAGTGACGTTTTCGTGGTGGGCAGTGGGTGCCCGTCTACCTCTGCTGTCAGTCTAAAGGTGAACAGGAGGCGAGTGAGGCACCTCAAAATGGCCGCTGGTGAGATGTTGGCTTTACGTGAGGAAGCGCCGGGCACGTGAGGTGGAGAGGCACAGGATGAAGGTACGCAAAGGGAAAGAGAAACCAAACCCGTTGAAACTGGCTCAGTTACTGGTTTTCGACGGGTGGCGTTGCCAGTTTCAAAGTCAATTCCTGCACATTTCTAATCCGTTTGTCGGGTATCTCGGGCCGACCTCCTGCATTTTAAGAGGCCCAAACTTGAAGATTTGAAGAATTTCTTCCTTTTTTCCTTTTTAGGTGGCGCTTTGACACGAGTGCAGGCGCGGAGAGCGTTGAGTAAACCTGCAGCCGCAGGGCCAATGACTCGATTAGCATGGGCACACATGCGGATTAGCTTAAGCACACAGTACAGCAGCAAGTTGAAAAGGCTTAACGTGAATAAATCAGGACAATGTAAGCTCGGTGACATTCACTTTGTTTTTCTCTTCTGTGAGCGCTGCGATGAGTCCGCAGGTAAAGACGATTACAAAACGTACAAATGCTTCTTAATGCTGTCTGTTATAATGACAAATGTTTGTGATGCGCCATCTGTTAGAATGAAAAACGCAGCACCTTTTATTACTACAAATGTTTGTGATGCGCCAGGATACAGGATGTACGTTGTGGTTGTCCGAGGAATAACAGGCTGGTGCAATCGCAGCACTTTGGGGTGCCAAGCCGGCTGCCCCCGATTACTTGCCAAAATTCACAAATAATATGCGATGGCGTTTAATAACAGTGGAAACAAACTAAGGAATCCCCTTAACTAGCAGGTCATCAAAGCTTCTTCTTGTCAGACTCTTTCTGGTCAGCTTCTGGACGGCCCCTCCTTGGTCACTTAAGTCAAAAGTGACATCTTCCTCAGGGTGGTCTCGATTTTATAGTCCAGAGACAAGAAGGAGTGGAGTTAGTTGGCCTCATTAGGTGGTCTTTCTGGGCTACGGACCATAAAAAAGACAAGGTAGTTAGCAGAGGCAGCGCCCCCTCTTGGCTTGGGGTGGCATCAACTACCCACAAAGAACTTGGAAGGTGACCCTCTGGCACGCATGCGTGACAACACACAGACGCCTCTCCTTCTGTTAAGGTGGACGGTGCCCCCACAAGTCCATGGAGGGTCTACTCACAGTAAGTTCTGGAAGACGCTAGTGAGGCGTCACCCAGGTCAGGTCTCCGTGTCACCAAAAAGACACCGCAGCACCAGAGAAAGTCCAGAGAGGCCTGAGACTGAAGGAGCTGAACCTTTTAAAGCAGGTGGAGGTCTTCTACTCCAGGGGTCCTCAAGTCAGCTCCTTGGGCTGCCAGCTTGTGTTCAAGCCACCTTCTCAATCAGTGAGTCCTTTTGAGCAGCACACTTTCTGTGACAGCCAATGGCGTGATGGAGCTGGCACTATGCGAAGGGTTAACAGGTCTCAGCCCTTGTTCTTGCCCTCAGAAAGTACCGAGACCCCCTCACTTTCCGCACACTTTATTGTGCTGTAGATTTACTCTGAAATGGATAAATGGGCCATTTTCAACCATCAGTCCACACTCTATAAGGACAAAGAACAAACACGGGACCCGAAACATCAGGTTATAGGAGCATTCAGACCACCGGCTATGGTGCCTCCTCATTGCTTTAATTCTCCTTGAGACGTTTCTAGGACTTGATTGGAGTCCACCTGTGGCACGTTGAGCTGGATGGACTTTATATGTGAACCTGCGTACTGAGGGTCCCACAATTCACAATCAAGTCTGAGGCACTCCCTGTTGACCTCCATGATGAAACTGTGGTGAGGCCCAGATCAGGGTGAGGACACTGAACCAGGAGCACAGTGGCTTTAAGGAGATGTTTGGAACAAGCAGGACTTTCACAGGACTTGGTCATCTGGCTAAACTGAGTAACCAGGCAAAATGGGACTCAGCCAGGGAGGTGAACAGGAAACCGATAGTGGCTCTAACAGAGCTTCACAAGTCCTCTGTTCAGAGGGGACAACCTACTAGAAGGAGGACCACGTCAGCAACACCACGTCAATCAGGCAGAAGCCCCTCCTGAGGAAAAGAGATTTAGTGGGCTGAGGATAAATATTCTCTGGTCTGATGAGACAAAAACTGAACCCTCTGAGCAGAACTCCAGACACATCCCTACAGAGAAGGACGATGGTGGCAGCATCGTGATATTGGGACAGGCAGACCAGCCACAACTGAGGGAAGGATGAATGCAGCCAATCCAGAGAAGTCCTTGAGGAACACACTGCTCCAGAGTGGGCACCCCTCCTCAGCCCCGAGGGGACACTTCAATGACCTGAAGGAGACAGCCAACACAAGACTAGAGGGCCTTTGGGGACAAGTCTCTTAGTGTCCTCGAGTGGCCTGGCCAATGCCAATATGTGTGGAGACATCTGAAGATGGCAATTCACAGAGGCTTCTCATCCACTCTGACACAACTTGAGAGCATCGGCCTGCAAGAATGGAAAAAACGGGCAAAATCCAGGAGTGCAAAACGTCCAGAGACTCACCAACGATGACTCAAAGCTGGAATTGGGGCTTCTATATATATATAAATATTACTGGGAGTGACAGATTTCAGTGTTGAAGAAATGTGCAATACAATAGATAGATAGATATGAAAGGCACTATATAATAGATAGATAGATAGATAGATTTAAAGGCACTATATAATAGATTGATAGATAGAGTAAAAGGCGCTATATAATAGATAGATAGATAGATAGATAGATAGATAGATAGATAGATAGAGGGAAAGGCACTATATAATAGATAGATAGATAGATAGATAGAGTGAAAGGTGCTATATAATAGATAGATTGATAGAGTGAAAGGCACTATATAATAGATAGATAGATAGATAGATAGAGTGAAAGGCACTATATAATAGATAGATAGATAGATAAATAGATAGATAGATAGATAGATAGATAGAGTGAAAGGCACTATATAATAGATAGATTGATAGATAGGCACTATATAATAGATAGATAGATAGATAGATAGAGGGAAAGGCACTATATAATAGATAGATAGATAGATAGATAGAAAGGCGCTATATAATAGATAGATTGATAGAGTGAAAGGAACTATATAATAGATAGATAGATAGATAGATAGAGTGAAAGGCGCTATATAATAGATAGATTGATAGAGTGAAAGGCACTATATAATAGATAGATAGATAGATAGATAGATAGATAGATAGAGTGAAAGGCACTATATAATAGATAGATAGATAAATAGATTGATAGATAGAGTGAAAGGCACTATATAATAGATAGATAGATAAATAGATAGCACTATATAATAGATAGATAGATAGATAGATAGATAGATAGATAGATAGAGTGAAAGGCACTATATAATAGATAGATTGATAGAGTGAAAGGCACTATATAATAGATAGATAGATAGAGTGAAAGGCACTATATAATAGATAGATAGATAGATAGATAGATAGATAGATAGTAGGTGACAGAGTCACGAGGCTCCACCCTTCGAGTGCAGCAGGTGACCCTGGGAGGTCAGACAGAAAGTGACACAAACAAACAACAAGAACCCGATCGAATGACATTCTGTTCAAAATGACATAAGGACGTCCCGCCTCGGGCGCTCTGAGCTATGTGCGCTTTCCTTTAGGGCGTAAGGCGGTGAAAGGCGCTATATAACGCTCCGCATAGTACTTCTGGATGTCCCGAATTGAAGCCCCGTCTGTTCCCAGCCCTCGGCGTGAAGGTGTCACAGCCAGTTGGGTGGCCAGGTGGGGTAAATAAACAGAAAGCGAAGCCCCAGAAAGTCCCGCCGCCACCGCTGCTTTGTCGTCCAGCCGGATTTGCTCGGATGAATTCCAAGCCGCATTCCAGAGGGTGTTCCTCAGCCCAGAAAAGCGGCAGGTGAGGTGTGGCAGAGGAGGGCCGCGGCGAGTGTCAGGTATCTCAGTCATTGAAGCTGAAAATCCTGTTGGGCTGCTCGCTGATTCTCTCGTCTCTCACTCAAACTAAAATTCGAAAATAAGAAAGAAAATCAGAAAAGAAGCGCGTGCCGCGTGCGGAGGGTGAGGACAGCGGCCCGCCGCTCCTAGGGATTCTCCGGGAGGTGGACGCTGTGGACGCCGCAGGTGCAGGTAGGATGGAGGGAGCGGGTCGCTCGTGTCGGGGTGGCCGGTCTCTCGGGTGGACTTCGCGCCGAGCCGGCGGTTTGTTTGCTGTCCTGATTTTGTGGTCTGTGGTCACTCGCGCCGCGGCTTCCTTTTGTTTGCTCACAGGCTCAGATCTGGCGTGGCGTTTGTTTTATTTGTGATTTCCCTTCTCGTGCCAAACGCCATCCCATAATCCGAAGCTCTGAAATCACTTCACACCTCTGATGCCACACACACGGGGGTCCGGCTCTATGTCACCGTGGGGACGCCACACACTTTTGTCCTGAGACTCACGATGCCAGCTTGAGCCCCTCGTGTGTGACCCGCCAGCTTTAAAGGTGACAGTCATGAAACTGGAGAAAGGGTGAGGCGGAAATGGCAGGGAAAACACTCGGACCTGAGGAGCCATTCAGAGAGGGAAACATGTGCCGAAAACAACGACCCGACCAGTGACCCTGAGCTGAGGGAGGCGACAGCCATCACGCACGGGGATCCTGGCTCAAGTGGTCGCTATAAAGGTGTCCGTGGGTCGGGGTTTGAAGTGGGCTGGTGGGCACCTGTGAATGGTTACGTAACGGTGCGGCGCCTCTCGCTCTGAACTGGACATGTTAGACGTATAATCAGAGCGGAGACCCCCGAAAGTCAACACCACCGCCACACATAACACGGAATTCTTTATAATCTAAAAAGCGCTCCACACTCTTAGGGGTCACTTAACCCCCCAAACGAATGTCCTTATATGACTGCACGCTCAAAGCTCGTGCGTGATCGGACATTACTCAAAATACGCGACGCATCACAAGGAGGACCAAGAAGGCGACGGAACCAGAGGACCGGCAATTGTCAATGTCCGCCTGGACTTCAGGTGTCTGCTGCTTGTCACGTCGACTTCATCAAGCGCCTTGTGATGGCGACGACTACTGAGGGCTCAATGGACGCCTAAAGATTTGCAAACCAGAAACGGGATCGCATCCAGCTGGCACACGGCGCGGCACTTTTCAGTCTCCACTTTCCAGACAAGTATGCGATGGGGTCTTCAGTCTGGCACAGACTTTGGCATGACGTGGGTCAGGAGGGTCTGCTTATGTTGTAGACGTCGTCATGTTAATGGCGATAACTGAGTTACAGTAAGGCCGCTGCGCCTGACGGGTGTACACGTTGTCCAGTTTAGTATAGGAGGGCACAGACACCCAGTGCCAGTCCTCCTTCGGGGGGTCCTAAGCACATGTATGTTTGCGTCCTGTCTGCTGTATTTCACGACTCCAAACCGACAAACCTGAACGCGGCACCTGTAAGAAAATACGGAAAGGACACGACATCAGTATATTTTAATAATAATAAAAATAAAAAATCATTTAATATTAATTATCCAACCCGCTATATCGTAACTACAGGGTCACGGGGGTCTGCTGGAGCCGATCCCAGCCAACACAGGACGCAAGGCAGGAAACAAACCCCGGGCAGGGTGCCAGCCTACCGCAGGGCGCACAACCTGGACAACTTAGGATCGTCAATAATAATAATAATAATAATAATAATAATAATGATAATACATTTTATTTATACGAGGCGCCTTTCAGAGAACTCAAGGACACCGAAGAAACAAACAAACAATAAATAAATAAATAAATAAATACACAATTATAAACAACTTAAAACATCAGAAAATCTAAAACTTAAAACCAAACAAAACCACTCTAATTAGGAGGAAGAAGTAAAAGGCATTTTAAACAAATGTGTTTTAAGTTTACATTTGAAAGATGAATCTGATTTGATATTTCGGAGATCCGCAGGTAATGAGTTCCAGTGCTTGGGAGCAGAACGGCTGAAAGCTCCTCGGACGGGAGGAACGGTCAGATGAGTGGAGGAAGAGGATCTAAGGTTATGGGATGGAATGGCGACATGTAGAAGGTCAGACAGATATGGAGGTGCGAGGTTATGGATGGCCTTAAAAGTTAGTAACAGAATCTTAAAATCAATACGAAACTTGATCGGAAGCCAATGAAGCTGCTGCCAGACCGGAGTCATATGGTGAGAAGATGGGATTCCAGTGATGATACGTGCTGCAGAATTCTGGACTAACCAATGCACCTCACCTGCATGTCTTTGGACTGTGAGAGGAAACCCACGGAGAGAACATGCAAACTCCACGCAGGGAGGACCCGGGAAGCGAACCCCGACGGGTCTCCATACTGCCAGGCAGCAGCGCTACCCACTGCGCCACCCTATTACTATTGTTGTTGCTGTTGTTCTTATTAGAAGCTCAACACGCTTCACAGAAATTCAGAATGAGCAACAGGGCACATACAACACTAATACTTGAATAAAACATCAAATAAAGACCAATGCAGGATATACAAGGCGTTGGTTTAGAATAAGAGACAGTAAACGAGAATAAAGACACAGAAAAATACAAAATACTAGAAAAAAAAAATACTAGTGCTCTTAAAGTTTAAATCTGACTGATGGGTATGGTTGCCAGGTTAGGGGATCGCAGTGGAAAGAGTGGGAAAGGAATTTCATGGAGGGACAAAATGTAATATGGGGGCAACCTCTAAGATGAAGGGGCCTTTATTTTCTCATGTCAATGTACCACCCCCCACCCCGACATAACATTTCATCCCCTCCACATTTCCAGGTCATCGATGAAAGTCCGCAAAACAACCACCTGCCGCTGCCCCGCCCACTCATCCCCAAGCACGTGCGTGATTGGCCAGAGGTTTGAGCGTTTTGGGACTGACGTTGTCGCCCCGCCCCTGATTTTTCTTTTTTATTATTCCTCTTCTGCTCGTTTTTCTGACTTTCATTCAAAGCTCCGCTGAGCACAAAGAGAACACTGAGGGCTGCCGTTGGCTCGGACAATTCTAGGAAGATGTCGTCAGTTAGCGTCACGGGATTAGAAAGCTTTGAGTACAACAATCGGTGTTTGTAATTGTAACTCCCAAAGCGCGCGTTTCTTATTACTTGGCTGACACCTTTATCTGCGGGCGTATCACAGCATTCGAGATACAATGGGTGACATTTCTTTTGTTTTCCCCTGAGGGGCACAAGCACAGGAAGTGACTTGCTTAGGGTCCCACAGTGTCAGTAGCAGGAGTTGAAGTCACAGCCTCAGATTTTGAAGTCCAAAGCCACACATCACTGGTGTTAAGCAGTTAAAGGAGTTCATAACAAAAAAGGACCACTTTTGCTTTTCTAAAATGTCGTGCCTCGTAAAGGAATATAATATGTCGTTATACTCACCGCCTTGACTTACTCAGTTTAAACGTGAAGCTGTTTGGGCACATCAGGGCGCAGCGTTTAGGGCGCGCTTTCCATCCATCCATCCGTTTTCATGGACAGCTGGAGCCCCACCGGCAAGCATCGGGTGCAAGGCAGGAGCAACACCTGGAGAGGGCGCTCTTCCATGGCAAACGCCTACAGATCAAGGTGGCCAAAGAGGATCTTCAGGGCAATGCCACTGAGAAAGCGTTTTTAGTTCACAAAAGACCCCGTCACACGAGGTTTGTCCTAAAAGGAACCCCTTTATTTATTTAGATCTGTAGCAGGCCCCAAAAATAAATGAGAACAGAGTTGTGAAATAACAGAGGACTCTGGCTGCGTACGATCAGTGCCACCCATGCAGGCTCGGTTCGGGTTTTGTTGGTCTGTTAGTGTCCTGCCAGGCCACTTACTAAACGTGACAGATTTCCGTCTTGTCCACATGTTTGGCGACTTTCTCAAAGCCCAAAGATCCAACTTCACAAGCAAAGACGCCTTCACGAAATGAAACGGCGCTTGGCCAAGCAACGAGGGACCACACAGCCCAATAATGTCCCCGAAACGGAATCAGGAGTTTGTAAGAGCGCAGGGTGAACTCACGCGCGCACGAGAGCGCACAAAACGCGCGCGCACGCACTCATCATGCACCTCTGCCTGTCTGTCCGTGGACTTTGACCCACGAGAGATTTCGATTAATTAAAATTCACAAAAACATTCACGGAGTTTTTCATTAGCGCGGTCGCTCGAATATTCAAACCTGTCTTGAAGGATACAAACGTGTCCATCATCTCTGAATAGCGGGTACGGCTTTGGACTTCAACCCCTGCGGCTGTGGGTTCAGGTCCCGTAACTGACCCTGAGCGAGTCACTTCACCTGCCTGCGCCCCAGCTGTAAAAGCAAATGTCACCAATTATATCGCAGATGTCGTATGCCGCTTTGGATAAAGGGACCGTCGGCCAAATAATAAATAACGCCATCCTCCATATACTGTATAGCGAGGTGCAAACACGTGACGCCCTTTTGCTGCAATGGCTTTCTGCACGCGGCAGTTGGCAGGAGTTTGTAAGAGCGCAGCACACGCGCGCGCACACACAAACACGCGCGTTGGCAGTGACTCGTCATCATTTAAAATATGTTGGCACAACTGTACTGAACTGTTTCGTTAATTAGCTCGGCGACATTTTCGGTGACAAGTCTGTTCTTTGCATTTGATCAGCGCTCCGCTTTTTTTTTGAAGCAGCCTTTATTAAGCTGGCGGAGTGGCGGCTCTGCATGTGGCAGCAATCAAACCCCGTAAATGCCACCAGGCAGTGACACCCGAGCAAAGCCTTTAACCCTAATTATTGCTCCGTCACTCCGCATATGACGTTAACCTGCAACCAGCGGGTCCTCCAGCTTGCAGGGAAAACTCTGGCGTTGGCAGCAGGACTGGCACTTCAGTCACCGTGAAAAAAAATCAAAAATCTCCCAGTGTTCCGGTGTGGCGTTGGGGTGTCACTCGCTGCACTCGGGTGCCAGTCCGGCCACGTGCTATCAGCGCATGCTCTCAGCCTTCATTAAACTGCTTGTAAATCAATAATGGGGGTTGTATTGGACTGACTGGCTGATGTGGGGATTTTGACCGAAGGGTCTTGTAACGCAGGTGGGCGAGAGCGACGCGGAAAGTCTGTGCGTCCCGCCGGGATGGGAAAATAAAGCGCCACTCCCAACGACCACCACTCGAAGGTGGGTGGCGACCCCTGAGAAGAAGCAAACCGTTGGGAAATCACCGCTGCGCTTCTTAAAGCTGTCATTTATTTTACTTTATTTTTTTTTGGAGTATGTTGACGACGTGACCCCCTCAGGAACGTTTGGCATTCGAAGCACTCGCTGAACCAAAACCCAGCTGAGACTTCATATCCATCTAAACAAGTTCGGCGACATGTCAGACACCGACGGCTCTTGAGGTGTCACATTTCCACGGCTCTCGTCCTCTCTTGTCACTCCCAAGTCTGCCTTTTATATATACTGTATATCCATCCATTCATCCATTTTCTAACCCGCTGAATCCGAACACAGGGTCACGGGGGTCTGCTGGAGCCAATCCCAGCCAACACAGGGCACAAGGCAGGAACCAATCCTGGGCAGGGTGCCAACCCACCACGGTATATACTGTATATTAATACCTATATCTGTCTCTGTCCTAGGCCCCTCCCCTTCTGACGTTGCCTCTCCCCAGGCCCCTCCCCTTCTGACCACGCCCCCAGGTCCATCTGGCCACTTCAAAGTCCATAGCAAAATAAAGTCAAGTCAAACGAGAAGGTCAGGCGATGTGTCCATAAACTCCAAGGCTGTCATCAGTCTGGCACCTTAGCTTGGCACAGCTGCCAGAGAGACAGAATGACGGAGGGCAGTAAGACATTCTTCAGATACCACCATAGGCTGACAGAGCTGCACGACAGGAGCCAATCAGAGCCCAGCAGAGCAACTCAGTGCTTGACTGGCACAATGACACCCGGGCCAGTTTTCTCAGTTTCTTTGAGAGCTTTGCAGGGCCTAAAAGATAGTCCAAGGGTGAACCTGGAGCATTGGGGGTAAGTCAAGGATCACAGAGACAGATGTGATGCCAGGTGAGCCGGGCAGGTTGGCCAGCCTCCCAGGCTACTGGTCTCAATTACTTAACTTGTTTCTAGCTGTGTGCTGATCTCTCCCTTTGCTCATCCCTCCTTTGTATAGTTTCTTAAGTAAACCAGTTGTTGGCTTCTTTGGCCTTTGTCTTTGCTTTCTGATCCTGTGGCAGTGCCAAACATGCCAAGTGGGCTGTGCCAATTAAAGCTGAGCTGAATATCCGGGGACCTCAGCAAGTCCTTAAGGATTACATGGAGAGCTGAAGTCATTTGGAGACAAATGAAAGAAGAAAGTGACAGGAGGGACTGCTGACACAAGTGCTTCGATAATCCAAAATCTAACAAAGGGCGAAGGAATTTTAAAGGATCAAAGGAACAAAATAAAAGAGAAGAGGAAGAAAAGAAAACTTGGAAAAAACGGTGGAAGAGAACATCAATAAGAAAGGAAATAAAAACAAAGGAGACAGAGAAGAGCAACAGAAGGGCGGAGCCAAACATCTCGGAAAATTCTGCGTCACTTCCTGGAGGCAACACGAGAGGACACGGAGGAGATGGCATGGAGATGGCGCACACTTAGCCGCCAAACCAGTTTTAAATCAGCAACATGGCACAGAGCCGAGGAAACTGAAGATGTGAGGAGTAAACAGCAGCCTACCAACAGTGAGGGCCAGTCCTTGGGACTCCATATAGCGCCTGCCACCTCCATGTGACGCCAAGTGACTCAGGCACTGGACTTTAACCCCAGGGGGCATCTTTTGAGGTGGCACTTCAGACATGCTTGTGAGGTACTTAGCGTGCCCGGGCACCGTCCCAAGGCAATCTGCAAAGCACCTTGGGATGTTCTAGGAAGGCACTATATAGGGGGGCCCGGCTGGTTTGGGGGTTGTCTTGGCATTTCTGTGATGTTAGTGTGCTTTGTTATGTGACGCCTTTCAGAATGAAGCCCACCCCACGACATCTGACAGCCATGTTGGCTCACTTGGGGTCATTGGATATTAGGGATTTCATATCACGCATGTGACATCCAGGCAGGTGACGTGAGCCACTCGGGGTGACACCAGGACACCCCCAAGATGACTAGCAGTCAAATGGTGCCAGGGGGGGCATTGTAAGGGGGTGGGCCGTGATATTCGCATGACGTGTGGCCCACCAGATGCTTGTCATTTTTGCCATCTGTGTGTTTGGATATGGGGGGTGGGAGGCGCACATGTGTGGCACCGCTGCGGGTACAGGTGGCAGTTCTGAAGTGTGACAATGCGGTCCCATCCACCTGGCATACGTACCTGCTGGTCTGCACCTTCCTCCTCCTCCTCCTCCTCCTCCATTTCCTTCAAAGCTGAGCACTTGGTCACCAGTTTGTGTCTCATCTTTGTGTTTATTAACTCAGCGTTGTGAGATTCGCTCTTTTTATTCATTTAATTAAATTATTTACGTTTATTTCATTTGTGATTCAATTTGTTCATTTCTGGGTTTCTTGTCTTTAGTTTGGCTCAGCAGTTAGCGCTCCTATGACTCCATCGATGTCCACTATAAGATGAGAACAGTAAAACGATAAAGAGTTGGGGTCCCAGCCTGGTGACCCCGTTGGCACCAAAAACAAAAGCTGCCCATAAGCTCAGGAGACGTCTTTCCAGATCTAACAAAGATGGCACAGTTTCTGGGTTGGAGGAAGAGGCGGGTCCAAGTGGACAGACACCGGAAGTGATGTCAGAGGTGTGCCAGCTGTCAGTCATCTGGTCTGCAAAGGGAGGACGAGCAAAGGCATTGAGACCCTGCGCCAACCGTTGGAGTGGCGTTAGAATTCCTGTCACTAGAGCCCTTCAGCTGTCCCCTGCAACAACAACATCAACAGCAACATTTATTTCTGTAGCACATTTTTATACACACAGCAGCTCATAATAAAGAACAGAAAAATAAAAGACACATAAGAAAATAAAATAAGTCAACATTAATCAACGTAGTATAAGAGTAAGGTGGTCCGATGGCCGGGGGGGACAGAAAAAACAAAAAAAAAAAACTCCAGACAGCTGGAGATAAAAATGAAATCTCCAGGGATTCCAGACCATGAGACCACCCAGTCCCCCTAAGCGCACACAGACACGTGACATCACGTGCTGCTCACATCTCCAGACTGCCCCCTTAGACCAATGCCATGGACTGGCACCTTGTGCCCAGCTGTTTTCTTCCCTTGTGCTACCTCAGGACACAACGCGCATTGATTTGATGGGTCCTCGGATGTCACATTTGGGTTCAGCTGATCCCTTCAGTTGACACACAGAAGTAAAGTGTCACTCGTGTCACTCCCATGCTGCCCTGCTGTCCTCCTCGGGCTCCCTGTCCACGCTGGTGTGACATCACAAGCCATGTCAGGGTGGTTGGTGTGTGTCCCCTTCCACAGCTTCATGTCATCGTCAAACAATGAGTGATGTTCAGTAAGGACAGTAAGCTCTTGGTGGTTAGACTCGGTGGCAGCCAGTACATTTGTGTGACGTCTCTGACATGTCCCTGGGCCATCGGGCTCCACCTTTGACTGCCACCCCAGCTCCGAGTCCACAGGCAGATCGGCACTTCAAAGAGCCGCCCAGGCGGGATTTGCATCCGTCATTTCCATTGCAGCGGTACAAACCCTCGCCGTGACAGACGAGGAACTGCAGCAGTGGAGCCTCGGGCTGTCACACAGGTCACCGCCCCGAGGGACATGCCAGTTCAGTTCACAAGCGGCTCACACTCTTTATTTATTACACAATGGGGTGAGTGGGGGGGGCAGTGCTGGAGGCTTCAGACCTCAAACCCTGAGGTGGTGGGTTCAAATCCCACTACTGACCCCGTGTGACCACGAGGAGGTCACGTCACCTGCCTGCACCCCAGTTAGAAGACCAAAGAAAAGCTGACCAGAAACACAAAGGTGATCGCGTTCTTGTGCTCCAGAGACGCCTTTGGTCCCTCATGCTGTGCAGTAAATCACATTCTGCTCCTTTATACCCCACGGGCCCTGAGCCCCCCGGGTGGCACACAGCTTCAGCGTAGCGACGAACAGTTGGAATTGTCCATTGTGGTCTGGTCATTCTGGCCCCCAATCATCCCCTGTCCTTAATTGGCTCACCGTCTCTGTCCCCCCTTCACCGCCTCACAGCTAACTGGCGCTGAATTGACAATGATTGACATGTGAGTCAGCCAATGAGTGTTCACCTTAGGGTGCGCCGGCGGGAGCGCAGCGGGGCCGTCATAGAAAGTGGGAGATAAGCTGACGTGTGTTTAAGTGGGCATCACTGCAAACATTTCATAAAGTCCTGTCGGACACTAAAGTGTGGTGGGCGTACTGGCGCAGCGGGGGTGGACGCTGCACTTTGGTGGCTCCCTGCTCTCCACGGAAAGCGCGATATAAACGGGATTTCTTCTTCTTCTTCTTCTTCTTCTTCTTCTGTAGTTGGGTTGCACGCAGTGCGCTCCATTCTGCTTTGCTGTGCGATCGTACCCGTCAAGGGTCGCCATCCTGTCCAGCACGTCTGTCGCCTGCCTTTCGCCCGGCGCTGCTCCGACGGTCACCTGTGACCCCAAACTGGGCAGAGGAAATGCACCCCTTGGCACGTGGTGCGCGATTCAATGCACAGTATATGGATATTAGGAATATAGCGCCTGCTCAGCTCGTCTCACCCGACTGCACGCCTCTGCCTCACTGAAGGAACGCAACACTTCTGCGCAATGACGCGGACATTTATTTGTTTTTATGTGTCGGAAGTAAGCTTTGAAATGAAGGCATTTCTTTAGTAACGAGCAGGTATTTCAACTTCATTCAAATTAGCGGTGCGTTACATGACTCGCTACTTTAAAAAGTAATCTCAGTGCGTGACGCTGCCACTCGCTGTAAGTCGCCTTGGATAAACGTGAATGAATGGCGCCTGTCACAGCACTCACCCCAAAAGCAGACAGGCGACGAGAAGTTTAAGGGTCTTCGTTGATTTACTGTGCGGTCTGAATTGCCGTCTGTTCACCGAAAGGCGCTATATAAAATAAAGAGTCAAGAATGAAACCTGCAGCTATACGCTTTAAAGAGGCGCCCAAGTCGCGTTAAACCCGCCATGCGCTGCGCCCGCTGGCTTTCTGTTGTTCCGGTCAGTCATGTGACAGGCACCTGACGGCCCAATCACAGTTGAAACCCCGCCCCGTCCTACACAATCCCGCCCAGTATCGATTAGTCCATTAGAGGCAAACGAATTCGAAGAATCGCCGTCCTCTTTGGCCCCTGGCACCGCTGGGCATCCCCGGAACCGAGATGGCAGGTTCAGATGACGCTACTGCCACTATGTCACCCTAGCAAGTCCCTTCAACTGCCATGTGCTCCATTTGGTACCTCAAATGTTGTAAGTCGCCTGTGGTAAAGGTGTCAGCCAAAATAATAAGTAATAATAGTTACATACTGTAGATATGAAAGGTACTTTATAAAATAGACAAATAAATCAAGTCACTATATGACATATCTGTATGACAGACAGACAGGCATCATACAACAGGGGAGCTGGCAGACATGGCATGTGGCATAATGGTTAAGGCTTTGGGCTTGAAGCCCTGAGGTGGCGGGTTCAGGTGACGCTACTGTCACTGTGTCACTTCACCTGCCATGTACTCCAATTGGAAAAGCAAAAGAAGAAATAGAACCATTTTGTACCCCAGATGTTTGAAGTCACCTTGGATGAAGGAGACAATAGCCAAAATATGAATTATGTTAGACTGATGTGAAAGGCGCTATAAAGCAGACCGATGCTTGTTCTACTGAGCAGGCACGTCTCTCTTTTCTGTCCCTCCATTATGTGACGTTTTGGGACTCATTGTAGGTGAGATGCCAGTCCATCACAGGGCACACAGATACGGACTGACGTGTGCCATTCTAGAGTGACCAGTCAGCGTCACCTGCATGTTAAAGGAGGCTGGAATGACGAGAGTGGATGCATCTGGCCAAGGGGACGACGTGGAGATTGTCACACCAGGCTGGAGCTGACAGGCGCTATACAGCCTAATGACTGCGGGTGGGCTCTGTTTCATGACGGAGTGCCAGGTGGGCAGAGTGTCACCCCCACACTTGAGAACTGAATTCTCGGTCGTTTCGAAGACCCCCAGTTTTTCCTTCCTGTGTTGCTCTTCTCTTTACTTCAGATACGAACACAAGAAGTGACCTGGGGGTCCTGAAGGCTTCGTTTGCTGTGTAAATTAGGAGGGGCTGCTGGTGACACCCAGCCAAAGGGGAGGCAGCTTCTTGGGGGTCCTGATTGTGTGTGGGGGCAGGTGTTTTGATGGGCTGGTCTGAGGTGGGCTCTCTTTTCTCGTTCTGGGGTCTCATATTGAATTGAAGAAGAGTTTGGGTCTTGGACTTTGTGTTTGTTGTTGCTGTTCCTCTGCTCAGATGTTTGTCCTCAACCTTTGTTAGCATTTTGATTTAATTTTAATATTGTTATTCTATTTCAATCCCATTTTGTGCTCTTCATCCACATGACCTATTATTGACTCAAAGGTTTCTTTGTGATTAAATCTAATGAAAATTTTTTCCTACCACATAGTGTGTGTGTGTGTGTGTGTGTGTGTGTGTGTGTGTGTGTGTGCCCGCTCACTGGTCTGCACAGAGAGCTGCTGGCATCAGTGGCTCACCCTGCCCTGTCACACACCTGACTTGCTAATCCCGCTAATTGTACCAGCCTGGTGACGTCTGATATGGCGGGTCGGCTCCCTCTCCTCGACTAACCGGTTCTCAGTCACAATGGAAGGTCAGACGCCGAGCTGCTTTGTTGTGCTGGTGACGCTTCGTGAATAAATAAACCTTAACAATGAAAACGGAAAGACATCGAGACAGAAAACGAGTCACTAATGACAACGAGCCTGAAGGGGGCGCCTCTGTGCTCGTGTCCTGCACTCTCTGGAAGTCCTGCTCCTCGTGGTCGTGCTGTGTGGCGATGCCAACTGATGTGGCCGCTGATCTTTGTGTGCCTCAGGCCTCCTGCATTTTCTTCATCAAGTTCAGCTCTTTAGAAAGAAGACTTGGTTTGTTTGTGTGTTTGCAACAATCTGGGGGACCAGGAGGACCCCCGTCATGTCAGAACAGGCCGAGACAGAAACCACAGGGAAACAAGTGGAGTAAGGGGACCTGGAATGACAGACAGATTGATTAAAAGGCACTATATAATAATAGACATGAACATCAAAGGCAGTATAAGTGGGGGGCACAATACAATAGGTAGGTAAATCATGAAAGGGCACTATACAAGATATTGGTAGGAAAATCAAAGGCATTGGATACTAAATTGATACAAAGATTAAAGGCACTATATACTAGATACACAGAGAGGTGAAAGGAACGATAGATAGATAGATAGAGTGAAAGGCACTATATAATAGATAGATAGATAGATAGATAGATAGATAGATAGATAGATGAAAGGCACTATATAAGATAGATAGATAGATAGATAGATAGATAGATAGATAGATAGATAGATAGATAGATAGAGTGAAAGGCACTATATAATAGATAGATAGATAGATAGATAGACAGAGTGAAAGGCACTATATAATAGATAGATAGATAGATAGATAGATAGAGTGAAAGGCACTATATAAGATAGATAGATAGATAGATAGATAGATAGATAGATAGATAGAGTGAAAGGCACTATATAATAGATAGATAGATAGATAGATAGATAGATAGATAGATAGATAGAAAGATAGATAGATAGATAGATAGATAGAGTGAAAGGCACTATATAATAGATAGATAGATAGATAGATAGATAGATAGATAGATAGATAGATAGATAGATAGATAGATAGATAGATAGATAGATAGATGGATGAAAGGCACTATATAATAGATAGATAGATAGATAGATCAAAGGCACTATATAATAGATAGATTGTTAAATAGACAGATAGGAAAGGCGCTATATAAAATACTGTAATCCAACAGGGCACATTTCTTTGCACTCTTACCTTTGTACTTTGCTGCTGTTAATTGTGTTAAAACAAGGCGCTATATAATTTAAATGCTGACCACTTCAGCACAGTGAGTGCCCTTTGGCGTAGTGGCATAGTGCCCATTCCCTGAGTGCTCCTTGATGGCCAGGCTCTGCTCAGCTCTCCCCCTTCTTCTCTGCCTGTGCCAAGTAGTGCCCTGCTGCCCACAGAGGAGGTCACTTCCTTCCTTCCTTCCTTTCTTCTTTAATTCCTTTCTGCCCACCTGAGCTCCTCTGTGGACTCACAGGCCCAGCGCTGACCCCTCTGCTTCCTGAGTGGCATTCCCACTTTTGGACCCGACTCCTTCTTCCCGAGTTCTTCCTGTGAGCACAGATGGACAGCAGGGTGGCCTTCGGTGGAGTCCTTGCTATACAAGGCGCTATAAAGCAGTGCTGGGGCACAAATCAAAATCCCTTCACGTTGCCCTCCTTTTCCCCAATGAATGTCCTGCTCTGCCCTTCCTCTTCTCATGGTGGTCACTTTACTTTTCTGGGACGGTGGCAGGACTGCAGCTCGAGGACACAGGGGCGTCCTGCAGGGTCTGGCTGGAGTTTGTATCGGGATGTGTTTTGGGTTTGAGTTTCCTCGAATGTCCCGTGTCGCCCCGTGAGGTGTAAGGAGCTTCATAAAGTGAAGGCTGATGGATCAAACTTTGCATTTTCATTTCTGTGGTGAGAATTTCTCAGAGATCAGAGGAATTTGAATTATTATTTGACGATGACTGGGACTTTTGTGCTCGGGCTATAAGATGAAGACCTCTTATATAGCGCCTTTCACAGCCATCACCATCACGAAGCACTTCCTCTACGAGGCTGTTCTCCACATTACAAAGATGGCACCAGTACTGAGGTGAGAGTGAGGGCCGATGAATGGCCGTCTGCCACGTGACGTCTGCTGCCTTCCTGACCTTCTGTCCTTCTGGCTCTTCTTTTGTTATCTTTGTCACGTGACTTCACTCCGCCATGACACAGATCATTATACCGTATATCAATATAGCGCCATTCTGTCTTTCAGGACAGGCCTGCTCACTCTGTGTGTGGACATCCATGCTCTCCACTTGTCCAGGTAGATCTCTTCTGCTATTTCCAGTTTTCTCAGAGTGCTCTGCCACCCCTCACTGGCCATGTTGAAAGGCGCTATACTGGTGGTCATCAGGGCGCTCAGGTTTTTGTCATCAAGATTATTTTTCTCCCGTTTGTGGCACCCATTTCAGTGCTTCACCCCCTGACCCTTGGTGTGGTGGTCTGTCTGTCCAGTCTGTCCCTCTCACTGATCCAGGGTTAGGGTGATGGAGTGCAGGGACCCCTCAGGTGTATGTGAGGAACCGATGCCCAGCAGGGTGCCAGTGCTAGCTGGGTATTTATTTACTCTTTGGACTCTGGTTATGCCAGTCAGGATGGCAGCAAGTCACCGCCTAACATAGCAGCAAAGGGCAGAAGTCAGACATCCACCTGTAGAGGGCACTCTGGAGCAGCAAACAGCAGGCGGGCAGTGTGGAGGGCAAGGAGGTGAGGAGCAGAGCAGAGTGTGCGGCCCCTTAGTGCCCACGTCATCAGGGTCATCGAGCTTTGGCTTTTATCAGAGCCCCACGTGGGCTGAGGATTTAGTGTTCTGAAATAATCAGGGTGGAACTGAGGGTGTGATTGGAGCGCTAGGGTCACGTGACCATAATAGAATAATAGTGCGGATGAAAAGACTAAAACTGTTGCAGGGCAGATTATGGGCAGATGTGACAAAATCTAAGGAGGATAAACTGGTATAAGCAGTTAAGTGTGGAGACCATCGAGGAGCCGTGGAGCAGATTTAGAAATGTAATGGCGGACAAGGACAGACCTCCATTTGGAATTAATAGGAAAATGAAAAACACTCAGTGGGTTAATAAAGAGTTAAAAAAGAAGCTGCAAAGGAAAAAACAGACGACTAAGACGAATAACTTCAAAGTGAACCGTAGAGCGTATGAGAACAGGAGGGCAACCATTAAGAAGGAGATCAGGGAGGCTAAAAGACAGTTGGAGAGGAATAGCAGATAAGGAGAAAGACGACCATAAGAGACTTTTAATAGTAAAAGAGGAGGAGGTGAAGAGCATCAGGAGTACAAAAGAGGAATTAAAAGATACGGACTGAGAAATAGCGGACACTCTGTGAGGACGTGAGCAAGTGGATAACCTCAGAACAGTAACAGGGACTACTAAGGAGGGATTTGGAAATGTAGAGAGAGAAGAGCAGCTGAGATTAAACAGGCTGACATGAAACAAATCACCAGGAGCAGATCAGATTGACCACTGAGACCATAAGGAGGCTGGCGAGTGCAGATAGAGACACCTGGCACACACGTTTAGGAAGTCACTGGGCACTGGAGAGACTCCAAAGGACTGGAAAATGGTGAATATCATCTGATTACATAAAAAGAGTGACTGGGCAGAGCCAAGCAACTACAGGCCAGTAAGCTTAATGAACATCACAGGAAAATGAATGGAAGGAAATATTAAGGAGAAGATGGAGCAACACCTGGCAAGAACAGGACAGGACAGTCAGCGTGGGCTCAGAAGAGGGAGGTCGTGTTTTACTAACAGGCTGGAATTCTATGAGGAGCCAACAAAAGGATACGACCAGAGTGGAGCAGATGAGATGATTGATGTGGACTTTAAAAAGTCATTTGATGAGGAGCCACACGAGAGGGTGGGCATCAAACTAAAAGAAGTGGCAGTTCAGGGTGTGGGGTGCAGAATTGGCTCAGACACAGGAAGCAGAGGGTGATGATGCCAGGAACCTCACCAGAATTGAGTGACCAGCAGGGGGCAGTGATGGGGCAGCTGCTATTTTTAATATCTATAAATGATTTAGATAGGAATATAAGGAACACCCTGGTGAAGTTTGCAGATGATAGCAACATAGGTGGATTAGCAGATAATTTGGAATCCGTTATATCATCACAGAAGGACTTGGACAGCAGACAGGTTTGGGCAGATTTGTGGACGATGAAATTTAATGTCAGTAAATATAAAGAATTACACATATGAAGTAAAATGTGAGGTCTGAATACACAATGGGGGTCTGAATATTGAAAGTCTACATTATGAGAAGGACTTAGGAGTCATAGTGGATTCTAAGCTATCGACGTCCAGCCAGTGTTCAGAAGCCATTAGGAAGGCTAACAGAATGTCAGGTTATATACGTGACGTGTGGAGTACAAGGAGGTCACAGGAGGTTCTGCTTACCTTTATAACACACTGGTGAGGCCTCATCTGGGGTCCTGGGTGCAGTTTGGGTCTCCATAAAGACATAGCAGCACTAGAGAAGGTCCAGAGAAGAGCGACCAGGCTGATTCAGGGCTACAGGGGATGAGTTAGGAGGAAAGATGAAAAGAGCTGAGCCTTTAGAGAGATGAAGAGGAGACCTGACTGAAGAGTTTAATATGATGAAAGTTATTAGTCCAGTGGATCGAGACGGTGACTTTAAAACAAGTTCATCAAGGACATGGGGGTGGCACAGCTGGACACTTGAGAAGGGCAAACACAAACATTAGGAGCAGAAACACAACTTCAGGAAGAGGACCACAGACACATGGAATGAGTGATCAAATGGTGTGGCGGACAGGAGGACTTTAGGGACCCTCAATACTCGACTCGGTGTCATTTTGGAGGAGTTACGTGGAGACGACTGGCGAGCTTTGGTGGGCTGAGTGGCTGCTTCTTCTTCTTCTTCTTCTTCTCGTCCAGATTGCTTTGTGATGAGATTCCTCAAGCAGACCGCGCTGTCCAAAGTCCAGATGCTCCAACGCTCCCTTTGCAAAGCAGCGGAGAATCTGAGGACTCGTTTTACTTCACGCGGGCAGACATTCTGTGCGACGTCAGCGATAAATTACTTTAGGCGTCCAATCTCAGTCTTTCAATCTCATGGCATCCCAGTACAAGATAGAGAGGCAGCTGGCACAGGCCGCTGGCACTGCTGCTCACTTCTCCTGCTGCTTGAGGGGACTCAAACATAAAGTGAAAAGAAAAATAACAATTTATAAAGAAATGAGCCCCTAAAATAAAGGACCCTTCCCTAGAAATGAGTGTAAGAGCAGGGCTGGCATTAGACCCCGTGGTGCCCTCACACACACACACGCCCAGGGAAACAAATCAAATGTAAAACACATGAGGGAAACATGGTAAGCCAGTATTAAAGGCAAAGCAACTTCCAAAGCACAGACCATGTGACTCGTATCCACCTTCTTCAACTGCAGTTGGCGGTCCGGAGTGGTGAGTTGCTTTTGAACCTGTGCAGCCCCCCATCATTAGATTTATATTTACATTTATTTGCTTGGCTTTTTTACAAAGCGACTTACAAAACAGGTCAACATAATGAAGTAGACATCAGTCTGGGAGACTGTTTGGGAACAAGAGTGACAGGACAAGGTGACACCGCCAGTGAGGAGCTCCAATAAAATGCCAGCAACTCACAAGAAACCCACCAAAGCCAACATCAGTTAGACAGAAATGCACTAAACAAGGGGGTCCTCACGAGGGATTCAGCAGTTCAAATGGAGGCTGGCAGCTCGTCCCACCAGCCGGGGCTACGCTTGAGAAGAGTCAGCCTGAGATGTCACGGGACACAGAGGTGGCCATTTAACAGCAAACACGAGTCACTGAGAAGGAGCAGAGGACCCCTTAAGTGTCTCCAGACCCACTGACTACTCTGCAGGCAAAGATCAAGGATTTGAACTGAAGAGGGGAGTGACATGTGCCCACCTCAGGATTTTGGATCACTGGCAGCCCCTCGGTGACACCTGCCAGCAGAGAGCTGCAGTGTCCATACGTGACGAGACCAAATCCATGCTGCAGACCCCATCAAACTCAGCCTGATCGTACAGATGATGTAAGGAGTGACGTGGTGAGTGAAGGACGGCTGGTCATTTGTCACCAGCCCAAGGCTGCGTAGGGACTTGACAATAATGACAAAGCTGAACAGAGATGAGGCCCTGAATGAGCTGCGATAACCAGAAGGTCCGTCTCTGACAGGCTGAGCAGGAGATGGTGGTCCTTCATCCAGGTTGCAATATCAGAGAGACATGGAGAGTCTGCAGGTGACACACACCGTGTGGTCCTCTGGGGAGAGTGACAGGTGTAGCTGCGTATCATCAGCATAGCATTGATAGGAGGTGCCATGGGGCTGGATGGCACAGCCTGGTGAAGAAGTGTGCAAAGAGAAGATGAAAGGAACCCCCCAGTTCTCTCTTCTCTCCATGCTGGAATACACAGTGGGAGGTTCCCAAGCGTCAGGACCCCAGCCCCCTGAGGGCAGTACCAGTGATGCCAAGGTCAGAGGAGGTGGCATGGAGGATCTGGTGGCTGAGCTGCTAATTGATAGTTGCCAGTGATGTGTGAATCGCAGCCTTGCTCTTCTTTCCGACAAACACCACATTTGGACAATGGCCAGTCCACGGGTTGACTTCACTTTTGCCCAGATTGTCACTGGCATTTTCCTGAAGTTCAACAATTAAACCGAATGGCGCCAAAGCCAAGTCTCTTATAATTCAAAGTGTGCAAAACTGTGAAGAAGTTGGGGCCGCTGAGCAGAAGAAGACCTCTAAACACCTGAGTGTGGCCACCACCGAGCCTTGACTTGTCACTTAGGTGAAGCCCCTTTGGAGTCATCGGGGGGTTTGACGTGACGAGCTTCACGCACCTCAATCTGAGGTCCTCTGGTGTGTTCTCTGCAGACCTTCTCAAGCTCTGGCAGGTTGGATGGAGACCACTGGTGGGCAACTACTGTGTTTTCAAGCGTTCATGTCTAGACTGTAGATAGGAGGGCCACTCAAATCATTCCCAGAGTTGTCCCTCAGTCCCTCCTGTGCTGTTTTGGTTTTGTCCTTTTGGAATTTGAACCTTTTGCCCAGCCTGAGGTCCACGGTGCTCCGAGCAGGTCTTCCTTATTTGCTCTGTTCAGGTTCCTCTTGACCTGACGAGTCTCCCAGTCTCTGATGCTGCTGCCACTGCCAGGCCTCACCCTTGGAATACACAGGTGGCATCACTCAGGTGAGAAGCTGTGCCCGCATTCCTCCACTTTCCTCAAACCAGAGAATCTCGTCTCTCGTAGTCTGAGTTCTGAGCGAGGTGTCATCTGGCCACTGTGATAACCAGGGGTGCACCTGCCACCCCGGCCCGACACAAACAGGCAGAGACATCAGGTGCGTCCAAAAGAAGCCCCTTTATAGCGATAGGAGTCCAGAGCCGTCTCCAAGGACTGGTACCCGCTGGCACAAGTACTAGAATAATCCTCGCAGCCCCCTTCCTTCTCCACACTTCATGGACAAGCTTCATCCACCTCCTCTTGATTCAGACCCCCTTCTGTGAGGTAGCTGGTTCCTTTTAGGACGCACTCCAGGGGGCTCATTAGGGAGGTCTGGAATTACTCCCAGGTGTGGTGGAAGCTCAAATTGGGGTTCTGCAGCTCCCCTTGGTGACACAACAGGGCTGTGCCAACCGTACCAAGTCCCATATAGCCCTGTGGGACGCCCTAGGGGCCGTCACACCCCGAGGGGACTGCCAAAGAGCAATTTGGGGGAAATGGTGCTCTTCATAAGTCATCTCCCCCTGTCCTTCCATTATGGGAGCGTCCCTCTCAGGTAATGGCACCGGCCACCATCCGTCACACCACTCCGCCATGAAAAACAGATTAGTGGAGTGATGCAGTCATGGTGCTCCTTCTGGAAGCTCTCTGGAGCTTAGCCAGCATGCCCATTGGGCTCTTGGTCACCTCTCTTACTTTGGCCCTTCTTCCAAACATCTCCATTTAAGAATTGTGAAGGCCATTTAGCCATTGAGAACCTTTAATGTTGCACCCTTCCCTCCACTCGATCCCACCTCTAAGCTCTGCAGACACGTCCTTGGACCACCACAGGTTGGCTTTTGTCAACTGCTGGACCCTCTACAGGCAGGTGTGTGTGTGTGTGCCCCTCCTAATCAGTTGAGCACAGGTGGACCTCAGACAAGGTGTGCAAACACCTCCATGATGACCCAGACAATGGACTGCACCTCAGCCAAGCGTCAATGGAGGTTTTTTATTTTTCTGCATAATAGATTTGCAAACATTTCTAAGCTCCTGTTTCCGCTTTGTCATTCTGGGGTCTCGAGTGCTGCTTGATGAGGGAAGAAATAAATTCAATGAAATTTAGCACACGGCCGCAACCGAGCAAAACAGAAGGGTCTGACGCTTATTGATTATATTTCAATAAATGTACTGGAGAGCAGCAGACGAAGCCCACCTTCTACATTAGCCACTCGGGCAAGATGACGAGATTCCTAACCTTACATGGACATCGATAAGAAACGAGAGCTGACACGGAGTAAAGCCTGTCGAATGGTCACAACTTGTCACATCAGCCATGCCATGCCATACTTTATGAGAGGCTGAAGGACTTCCAGATTGACCAGTGGCCGGTCGACGCCATTATGAGGCCCTAGGAGGTGACAGGGGGATTCCCATTCGGCGTCCTTGGGTTATCAAAATGGCACCCCGCAGTGTCCATAGTGCGAGCCCCTTCACTTTTATAAATGGTGTCCCTTGGGGTGATGACACCCTAGATGTCCACCTGTGTCACCTTATGGATTGATTGGCTCTTATAATAATAATAATAATTGCCCTGCGGTGGGCTGGCACCTTGCCCGGGGTTTGTTTCCTGCCTTGCGCCCTGTGTTGGCTGGGATTGGCTCCAGCAGACCCCGTGACTCTGTAGTTATGATATAGCGGGTGACAGATAGATGGATGGATAATAATAATTCATTCAGTCTATGTGGCACCTTTTCACAGCACTAATATCAATAACAAAGACAAGATAAAGGTTTGGGGTGACCCTACGTGTTGTACATTTAAAAAGTAATACATGCTTTTCAGTGAAAGACCTCCCTACAGATGGGTGTCTGAGAATCGACTGCCCAATTCTGGTTAAATCAGGCCAGGCAGGAAGAGGCGGGTCCAGGAGGCCAGACACCAGAAGTGATGTCAGAGGTGGTCAGGCTGTCAATCATGTGCCCTGCAGTGGGAGGAAGAGAAGCCTCGTTAGCATAAAGCGCCGCCCTGTGGACTGCTGAGGAATTACCACCAGCAGCGCCCCAATGCACACGTGTGTGACACGATCTATAGGAGTGTAAAAGAGCTAAACACACATATATAAAGATATGGAGACCTGCGTAGTGACAAACACATGAAGCGTAACTTCCCTCTGCCTTTCCCCCTCATTCCCTGGTCGAGACCCCCCAGTGTGTGTCAAGGGGCTTCCTGCTTGTGGACTTTTTTCCTTTTCCAGAGGTGCGTGTTTTTTGCACAAAAGGCGACGGATGTGCGTCACGAGTAACGTCAGCTTGGATTTCCTGTTTTCGTGGACGTTTGCTGTTGTCCACCGTTGGTCACCGTTGTTTGTCACAAACCTTCTCCAGGTACACATGACATTCACATTTTTTCTCGGCCATCGTTACAAACTGCATTGGGTGAGCGACATATAAATGGGGACACAGCCACACAACTAAGCTGTGAAGGTCCAGAGAAGAGCGACTCGGGGGTCTGAACCTATAAAGCCAGCGGACATCAAGAGCTGACATGAGGGGAGTTTGTAAATTAGGAAAGGAATTCGTCCAGTGGTCCCATGGTTCTTGCTAAGGGCGGATTTTGCACAAATGGTTACACAAACACCTGAAATGAATGACTTAGCGGTGTGGTGGACAGGAGGGGTCTGGGGACCCTCAGAGGTTCTTATGGGGAATCTCCATGAATCGGACTGGTCAGCATGTTGGTCTGAGTATCCACAATTGTTCTACAAATTCAAACTACAAGGAGGAAACCAGCAGGCCTACAGAAAAGGTCACATTGGGGGGATTCAACACTTCCTAGTGGAGCCCCCCTGAAATGGGGAGAATCCGTGCGTTTACAGGCACCCTATAACAGAGAATAGAGCACTGGAGAAATAGTGGAGGCCAGGCCAGGCCAGATGTGAGGCAGACCAGGGGCGACACCAGCTCTAACCTGCTTAATCCGGATCAGGCTTTCAGGGAGCCATGCTGGGCACAAGGTAGAAACCGACCATGGATGGAGTACCAGTCTGCCACAGGGCCCTCACACACACACACGCCCTTGGGATGTCTGGAATGGCACATATTTGAGCCATGAGAGACACAAGAAGGTCACACAGACAACCACCAGGTGTGGGGCTCTGGATCTGCGAGGTGCCAGCACTGCCCACTGTGCCACCAAGCCATTATCTGGTAATATCAAAGTGTAGTGCCACCACGGGACCACCATTGCATTAAGTCTGAAGGCACAGCGTCAGAGAGCGAGCGCTCAGGTGTACCCTGGCCATGAAGTGTCTAGGGGTCATTGTGAAAGGCGCTATATTAACTGAGCAGTGTGCCATTTTAAATGTTGGTGAAAAACTGAGCTGAAGGTAAATGAAATCATGCCTGGCACTGGCAGCCCTGCTCTGTCTGGGCTCTCCATTACTTCCTCATCGCTTTAGTGACATGTTAGGCAAACAGTCATAAATTTGTAGGGCTTAAAATGCGAGAAGTCATCAAAACACGCACACCCTTTTATGGCAGGAATGCAGCGCGCACTCCCTACACCGGCGTGAGAGAGAGAGTGAGACAGAGTGTGACTCAGGAGCCAGCAATGCTTCCTCGGTTGCCAGGAAACAGCGAATCAGCACCCCTCCCGTGCCAATGGCGATATGCCCGCTTCTTCATCGTGCTCCTTACAGTTTCACCTGTCGACTCGTCCTGCTGATCAAAGCCCAAGCCGCTCGGACGGTGAGTTTTGGCTGCTGAGGTTTCATTTCTGTTTTCGAGGTGTGTCTGTCTGTCCATCCAGCCTGATTTGGGGGTCGTGTGCCCCTTTATTGTAATAACTTCCCCAAACTGGCCACCCACACTTTTATATCACAGTAGTGCATTAGGTTTTTAAATGTCACAGTGCCCCCTACAGGTGCCACCTAATATGCACCTTAATAGAAGGAGAAGGGTCTTTGTGTCTGTCAGATTGCTATGTCTCTGTCATTCCAACAGATGGCGCATCACAAATGTTGACCCTGCTTTTACAAATCCCATACCAAATGACACTGCATGGTGCATTGCAGACCTTAACACTGAGGTCTACGTTAGATTTCAAGCTGTCTTTGGTGGGTAGCACAGCTAGTTTTGTGTCAATGACCTAAAGGCCCTGCCAGATCTTACCCTATCAGTGCCCCTTGGCACAATTGTCTCAAATCCCCTGCCAGCGCCAGCTCTAGTCATTTTGCTGCCCTAGGCACGCCCACGCCGAGGAGCCTGGAAGACAACTGCTGTACATATTCTTGTACGGTGGAGGGGATTGGCTCTTTTTGAAGTTTCACACAAGTCACTCACAGATGTCAGGTGGGTCTAGAGATGGCCCCCCTTGGGTTTTAATGTGACTTATACATGAATGTCCCTCAGGGTGATAAGAGGGGCTTTGGGAAGAAGAAGAGGCGGGACATAAGTGGAAAATGGGGGGCAATGACTTGGGGAGAAGAGGAGGGGGGGCTCATTGATGAGGGGTGGGGCACAGGGCAGAGGGGAGGGGCTTAGGAATAAAAGAAGGGCCTTTTGAGAGAGTTTAGAGCATCAGAGCCAAAGGACATGGAGAGAAGGGGCGTGGCCTGGGACAACGGGAGGGGCTTGAAAATCTTAAACTCCCCTTTTTCCTTTGATGCCTTTATTTGTGCCCACTGGTCCTGACAAGTCGCAGTTTTTTATTGGCATTTGCAGCCTCGCTGGGCTTTGAAGCTGAGTCACCTTAGGAATATGGCGCAACAAGAATAAGAGCTGTAGGGGACCACAGGGGACCACTGGGGACAATCAGAGATTCTGTCACAAAAAGCTTTGATGAGGGTTGTTTCTCTCTTGTGTTGCAGGGATTGTCTTTGGACCCCCAGCCCTGACGCGTGTGATTGTTATATTTCATTCAGGGCTCCTTCCCTGGCTGGGGTTCAAATTCATATTCTTGGCCGTCTTTGCTCAGTTTTGATTTGATTTATGTTTATTTGCTTTATTGATTGTGTTTGCGTTTCGATGCCTCGGTGGAGTTCTAGGCATGTTGTGGGTGGGCCCCTAGGAGGCGGGGCCACCTGCCAATCACTGCCAGGCACTGCCCTCGGCCTCTAAATCCAGAGGGCTTCCCACAGTTCCTGGCGGGTCATTGTGAATGCGCTCTGGAGTTGGTGAGTTTGTGCGTCTTTGCGGTGCTTTTTGTGAACTTCCTGAATCTTTGAACCTTCTGCTTTGACCTCACGTTTGGAGTCGCTTTTGGGGTTTGTTTGCTTTGGATTTCCTGTTCATTCCGCCTTTTGGGCTCCACAGAGCCTTCTTTTGTGTCTCTGGACAGTTTTGGGGAGATGAGTCTCTTTATTTTTATGAAGAGTCTTCTCTGTCAGCCTGGGGTTTCTAATGTGAATTCCCCCTCTGGTGGGCATTTTTTGGAAGTGCTTTTGGAACGTTTCGGGTCTCTCTGGTGCTTTGAAGCTCTGCTGGTTGTGACTGTCACTTCGTCTTAGGTTGTCACCTTTTGTCCAGAATGTGCGCCTGCTGGTGCTGCAATAAGAAATGTTTGTGTTAATCGGCTGGCATTTGAATGGGACGGCACTGCTGTCATCGTCTCTTTGTACCCTAACCCCGCCACCACCTGACCGCTAATTATGACGAGTGTTACCCTCATTACATGTCATCTTTTCTTTTGTTTCATTTTGTCAGAGTTCCATGCTAAGGCAGCCATCATAACCGGCCATGGCTCCCAAGAGTGGCGCTAATAGCTCACCCAACACGGTGACACCCAGCACAGCTGCCAACGCCACCACCACTGCTGCTGCAGATGTCTTTGACCAGCTGCTTAGCAATATCCCATGTAAGTGTGGCATTTGGGTGGCACACCCTGTTCTTTTTTTGTTCACACTGCCTTTATCAGAAATGACCTATGGGTGCCCACCATGGCGAGCCGTCCACCTCTGCCATTCCCAAAGAGACGCTGTGCCTGATGTTTGCTTGTCTTATCGCTCATCACAAAGGCTGCAGGAATCATTGCGACATTTTGGCGTGCCACTGAGGCCACCACGCCCGCCTGACTCAGTTCTCCACAAAGGTGCCTTATTGGCCAACATCTGTAGAGCTGCCAGGCTGTCCCTGTTGGATAAAAGGTGAGAAGGAAAAGTTACACAGAGGCCATCAGAAAGGAAGGGACAAGTGGGACATCGAGCAAACACACGTGTGGCATCAGACCAAGGTGGCCACCAACTGGAGTTTTAGTAGTGAAAGAGCTGCCAAGAAGGATGCCAAGTGAGTCAGAGAGGGTGAAAGTGAACTAAAACGTGGAAGAGGAGCAACAGGGAGGGCAGAGGGATTGAGAAATTGAAAAGGCATTGAGGGGTCCGTGAGTGCAGACAGAAACCCGGGACACGACTGGCGCCTGGCACATACCATCCTATTGAATAAGAAGGCCAATCCAAGGAATTCCAGAGTGCGCCGCAGGAAAAGGAATGGAAGGAAAGATCAAGCAGAGTGAGCAGTCGACACGAGTTCAGAAAGGTGGGGTCCTGTTGGCCTGCTATGGTGGAAGCAACAAAAGGCGACGGCCAGTCGAGTGGAGATGATGGATTATTGAGCAACTTGAAGACAAACAGAAACTTGAGATCAAACTTAAAGAAGATGGAAATGGAAAGTCAGGAGAGTCGAGGTGAAGTTAGACATGGTGACCAGCGGGGGGCAGTGCAGGGCTGCTGCTCTTTTAAACACACAGAAGGCCTCAGATAAGAAGAGAAATGGCAAGCTGGACAAGTAGGAGGGATGGCAGAATAAGAAGACCCAGCAGAACCAGTAAAGAAGGAACACGGGCTTGAGCAGACCTGTGGACCATGAATTTAGGTGTAAAGTGTTACATGAAGATATTAAAACTGAATACACAATGGCACCCCTTAGGAGACGGACTTGGGGCTCAGAAGACAGGAACCTTTAAGAAGGCCAATAGCAGGTTAAATGATATGGCGCCCCCTGGAGGTTACACTTTAGCTTCTTAACACCCTGCTGGAGGAGGTCCAGATGAGAGCAACTGGGCTGATTCAGGACCACCAGGAGCGCGTGAGCAGGAAGTACCAAAGAAGCTGAAATAAATGGCGATGAAGAGGTGACAGGACTGACGTGATGGGTTCCACGGTGGCACAGTTGCGGTTAGGAGACCAGGGTTTGCATGCTGGGTGCTCCTCGTGTGGCGTTTCTCTCCGTGTCTGCATGACTTTCCTCCAGGTGGCCCAGTTTGCTCCCACAGGCCAAAGACATGCAGGCCAGGTTGACTTGGCCCGAGTGTGAGTGTGTCCACCATGCGATGAACTGGCGCCCTGCCCAGGGGTTGTTCCTGCCCCGTGCCCCATGCTTACTGGGATGGCCTCCAGCCCCCTGTGACCCTGCTCAGGATTAGAAAGCGGGATGGCATGACTGAAGGGGACAGAAGTGGTTATGAGTGGTTCGTAGGATGTTAGATGGTTTAGCGCCCAGTCAGTGGTGGTCATCTTTACGTGACATAACACACAAGTGAGGCCTCCTCAGGACTTTTCTACACAGCAGGAGCACAAGAGGAAGGCCAGAGGAGAGCAGCAAAGCTGATTCAGAGCCGAGGGAGGAACAGCTGAAGGGGACGAGCCAAATGGGGATGAAGAGGTGACCTGAGTGACACGGACTTATAGGATGTTAGGTTATATAGCGCCCCCCACCTGTGCAGTACATGTCAGTGACGGTCATCCTCAAGCCTCCTGACACGCTAGTGGGGTCTCAGCTACAGTACTGTGTCCAGCTTTGGCCTCCATGTTACAAAAAGACGCAGCAGCAGCGCAAGAGGAAGGCCAGAGAAGGGCAATGAGGCTGACTGAGGGCCATGGAGAGCAACGAGTAGCAAAGACTGAAGAAGCTGAAGAGGTGACCTGATGGAAGGAGGGACTGTGGCAGATCCCGGCCATTCATTTTCATTGAGTTCTTCAACCAACAAGAACACGGGGGGCACAGACGGACCTCGTCAAAGAACAAAGAACCACAGGAATGACTGACCCAGTGGTGTGGTGGACAGGAGGACTTTAAGGCCCTGCAGAACATTTTAGACGTTTGGTGACTTAAGACAGCTGAGCTTAGCTGGGCACTGGTTGGCAGTCAGCGCCCTTTACTGCTCTCTGGTGTTGTACTGTGAATGCCAGAGTGAGTCTGCAATCAGAGTGGCACACACACACGTGGCACATAGAAATAAACAAAGAGGTGGGCACCCCCTACAGACAGAACACACCATGATGCCAGCCCAGACCTTCATTTGTAAAGCGAGGTTAGGCTTGAATTCATATAGCGCCTTAAATAACGAGCTTGAGCACCAAACCAGCCCGTCTTCATTTCAAACTTTCGGAGGGGTGAATGATCTGAAAATGGCCGACTACTTGCAGACTCTCATATAGCGCCTTCAAGTCCTGAAGGTGGCCCGGTGTGTTCCGTCCCCAAGTCTCTAATGGTCTGTTTGTCCTTCCAGTGCCAAAATGGGCCATTTTCACAATCGCTGCAGTCGCCGCCCTTCTGCTCCTCCTCTGCTGCCTCTGCATTTGCGTCAAGTGCTGCTGCAAGGACAAGGCGAAGAAGAAGAAGAAGGACAAGATCAAGCTGAAGGGCGTCTCGGGCACCACCACAGCGGCACTGGTAAGGACACACATGGGAGTGGGAACGAAACTCCTGGTGCCAGCTGGCCCAAGGACCCTGAATTGTCTTCTCTGCTTGACTTGCAGGTCCAGCCGGGCGTGGATGATCTCGATTACGGCTCCAGTAACAAGCGCAGGGGCAGACTGCAGTACGCGCTGGAGTACAGCTTCACCAAGCAGGAGGTCAGCGCTCTTTCTCTTTGGTCCTCATCCTGGCTGTCGGGCAAGGGCACGATGATGCCACGTCTGATGTTTCCTCTCCGCTCGGCCATATCTTCCTCTTTGCCTCTTTGTCTGTTTTCTGTGCCACGCACTTCGCCACGAGGCTGGAGAGGGTGGCATGAGGGGTTGGCAGGACTGGCACACTTCAACTGTGAAGACGAGGTGGCGCAGGGGCTCAAGTCTGTCATATCTGTCCACCCTCCTGTTTCCTTCTTTGTGTTATGAATGAATGGCTACCGGGAGGGCTGACACCCCGTTGTGTAAACCGGTGGACTCCCGAGTCCTCACACGTCTCCACGTCTCATTTCAGCTCAACGTTGGGCTTAAGGAAGCGGCTGAACTGCTGGCCATGGATTCTGGTGGGACGTCAGACCCCTACGTGAAGGTGTACATCGTGCCGAGCAAAGCAAAGACCTGTGAGACCAAAGTGCTCCGGAAAACGGTGAACCCCGTCTTCAACGAGAACTTCAAGTTTGAGGTGAGCGTCTGGGCGCCTCCTGCTGGTGACGGGGGGTTTTGTGGTCCTGGGAGAGGAAATGAGGGAATGACAGAGGGAATGTGTAAATGACTTAACGAATGAATGAATGATGAAATCATAGCACAGTCCGCAAGGCCCACCTGGACAGCCCACTCACTGCCCGATGACATGATCAGCCAGATCACGGAATGAATGGATGAATGAAAATAAAAATGAATGAAGGAATTGATGAAGGAATTAATGAGTCAATGAGTGGGCAAAGGAATTAATGAACAAATGAAGTCGACACTTGGATTATGAAATGATAACACTGGCCATACGGGCTACCTGGTCAGTGAAAGTCCACTTGTAGATGGATCAAATGACTCGCCAAATGAATGGATGAACGAGAAAATAAATGAATAAATGAACTAATGCGTTGACTGAGCAATGAATGAGTTAGCCTGGCACTTGGATTATGAAATCATAGCACTGGCGACGGCGAAGGTCTGCTTGAAGTTTGCTGAAATGGCCAGTCGAATGAATGAATGGGTGGGTGAAAAAATGTATGAATGAATTCAAAAATGAATGCATGAACAGATGAGCAAAGAAATGAATGGACTGATTGATTAACGAGTGGACGGAGTAATGGATGAGCTTGGCGCTCTGATGATGAAGTATATTGTAGTACAGGCCACACGGACTACCTGGACAGTCCAAGTCCACGTAGTGACTGATGAGTGAATGGACGAGTTGAGTAATGGATGAGCTTGGCGCTTTAGATGATGAAGTCCTAAGGCTGGCCACACAGCCTACCTGGAGAGTGAAGGTCCACTCAGGGTCTGCCCGCCCTGCCACCGTTTTTGCCCAGCGGCGCCCCCTCCTGCTGTCACTGAGTTTTTCTTTCTCCTCTCTTCCCCTCCTTGCAGCTCCCGGTGAGCGAGGCCCCCGAGTCCACGCTGGTGATGGTGGTCTTCGACTTCAACAGGTTCAGCAAGCACAGCATCATCGGCGAGCTGAGGATTCCGCTCAACACCATCGATCTGAACCAGGTCATCGAGGAATGGGGCGAGCTGACCGAAGGGTCTAAATCGGAGGTGCGTCCACAGCGTTTTGAGGAGCCCGTTGATACCAGCGCCGGGTTGGCCTTTTCATTTATTTAAGGCCTTTGGAGCGTCTCTATGTTTTTATTTGGCTCTCTCGGCTACTTGGCCACTTCTCTTCATGCACCTTATAACATCTAGTTGTCCGCCACCGGCCTCTGGTCCCCCGACCTGCGATGAATGACCCTTGAATCCGATCATGTGGCCAGTCACGTGTTGCTCCCTTAAATAACTGAGAGAGACTCATGCCATCTGACAGGTGCTGCCCCCTGCTGACCGGGCACAAAATCACACAATGTCCTGAATGTCACTGAGAGGCCTGACTGACCATTCACGGCCACCTCAAAGTCCTGCTATTGTTAATCAGCTCAGTGTCCTGTCCAGGAGTGACCAGAGCTTAAGGTGGGGACAGGTGAGCCCCTCAGGCGAGGAGTCAGAAGGTCCACTGGCTTCTCAAAGTGATGTCCTCCTATATATGTGTGGGCACTTGTCAGTGTGTGTGTGTGTGTGTGTATCTGGCAGGTGGGTGCCTGACACCCCTATGACACACACATGGCATTGGCATCATTGGCAGCCACAGCCATCTTCACACCATGCAGCAGAAGACTAATGGCTGTCATCACCTAAAGAGCCACATGAGAGGGTGCTATGGCACTCCGACAGCCCACAATGCAATGGTGCCCTTTACTCTATAGTGTCCCCTCCCTTGGCACTTTGTGTCATTGATGTTAAAGTCCATAACTTCAATAACTCACTCTGTTCTTTCTCCCAATTTTTGCCAGCAGCAGGAGAATCTGGGCGACATCTGCTTCTCTCTCCGCTACGTGCCAACCTCCAGCAAACTGACGGTGGTCATCCTGGAGGCCAGAAACCTCAAGAAGATGGACATCACCGGGATGTCAGGTATGTCAGCTTTGAGCTGTTTAACGTGGGATGGCGGCGAGCAAAAAAAAAAAAAATGTCCCTCGACGTGACACACATGTCACAGTCCATCCAGATAAAACGTTCAGATGGAAGAAACAGAGAGGCGATAAAACGTCACCAACTGTGACGCAAAGACAAAATGGTGTGGCTTTGAGGTGGCGACAGCGGGGACACCTCCTGGAGGAGGGCGGAAGTGCACTAGCGGGGGAAAGACGCGGGCCTCGTGACGCCTTACTGTCTGATTTGATTCGTATTTCTGTTGTTTCTGAATCATTGTGGTCAGGAGCACATTAGGGGTTCTCTTCTGATGTCGTCGCTTTGTCCTGCGGTATTCTTATGAATCAATTCTCCGTGTTTTTCGGTCAGCCCCGATATTTTTTTTTTAACTTTCTTCGTCCTGTTGCGGCAAATAAAAAGTACGAGGCATCAGACAGACGAGCTTCACTTCACTTGGCCCCTGCAGTCCTCGCCACTCCACGCTCTGCCTTGAAGTCCTGGCTCAGGGCTCTCGTACACTCAGAGCCACCAAAATCAAACGAGTCACCGACGAGCTGCGGTGACTCACTGGGGGCGTCAGACTACACGACATCTGGTCACGGGCACACACTGCGCCAGCCCACGACTCGCTAAGAAGATGAAAGTGAAGGCTTTGGCTGAAATAACCGAGGGTCACGTCCTCAGGAGGGTCAGGACACCATTGACTGGGTTACCTGCCTACCTTCAGATGATACTTGATTGGCCACTGTGTCATGAAACGGGCACCAAAACTACAATAGAAACGGGCAGACTGGCAGAGAGATAGATAAGAAAGGCACTATACAGTAGATAGAAAAGACTGAAAATGTGGTCATCCAAGTGAGGAAAGGTCAATAACTATGGAGGTGCCAACACAGCCCTCCCTGTTTAACTGCAGGGTTCAACACAAAAACGACGCTTGATGGCATAAGAAGACAACAAAAAAATAAAAAAAGGTAATTGCCACATGGCTTCAGATTAACTTGGCTCTGCCAATGGTTGGTCAGGCACTGAGCTCCTTTGGTCAAGTTGTCTCCATGATAAGTGACACCTCCTTCTGGGTGGTTGTCCTGCTGGAGGTCCAGGACTGGAAAGGACGGAGTCAGTTGCCCTCACTGGGTGGTTTCTCGAGGCTGGGAAGGAACAAAATGAAAATGACAGTTAATGACAGCACCCCCTCTTGGCCCGGGGTGGTATTACATACCTGGGAAAAGCTTGGATGGAGATCTTCAGATGCACAAGTGTGACGATAGATAGATAGATAGATAGATAGATAGATAGATAGATAGATAGATAGATAGATAGATAGATGATAGATAGATAGATAGATAGATAGATAGATAGATAGATAGATAGATGGATGAAAGGCACTATATGATAGATAGATAGATAGATAGATAGATAGATAGATAGATAGATAGATAGATAGATAGATAGATAGATAGATAGATGTGAAAGGCCGCCTACATTCCTCTCCTGCTAGCTCTGTCCACTGCCACCCGACTCCGGCCTCCTGAATGGAGTGATGCGGCCTCCTTTATACTACACCCGGAAGTGGTCCTGGTGTCTCCCGATTGACTCTGGCGCTGTCCATGCGTCCCCTGGTGGAGGCCATGGACCTCTGCTGGGTTAAGCGTCTGAACTCTAATTCCGTGGCCCCAATTCCCAGCCATCCATCACACTCTCTCTCTCTAATCTTGCCGACTATGCTGTCTATCTATCTATCTATCTATCTATTATATAGTGCCTTTCACTCTATCTATCTATCTATCTATCTGATCACAGCCTGTAAAGTTGGTCTCACTGGCCACCAGGGTACAGTTTGTGTGTGGCTCATGGGGGTCTTTTCAGTTTTGTGCCTCTAAGGGGGTCCAGGAATATCCTTGCATGCGAGCTGAAGGTTCTGCCTGAACGTCAGAGTAGCTGCCAGCTGAAGAGACGTGTTTTTAAATGTTATTTTATTTTCAAGTCTGAGTTTGACCTTTTGAGGCTCATGTGAACTGTGGAGAGTCGAGCGCTGACTTTCCAGCACACGCGGATACCAAAAGGCCACAAGAGAGTCTTTGAGTTTTGTTAAATTTGCCAAAGCTCCTAAATTCCTCCATTCACTTTGTATTTCTGGGCTCGATGGTGCCAAAGGGAGGCAAGTGGGTGGGGTCAGCAACTTTTACTGTTTTTTGAACTGACCTATAGTAGTGAAGAAGATGACCCATAATTAGAATAGAGGCGGGATTTAAGCAACTTTCATTATTCCTAGTGATGATGTCACATGTGCATGCCCATAAACAGAAAAAAGGTGCGGCTTTAACCATTTTGCTATCGGCAGTGAAGATGCCATTTTATACCCATACTTACGTGAGCGTACCTAGACATAGAGAGGAGGCGTGGCCTCCAGCTTTTCTGAATGTTGTGATTGGTGGAGTTTCTTGAGTGGGCGTACCTAGTGAACAATTGCCAAGCTTCATCTCCAATCTGGGCGGTCCGACCACTGGAGTTCGCTCTAATGGCACCAAGCCACAGTCACCCATCTTCTACTTTTCTTTTTAGATCCTTACGTGAAGATGCAGCTGATATTAGACAAGAAAAAGTGGAAGAAGAAGAAGACCTCGGTGAAGAAGAATACACTGAACCCTTACTTTAACGAGTCATTTTCTTTCGAAGTCCCATTTGAACAAATACAGGTGAGCAGGGCTGGGTGACTTGGGGCGCGCGGTGGGCCTTTTCTCCTGGAGTACATCGAGAATGGCTGCCAGTCCTTGTCACACGTGGCCCCTTGACTCGTTCGGTTCAGATCAGATCAGGAAGCAAAGCCTAGTGGCTCACTGGTTGACTGCCTGCACCTGATTGGTCACTTTCCCTGCCTGCTGCTCTTCAGTCCCACAGTAATGTTATAAAAACCCTTCCACGTTAAATGGTGTCAGGTGAGAAAGGCGCTATATTACCAGCTGACTGACTGTGGGTTTCCTAAAGTCGTCTACTCACTTGAAGAAGCCATTTGTGGTCAGGTGACTTCATACAGATTCACTGCAGATGGTGCTGCCCCCTAGTGGCTGAGGACTGTAAACCTCAAAGCTGTCATTTCAGCTCCCTGGAGAAGCGGGTGACCATCGTGTGCAGGCTGTCACCCCAGTAGAGGAATGTCCTTTAGGTCAGCTGGAGGAGGACGAGGAGCCTCAGGTGAATGTGCAGCCGTAAAGGTGAAGGAGGAGAACCGCCAGCTGCCAGCCGCTTGCCCATCCAGGTCGTTGTTGTTTTATTTCATTGTGAATTTGAAGTGCTGAGCTACAGAAACCCATCTTTCTCTCCCTCTTCCTTTAGAACATCCAGCTGGTGATCTCCGTGTGGGACTACGACAAAATGAGCAAAAACGACGCCATCGGCAAGATCTTCTTAGGCTGCAACGCGTCGGGCAATCAGCTGCAGCACTGGTCTGACATGCTGTCCAACCCTCGGCGGCCCATCGCCCAGTGGCACACCCTGCAGTCGGTCGAGGAGGTCGACACGGCCCTGGGACTCCGCACCAGGTTCAACCTGCCGCTCATCGGTAAAAAGTTTTAGAGGCCGGCCGGCCGCCTCGCCCGACTTTTAAGTTAACTTCTGTTTCATGTTTTCACGGATGGAATTTACCAGCAGCTGGCTCAGAACCCACTTCTGCCCCCAAGAAACTCGAGCTGGGTGCTTCAGAGAGCCTCGATTTGGTGTTAACTCTTAAACGGCGGCGCTATATAACTTGATGGAGCTCTGAATTGTCTCTGCCTGATGACTACCTGGTGAGCAGTGTGGCCCACGGGACAATCGCGCCTCGTATGACAGCAAGACAAGCCACTCCGCCCGCCGCACTCTCTTGTACCGTACACTTTGGGATGGTGCTCGCCCGCTAGTGCGCTTTATCAAACCCGCATTGTTCGTTCGCCTTTGTATGTGCTGTGCTTGTGCTGTAGGAGACGTGTTGTCCCAGCTAATTTATTTTTGAAATTCTGGTTATTTACTGTTATTATGTGACACCGTTTTGTTTATCTGATAACGCGTTCATTCATGGTGTCGTCTGGCATTGAAATCCCACCGCTGCCATCCTGCTTGGTGCCCAACTAAACTCTCACTGTGTGTCTGAGCCCCATCTGTGCCAGTTGGTGGTGTGTTTGCCACATCAGAGTTCAGAGCCTATTTAAGATGGAGGCATCTCGGAAAATCAAAGATGTTGCCTGCTGATTTCTCTAAATTATGAATGACAGCTAATCCTGCCAACTACGCTATCTATCTATCTATCTATTATATAGTGCCTTTCACTCTATCTATCTATCTATTATATAGTGCCTTTCACTCTATCTATCTATCTATCTATCTATTATATAGTGCCTTTCACTCTATCTATCTATCTATCTATCTATTATATAGCACCTTTCACTCTATCTATCTATTATATAGTGCCTTTCATTATCTATCTATCTATCTATTATATAGTGCCTTTCATCTATCTACACCTTATTTTGACCCTCTGGCTATTGACCCCTTGACTTCTCCCTGGTGTGCCCTTAGACTTCACCTCTTGCTCTTCAGTTATGTAAGTTTGGTGTCTTTATTTCACGTCCATTGGTGTCCCTCCAGACTGCACAATGAGATGCCATCAATGGCACACAAAGGCATGTGGAGGTTTTCATAGGCTTCCTACCCACCAGGGACCCCCACACACACCCACCACTACCACTGTACAGCCCCTATCGTGTCTGCATGCTGTGCTTTCAGTTACCTGCACACTGATGCCTTTCACTTAATTATATGGGCGGGGCTGTCAGGAGTCTAGTGGGCGGGACCAAGCAGCCATGTGATCATGTGTTAAGAACAACGAATCAATAAAGGCAATTCAAAATGTCTTGTCATGTGTTGCTGGATTCCTTCCAGACCTTACCTGTTAACTAAGAATCCTTCTATATAGCGCCTTTCACAGTAAGCCTCACACACCAGGTAGGTGTGAAAGAGTCAATCTGTCTGCTACAAAGGGATGGCATTGAGTGTGGCATAACCCTTAGCCAATCTTGCAGCCACTGGGTGACCAACAGATGGCCATCTTTTTCCCAAACCGCTGGGAAGGGTGCTGGCCACTTTGCCAGTCTCAGCTAGGACAACATTACAACACTGACGAGGACAGGCCATCAGGCCCAATAATCCTACTCATCGATGTTCTCCAAAACGATATCCAGTCATATTTTGAAGGTCGTGCTGTCCCATCACACGGCTTGGACTCTTATTCCATGCGTCTGTCTGTCTGTCTGTCTGTGTGTGGAATTTACTCTTTGTGAGTTTTCATCGGCAGTCTTGTTGCCGTAACCGCTGGGACCCCATTCAGTCCTGTCACCTCTTAACCTCCACCTGGTTCTCCTGTTTTTGGTCTTTCCTGCCCACTTGCTCTCCTCTGGACCTTCTCAAGTGCTGCTGTGTCTGTTGTTGTCACATGGCGGCTCTGCAGATGAGGCCTCACCAGTGGATGACCTCCTTTATCACAGCAGGGCGCCATATAACCTGACGTCCTATTAGACTTCTGAATGGCGTCTGTCTTGATGAGCCCACTATGACCCCCAGGTCCTCCTCATAAGGTGGAGTTTCAAGTTTGTGGCCACCAGGGGACGCTCCAGCTCCCCAAACACACGACACCCAGAAGCTCCAGACACAAGTTGCCAAAGCGAAGAGGATTTTATTGTGAGAAACTCTTTGTTTCCAAGCATTTCCCACGCCACAACCAAAAGTACAGCAACTCTCTGTCTTCTTCTTTCTCTCTGTCTGTCTGTCTGTCTGTCTGCCTCTTCCTCTCCTCCTTCCTCCTGACTCCCTGAGATGAGGCAGTCAGCTTCTTTTATATAAAACCTCAAAGCACTTCTGGTGTCCTACTGGAGGCCAACAATGAAGGGTTCCCAGTTCCGGCAGCACCCCCTGGTGGCAGCTAAAGCCTGGATTTTGAACCATTTTGAAAATGTGCCCCCCGTGTGTACTTTGGACTCGAGCCCCCCCTTCAAACACCCTGACGATTTCAGCTTTACGCGACACATGCACATCGTGAAGCAGCAGGTCATTTGCATTCATCTTGTGATTTAAGCCAAGAACTTAACTTCATCCAGCGGGATGGCTGAGCTCGTTTCTGACACAACATCTTATGAATTTCGCGGCTCAGCGCTGGACACGACTCGTCTTAAATCGTCCTCCACTTGCTTTTGATGTACGGTAGGATGTAGAACGTTGCTTCACAGAGCAGGGGGTTGGCGCCAACGGCAAAAGTACATCAGCGGCACATCTCGATGGTTCAGGAGTTTCTGTATCAGCTGTCATCCAAAACTCGGCCAGTGACACCGAATGAAGACCTGCCGTCAGTGTCCAACCACCCGAAAGATCCAGAAGAGCATCCTGTTGGCACGATGGAAGTCGATGCCCCACGTTTGAAACAAAAGGATTACAAATCCCGACATGCTGATCCCGAAACTGCTGCTCAGGTAAATACTAACTGAACTATGCGGGAAGGCCTTGCAGGTGTGGGCACTAGGTGGCACTGTCGCCCCTTTAAACCCAACAGACAGACAGACAGACAGACACTCAGGACGCGGGGTGAAAGCACACAGAAGTATTTTAATTCTTTATTCCTTCTTTTCAGTGCCTCTGAGCACCACAGCCACAATAAACAGAACTAAATCAACAGTCGTCACAATTCTCCATCTCCTCCACGCCTCCCAGCAGACCCTCATGTAGTCCTTGACCCGGAAGTGCTTCCGTTCTTCCTCCCACGTGACTTGCCAGATGGAGAACTGGACTTTTCTTCTGTCCTCGTCACTATGGCTGAGATGTGACTCCTCCGCTCCTCTGGCAGCGTCCCCTGGCGGTACCCACGGTACCCAGCAGGGATGTGGTATTACACTACATGTCCCATAGTGCCCTGCGGGAATCCGGAGCACCGCTGCAGTCCAGAGGAGCTGCCATCTAATGTTTCGGGGGAGGCGGTGTCCTTGAAAAGCTGCCTGCCCCCATCCTTCCATTGCAGGGGCGTCCCGGCCGGGTTGGGTCTCTCACAATAAGCACAGTCCATTTTTATAACGTCGATGCCAAGTTCATTCTCAGCGATAAATTGTGAGAAACCCGTCCACATCACCCACTCTGTCTGCACTCTCCGTGGCTCCAGTGTTTTTGGGGTTAGGGTTAGGGTTAGGGTTGTGTGACGCCTTTAGCGCTTTTGAATCGGGCCCCTGAGGTGAGTAATTAAGTGTGTTGAGTCCACCAAAGATGTCCGAGGGGTACGCAAGATGAGCGAGCCAGTAAGATACTCCACAAAGTCCCATCTTGTCTCTTAATGAAAATAATCTGCTAAGGACTTTTCCTCCAGAGAGCCTGCAGGGAGGACTCGTGTTCGGAGCCCCTTTTTTACACAGCTGGCCAAAGTGGGGTGGAGTGGTGGCACTGAGGCTAAGGATCTGCGCTGATATCTCGAAGGTTGCCAGTTCAAATCCCCGTCTCTGCCAAAAGAGATCCTACTCTGTTGGGCCCTTCGGCAAGACCCCTAACCTGTAATTGCTCCAGGGGTCCTGTGCTGTACGATGGCTGACCCCAAGGCGTATGCAAAAATGAACAAATTCCTAATGTGAGGAATTATATAAGACGAAAAAAAACTTTTAATGTAGGTGGCACGGTGGCACAGTGGGTCGTGCTTCTGCCTCGCAGTAAGGAGCCGTGGGTTCACATCCCATAGTACTGGCATATTCTAAGTATAACCTTAACATAATGAAGGTCATGATTCACACTTCGTATTTTCAATCCGAACCAAAATCTTTCCTTTTATCTTATTGAACCCACAAGTTTTAAGTTGAGGCAAATCATCTCGAGTGATTGGGTGCAACTCACTTGTTTTACACTGAAGTAAATCTGTTGTTACAATTTAAAACGGTTTCTTTGTCATAACCTGTTTTTATGCAATTAGAAATATTATGAACACATTCCAATGCTGAACTTTTTACATTTATTTAAAAATCGAGTGCAAATACCCAGGCAGCATTGTGCCGTGTAAATCTAAAATATCCATCCATCCATCCATTTTCTAACCTGCTGAATCCGAATACAGGGTCACAGGGGTCTGCTGGAGCCAATCCCAGCCAACACAGGGCACAAGGCAGGAACCAATCCTGGGCAGGGTGCCAACCCACCGCAGGGCACACACAAACACACACACTCGGGCCAATTTAGGACCACCAATCCACCTGACCTGCATGTCTTTGGATTGTGGGAGGAAACCCACGCAGACACGAGGAGAACATGCAGACTCCACACAGGGAGGACCTGGGAAGCGAACCCAGACGGGTCTCCTAACTGCGAGGCAGCAGCGCTACCCACTGCGCCACCGTGCCACCCTAAAATATACATACAACAAAAAATGATTCAACTTTCTTGAACGTATGTTTTATTACGAGTTCTTATTCTTGAAATGAACAGTTGAGAAGCAGACTTACTTACCAGAAATCCTCCGTTAGAAACGTCTGCGGCTGAGGATGACCAGACCTGGACAGCGACGTCCACTCCACTTCTTTACCAGTTGGACAGCCAGCACGCTGGAAAGTTCGACCAGGAGAAAACACGAGCGGCCCCCCACACAGCACACGACCAACCGAAAATATTTGGGTAACTGAGGCAGGATTTTGATGTTTATTTCCTCCGCCCTAATTTACTTTGGTACAAACCAATATGTTTCAGTGTGATTGAGATTTGAAACCAAATATTTCAGGCTACAACACTAAATGACTGATCTTAAGTTGCCTGAAAGAGACAATTTACGTTGAATGAACAACTTCAATGGTAGACTTTTTTCAGTGCAGGTTCATTGGCGTTCTTGCGTGCTTGGTGTGTGTGTGTGCCCTGAGGTGGGCTGGCACCCTGCCCGGGGTTTGTTCCTGCCTTGCGCCCTGTGCTGGCTGGGATTGGCTCCAGCAGACCCCTGTGTTAGGCTATAGCGGGTTGAATAAGACTGACTGACTGAGTGAGTTTTACCGTAACTCACGGTTTTAATTGTTGTTGGCAGCACATTGTTTAATTCAGTTTAAGTCAGGATTTTGGTAGCAAGGGCCGCCCTTTGAAACTCATACAGTGAGAGACACGAACTCGAGAATCCTCGCTGTAAGTCCTTTATTCTTCCCCACCAATAGACCCGATCCTTCTGTGTGCAGCCCTCCGCAGCGATCCCAGCACAGACCACTTCACCCAGTTTCGTATTGAGCTTGTCAAAAATATACTTTTTTTCCTCCGTAGACGTTCCTTAATTCTAGTTCACAGCAGAACAACACATCCTCGTTGAGCTTTCCATCCCAGCATAGCGAACAAAGACAAGAAGTCGAGAAGCGCTGGAAATATCTGTCGACTCATCAACTTGCAACGAAAATTTCCACCCCATCCTCAATTTTCTGTATGAGTTGGCATTTCACAGCATTTGCCACGTACGGGGCCTAATTGCCATATCGGATAGTGGAAGTTTCTCAATATCACTGCATAGCAACATCCGCGCACAGTTCTAGAAATCGCCGTCGCTGCTGGACGAATCAGAGTCTCTGCACTCGTATGTTTAGCGATCAAATATGCCGCTGAGGCGGCCTTAGGGTGGGCGGGGCCTTAGGGCGGACTTACGTCAGACGCCATTACCGGTATGTGTGGACTGTAGAAACCTGCGTGCGGATTTAATAACACATAATGCTCACATACACCGGATTTTCTCATTGCAGTATTCAGCTAAAGTTTTGCAAGATAACACGCGGACTTTAACAAAATATAACAATATAATCAATTAAAAAAGTGCGATTCATAATTCATGACAATTCCAAGACAGTGCGAGACGCGATGCGGTGTCAGGCGGAAATTAGCAGGACCGCTTCTAGAAAGGTATACTCCGAGTCTCATCGTCGTAACTCCCGTTGATGTCCTGTCAGCTGCTTATACATGTCCTTGTGCATTCATATTCGGACTATGGGATATTTTCCAAGACGTACATGTACGGAATTTGACATTGAAAAGGGATTTCAAAAGTGTTCCTCTTCGAAGCGTCTCATATATTTGTATAAATACTGGAGAATATAACTTGACAAATCTGCTCGAACGGGACACGCGGACCTCAGATGCGGGGCCCCCATAGGACTCGTTTATACTTCAGGCTCAGAACGCGGATGCGCGCACACGTCATGGCTGCCACGCATTCTCGGCGTTCGTCTGAGCAGGTCCTCAGAAATGAACGCGACGCGTGCGCGAGTTGCAGTCCCAGCAAAAAGTCGGGGGGCGCAGTGTGCTAAAAGTCGGGATGTGACGTCAGGGTCTCTGTTTACTATCCACATGTGACAGAAAGCCGCTCTGAGGATCCTAAGAGATCGACGTGCGCACTTCGATGTTTGATGAATGGCTTGATGTGGTGAAGCAAAATGCCGACATACCGATGTATTGGTGGTGCTTTGATATTCAAGCCTCGCATATTCCTGATCGTAATGACGCGCACGTTTTAAAAGTCTCACATACCGTCTTCTGTGTCGTCTTTTTTTCTGGGGCTTCCTCAGATCGCCACACCGAGCACATTAAATGTCTGACATTCCAACTCTCTGCACATTTAGAATCCTTAGAGATATCACTTCGTGATGAAATGTGTTAAAGGAGGTGTGTTACATTTTACAGATAAATCAATAATGAATACTGTTAACAATTACACACATGGGGTGACACGGTGGCAGATCGGTGGCACTGCTGTCTCGCCGGGAGTCACGTCGCTGGTATTCTCTGCCTGGAGTTTCCATATTTTCCTGGTGAGTTTCCACAATGGGCTCGGGTTTCCTTCCAAAGGTATGCAGAGTTGGTGACACTGAACTGACGCCAGTGTATGTGAGTGCTTGAGTTCACCTTGTGATGCCCCATCTAGGGGTTGTTTCTGCCTCGTGCCCAGTGCTAGCTGGAATGGGCACATCGGGTTTGGGTGCGCTGTGGTCAAGTGTCCTGTTCATTTAACGGGTTCAGACTGACGTTTGCTGTACCTCAGAACACACCGTGGCCGTTGTCCGCTATTCGCTAGTAAATCCTTTCTGGATTTTATGTGCCGATCTTCACGGTCCCTTCGCTTGATTGCACTTCTGACTGTGTGCTCTCTCTGCTGCGATGCCATCGTCATCGTCGGGCTCAGCGGTGATTCGCTTGCCGTTCGTTACCCTGACATCTTTGTTGCTGTCAGTTACATTTGTGGATTTTTTTTTTTTTATTGTGGCCAGCCACTGTTTCATTATTAACCGTGAACGGTTTAGCCTTCTAGGGATTTGTCCTCTGCCTATAAGCAGTACGCACAAGCAAATGGTCGCCATCGATCGCAAAACAGATACGGTTATAATTGTGAGATTGGCCCCTAGAGGCCGAAAAATGAATTAGTGACTTCCCACTGAACTTTCCATCAAACTTTGTGCCCCAGTTGACATGTGTCCGAACCCCACAGGTTGAAAATCCCTGAGCCAAAGTGGTGGCGCCATCTAATGACCCGGGGGAGACAATGCCCATGTGCACACTATCTCTCCCTGTCCTTCCATTTTAAGGGCTTCCTGGCCGATCCCTGGGAAGTTGCAGAACACCAATTGTATGTTCAGATTTCACACTTTTATTTCCTATGGGTCATCGTTTGGGTTAATTTGCATTGTGAGAGATGGATGGCAGTTTATCTAGGCCAAAACCCCCATGCCACAAGATGGAGTCCTCCCTGCAACATGGAGGTGCCCCGAATTCCCGCAGGGCATCATGGACAGTGGAGTTCAACTTCACAGCCCTGCTGGATACCGTGGGGGCCACCAGGGGACGCTGCAGGGAGGCACGAGTGTTTCTATTATAGCCCGGAAGTACTCCCTAGTCACGGGGATGGAAGAAATGAAGAACTTCTGGGCTGAAGCAAAAGGAGAAGTTTTCATCTGACCCAGAAGTGCTACGGCATCACATGGACTGAAGGACAGAAGCACTTCCAGGTCGTGGACTATAAAAAGGACTATGGGAAACCCAGCAGACCGAGCCAGAGTTGGGAGGGAGTGTGATGGAGCTGCTGGGTGGATTTGTGATTATTATTATTGTGTATTGTGGAGGTGCAGATGCTTTGTGCACATTATTACAGAAATTAAATTCCTTTCTAATATTTTACCGGGTGTCTGGACGTGTTGGGTTTGGAGGAGCGAGAGCGCCCTCTACTGTCACAGCATTAAATTTCATGTTACACAAATCTGTCCAAGCCTGCTTTCTATGGAGGTTCCTCTGCTTTGGTGTGTTGTACCCAATAATCCATTCATGTATTCATTCACTCGTCATCAGACTGAACCAGGCGATAATTTGTACTCCTTTCAGATTTTTTAAAATAATCACAGGAGCAGCGGCCGCAGCACTGACCCCTACTGGGCTCTACTGGTAATCATCACCAAATTCTGTAAAAGTTTCTAATAACAGAAACCTGGCTAAGTAACAAAGATGGCGATGAGTAGAACAGGACAGACAGTACAGAACAGGACGTGGGGTGGCAACGCAATTGAAATGCAAGTCCTCCTCAGTTGAATGATGAGCCCCATCTTAGTGAGGACGTCTGGATTCATCTGGAAAACATTAGGGAAAGAGGTCTTATTGTAGGAGTGTGTTGCAGGCCACCCAATTCCATCCATCCATCAGGGTCACGGGGGTCTGCTGGAGCCAATCCCAGCCAACACAGGGCACAAGGCAGGAAACAAACCCTGAGCAGGGCACCAACCCACCGCAGGACACACACACACACACACACACCAGGGACAATTTAGGATCACCAATGCATCTAACCTGCATGTCTTTGGACTGTGGGAGGAAACGCAGACACGGGGAGAACAAGCAAACTCCACGCAGGGAGGACCCGGGAAGGGGTCTACTAACTTCGAGGCAGCAGCGCTACCCACTGTGCCACCGTGCCACCCTACCATCCAGTAAATTCAGACAGTAAATTCAAAACACATCTTTTTAGTAATATTAAAAAGGCAAGTTTACAGGGGGCTATTATAGTCATGGGGGGCTTTAATTATCTGAACATTAACTGGGATGACCTCACAGATGGAGGAGCAGAAGAGCAGGAGTTTGTAGAGGTCATCAGCGACTGTTTGTTAACACAGCATGTTAAAGAGCCAACACGGGGTGACGCCTGTCTGGATTTAGGATTCTGTAATAATCAGGATGGAATTGAGGGTCTCGAGGTGATTGGACCACTAGGGTCACATGACCACAATTTAATACAATTCTCAGGTTTTTGTAAGAGTACAGATGCAAAGACTAAAATTATTAAGTTGAACTTTGGTGGGCAGATCTTGAGCAGATGGGACAAACGTGAAGGAAGATAAACTGGGATGAGTTGTTAGTGTGGAGAGAGTCGAGGAGCAGTGGAGCAGGTTTAGAAATGTAATGGCGGACAAGGACAGACCTACACTTGGAATTAATAGGAGATTTAAAAACACTCTGCAGCGGGTTAATAAAGAAGGAAAAAAAAGACGAATAAAACGAATAAGATGAATAACTGCAATGAGGGCATCTGAGAACAGGAGGGCAACCATTAAGAAGGAGATCAGGGAGACTAAAAGACAGTTGGAGAGGAAAACAGCAGATACGGCGAAAGACGACCATAAGAGACTCTTAATAGTAAAAGAGGAGGAGAAGAAGAGCATCAGGAGTACAAAAGAGGAATTAAAAGATACGGACAGTGAAATAGCGGACACTCTGTGAGGACGTGAGCAAGTGGATAACCTCAGAGCAGTAACAGGGACTACTAAGGAGAGATTTAGAAATGTAGAGAGAGAAGAGCAGCTGAGATTAAACAGGCTGACATGAAACAAATCACCAGGAGCAGATCAGATTGACCACTGAGACCATAAGGAGGTTGGCGAGTGCAGATAGAGACACCTGGCACATACGTTTAGGAAGTCACTGGGCACTGGAGAGACTCTGAAGAACTGGGAAATGGTGAATATCACCCTGTTATAGAAAAAGGGTGACTGGGAAGAGCCAAGCAACTGTACACCAGTAAGCTTAACGGGCATCGCAGGAAAATGAATGGGAGGAAATATTAAGGAGAAGACGGAGCGTATGATATTATTTATCTGGACTTTCAGAAAGCATCTGATGAGGCGCCACATGAGGAGGTGGGCATCAAACTAAAAGAAGTGGCAGTTCAGGGTGTGGGGTGCAGGTGGCTCAGACATGGCAAGCAGAGGATGACGAGGGTGTGAAGAACCTTCTCAGAACCGGCTGATGTTCACAGTGGTGTCCAGCAGGGTCTCACCCTGATAAATGCCATCTTGTCCCAGTGACCTCTTAGATTTCAGCCTTTTTTTTTTTATCCCCACAGCTCGTTTTCTTGTATGATTTGCAAATCCCTCAGTAGCTCCTTGTCAGTCTTCATTACTTCTGGAGGTTCTCAACTTCTTCTCACATGAAACCTTCAGATAAACTCCAGCCTGCCACTCGCTGCTCCTCACACTCTTCACCTCCTTCTTCACTCTTCTTATACGTCTTTCAAACGTCTCCTTGTTGCCTTTGCCAGTATTTCTCTCTCATTGCTTTTCCACTTTCCTGGTTTTCTGTTAAGTGTTCCCCACATACGTCTTTTGGTTTGTATCTCAGAGTTTTCTCTTCAATGTCGTATTCATTTCTCTCCTGTTTCCTCTTCCTGCTCAGTTCCTTATTTATTCACTGCAGACGTCCCTTTAGCTTTCTTACATTTTCAGGATGAACTCGTCCTTCATTGTATATCCGATTTTCCACATCCGCTCCGCTCAGCTCAGTTCCACAGGTGTCAGCGGTGGGATTGACTTCATTTCTTTAACCTAACGCTGGCCTAATGGCACCGAGGTTAGCGCTGCAGGCTCTCAGCTCCAGAATGCAGATCCCATGCAGATGCCGCCTGCTGGTTTTCCCTGCCTTCACAGAATTTGCCAGTCAGGGGTGGGCATGCCTGATAGGTGTGTGTGCGTGCGTGTGTGTGTGTGATTGGATGTGAACACCTGCTGTGCATTCGCATTTAGAGCAAGTCCAAAATCTGAAATGATGATCAAAAACGTTTATCCCGTTGAGAAGATGTGTTTCGATGAGGCCTCGCTCAGCTCTGTCCCGTTGTCCTTTTCATTAAGTGCCCACCTCTTGCCCGCCCCCCCTGCTCTTTGAAGAGTCTGCCTTGCTAGCCGCGTATCAAAGACATTGCCTGACAAAAGCCTCCGTCGAGGACTTGGCAACACTTCCCCGTCTATTGTTTTGTCTTCCCAAGTGCGTCTTTGCAATGGCGAATGTGTGAAGGAAAAGTGCCGGCGCCTCAGCGGTGCCTTTGAAGTGCGGATTGAGGCTCCGTGAGTGTCTGTTCAGGGTGGCAGCCTTCGTTATCCATTGGCTGACAACATCTGCGGACCACCAAAATGAAACAGGGAGCCATGAACAAAAGATGGCCACCCACAGTTGAGTGTTTGTCTGTTTGCCTTCCTGTCCCCAGTAGGCTGAGTGTTGATGAGCAGAGTGGTCTGGAGAGCACATGAAAACACAAAGGACTTGTCTGCATAACTTGCTCACAATTGGGTGCAAAACACCGAAAAGCAGACCTAGCAGGCCTCAGCCCAGACAGCCTAGCCCCAAAATCTACTGGGAGGCACAAAAATGACAACAAAAGTTCAAAATGTCCAGAAAGGAGAAGAGACAAACCCTAAAACCATTTTGTCCCAAGAGAGGATCTTTAACATTTAGAGATGTTATGGTGTCCACAGCAAAGAAGTATGAAAATGAGGCAGAATTTCAAAGAAACAACACAAAAAGGCAAACCTGCCCTTAATCTGGGACTGAGACGACTGTAGGCTCCCTCGCTCGAAACTCAAAAGACAACAACAACATTTATCTCTATAGCACATTTTCATACAAAAAATGTAGCTCAGAGTGCTTTACATAATGAAGAAAAAGAAAAAAAGACAAATAAATAAAAACTAAAATAAGGGAACACTAATTAACATACGATAAGAGTAAGGTCCAATGGCCAGGGAGGACAGAAAAAACAAAAAAAACTCCAGACGGCTGGAGAAAAAAAAAAAATCTACAGGGGGTCCGAGGCCACAAGACCACCCAGTCACCTCTGGGCATTCTACCTCACATAAATGAAACAGTCCTCTTTGGATTTAGGGTTCTCACGGAAGGCCCAGAATGAGGAAGAAATGTCCACCAGAAGCACAAAGAAGAAGAAGAGACGGGAAAAACAAAAAAAACAAGCAGCATTCCTCAGATTTGTGGAATACTTATTTTAAAGAATATCAAAAAATAAACACAGGAACAAAAATTAAAATATGTTTTGTGATAAAAGCAAGAACCTTCAAAATAGAATATCAAGTCGAGTTTAGAAGGTACCTGAAGTCCTACTGCCGTGGTACCCTGTATGAAGAAAAGCTTTCTAAAGCAAACAAATCCAAAAAGCAGTACGGCAACATGACCACCTGATAATGGAAGAGGGGCTCTGAATACAATACAATACAATACAATACAATTTATTTGTGTAGCCCAAAATCACACAGGAAGGGCCGCAATGGGCTTTAACAGGACCTGCCTTTTGACAGCCCCCCAGCCTGGACTCTCTGAGAAGACAAGGAAAAACTCCCAAAAAAACCTTGTAGGGAAAAATGGAAGAAATCTCAGGAAAGGCAGTTCAAAGAGAGACCCCTATGAATCAAGGGAGGGGGAAACCCAAACAAGAAACGTCAATCGAAAAATCAGGAGTCAAAAACCAGGAATGCCGACCCTGCAACGACAACTGGAGCGGCTCCTTAATCAGCTGTGACCACACCCCCTCTCTGCATCATCGGGGAGGCCCCGCCCCTTGAAACTAATTAACAAACAATGATAGATAGATAGATAGATAGATAGATAGATAGATAGATAGAAAGGCACTATATAATAGATAGATAGATAGATAGATAGATAGATAGATAGATAGATAGATAGATAGATAGATGAAAGGCACTATATAATAGATAGATAGATAGACAGATAGATAGAACTGAAAGGCACTATATAATATATAGATAGATAGATAGATAGATAGATAGATAGATAGATAGATAGATAGATAGATAGATAGATGAAAGGCACTATATAGATAGATAGATAGATAGATATAGATAGATAGATAGATAGATGAAAGGCAGATAGATAGATAGATAGATAGATAGATAGATAGATAGATATAGATAATAGATAGATAGATAGATAGATAGATAGATAGATAGATAGATAGATAGAAAGGCACTATATAATAGATAGATAGATAGATAGATAGATAGATATTTTTATTTTTAAAATGACCTTTATTATGAACATTAACAAAATACACAGTCATAAGACAAACAGTCCCAATATTCAAGATAAACAAAAAGTAAATATCAGACAACTACCACTGCCCTCCTTTACACTCCTCCTACTCCGCACATTAATTAAAGCATATTGTTGAAGCCCACCAATACTTTTCATTCCCAATTGATCACCAGTTTGCCCCCCTCCACAGCACACAGTACCTGTCGTGTCCCCCACATGTCGCTGAACATTTCTAAATTGTTTGTTAGTTTATGGTACATGAATTCAAGTTTCAGTCGACTTTTAATTAAAACTTTGAACAGCAGCAGAGCGTCGGTCCCCATTAAGTTTTTCTCTTTATTCCTCCTTGTTTTTAAGATTGCCAACTTGGCCTGTCCTATGAGGAAATTCCCAAGAACCGACTTAATCCTATTTTTTTGATTATAGTTAAAACCAAATATAAAGTTAATTTTTGAGAGACCAAAACCAAAACCACTAAGAATAAAATCCAAGAACATGAATAAAGGCCTCAGCCGTTCACAGTGAATGAACATATGAAAGATGGTCTCCCTCGTGTCACAGAACGGGCACTGGTCAGTCTCTGAAGCGTTAATTATATTCAGAAATGAGTTTGTGGCTAAGGCCGAGTGTTATCCTCCACTGCAGATCCCCAAGTCTTTTCTGTAACGGGAGTTTATAAAAAGCTCTCCATGAAGGTGTGATGTTCTCAGAGACCTGCAGTTCTTTCCTCCACTGTGTATCTGGCAGCTCTTTTAACTGGTTATAAAATGTCACTTTGACACACAGTTTATAAAGTTCTTTTTTGTTAAACAGTTCAAAGTCTTTCTCGACCAGAGTCCCAAATCTGAGAAGGTGTCCAGGTCTGTCAGTGTGGTCAGTGACGTGTGGTCTTACAATGATGGTGGGTGATGTCATCTCTGCCTCTGGTGTCCCTCACCTGTGAAGTACTCGTCACACAGTGAACTCGCCCTGACCTCCGCAGTGCTGTTTGTACTTGACTGTGAAAAATGTCAACCAGGCGTACTGATCTGATCCCCAGGACTGTCGCTAGGTGGGCAGGGGTGTGCCAGCACCTCATGTTCGTATCAATTAAATGTTTTATTTTTAAAATTCTTTTGTTTAACAGAATTGATACGAATGAGTTAGAAAACAATAACGGACAATCTAAAACAGGATTCCAGACTAAAGGTTCTTCCAAGAACCAAAAAATACTTTCCAGATTTAGCCTGGTCCTCCTGAACTTTCTGTGCCAAACCTGAAGTGCAGATTTATAAAATTCCGGCAGGTCAGGCCCAACAAAGCCGGCAGAATGTAATAAAAAATAATGTTCAGTGACATTTAAGCTCCTTACCCCACGACATAAGGTAAAGGCCAGCTGTCTCCATGGTAGGTGCTCAGGGCCGTATAAGAGCCGATGTAACGCCTGTAACCTAAAGGCCTCCATCTTGCTCACCAAGTCAATGAGTCCCTGACCGCCCTCTTCTACAGGCAGATACAGGACACTGCGCTTTACCCAATGCAGGCCATCCCAAAAGAAATCTAAAAGTATTGCCTGGATGTTCTTGATGACCGATATTGGGGGGTCTATACACTGTAACTTATGCCAGAACATGGAGGCTATTAAGTTATTAATAATGAGGACCCTGCCTCGACAGGAGATCTCCTTTTGAAGGTATTTCCATTTCTTCAGTCTGGCTTGAACTTTTTCCGCCCAGTCTGCCCAGTTTTCTTCAGCTACTCCTCCTTGTCCTAAAACACCCCCAGGTATCTGAAGACTCTCCTGTTCCACTTAAGGCCACCAGGTAGGCCCGGTGGGTCTCCATCCCTCCAGTTGCCAATTAAAAATGCGGTACTTTTGTCCCAGTTAATTTTGCCGATGACAGTTTTTCAAATTCATCCAGGCAATGTTTCAGCGCCGTGATGTCTCCATGATGACAGATGAACACGGTCAAATCATCCGCATACGCGACCACCTTGAGCTGTAAATTCGGGCACTGAGGGATGTTCAGACCTTGAAGGCGGATGTGAAGTTGTTGTAGTAGCGGCTCGATGGAGAGCGAGAAGAGCATACCGGACAGAGAGCAGCCCTGACGTATCCCTCTGGTGACCTTGAACGGGGCGGTTAGTGTTCCATTGAGTTTCACGACACTAAACACGTTGTGATATAAAAGTCCAATGTGTTTAATGAACGAAGGTCCAAAGCCAAAGGCCTTCAGCACTGCTAAAAGGTAATTGTGGTCCACCCTGTCAAACGCCTTCTCCTGATCCAGTGATAAAAGACCAGCATCAAACCCAAAGAGCCTGGCAGCATCAATCACATCCCGAACCAGGAAGATGTTGTCCAGAATACACCTGCTGGGGACACAGTATGTCTGCTCGGGGTTCACGATACACGCCATGACTCTTCCTAACCGGTTAGCCAGGGCCTTGGAGAAGATTTTGTAATCCGCACACAGCAGGCTTACTGGCGCCAGTTCTTTAGCTCCGTGAGGTCTCCTTTCTTTGGGAGTAGTGTGATAACCGCCTGCGACAGGAAAGGGGCAGTTCACCCACTCGCAGACTTTCACAGAAAACCTCTGCCAGATCAGCGCCAAGGTGACACCAAAAAGCTTTAAAAAACTCAACAGGCAAACCGTCAATTCCTGGGGACTTCCCAATGTTCAGCCCATTCAACGCTGTGGTCAACTCATCCAGAGAGATCGTAGTCTCCAGGATGTCCTTTTCTCCATCTGGAACCTGAGGTAAGTCCTGGAGAAAAACTGACGTCTCTAAAGGTACCTCTTCAATGTCCGCAGAAAACAGTCGCTGGTAAAATTGGTGTGCCCAGGATCGAAGGGCTTCAGGCTCCAGCAGGTCCTGACCTTTGTCATTTTTTAAACAGTTAATGGTCTTACTTTGGCCAATTGTTTTTTCCAGTTTAAAAAAATTGTGTGGGAGCGTCCATCTGGGTGAGCGACTGCATTCTCGAGCGGACGAGTGCGCCGTTGACTCTCTTGTCTATAAGGTCCATCAATAATTGTTTCTTAGTTTTGAGGGACTCAAAAATGCTGCCGTCAAAGTTATTACATAAAACTGAATGAAGTTCCTCAATATCCTTCTCCAGTTCAGAAATGGCCGCATTCACATCCCTGGTGGTGTGCTCGGTGTATTGTTGGCACAATACGCTTATCTCAGTTTTTGAGCAATCCCACCATTGCCTCAGTGAAGAGAAGGTCTTCTTTTTGTATCTCCATTGTGTCCAGAAGTATTTGAAACAGTTGATGAAGTGGGGGTCTTTCAGTAGATTATTATTAAAGTGCCAGTAGGATTTAACAGAAGGAGCAGAGAGAAAAGAGATTTGAAGGGAAACAAGACAGTGATCAGATAAACCAGTTGGAAGAATGGAGCAGTTAGCTATGAGGTTCCTGTGATGTTTCTGGATGTAAATTCTGTCAAGTCGAGCCATAGACAGCAGCCCAGCTGAGCCCTTCACCCACGTATACTGCCGGACCCCCGGATGAAAATCCTCCAAATATCAAGGAGATTATTATTGGTGACCACAGATCTCAGTGATTGGACGGACCCCGGGTGCGGTTCTAGCCCATTCCTGTCCAGCTGCGCATTCTCTGTGCAGTTAAAGTCGCCCCCCACAAACACCAGCTCATCATCATCACATGTCCTCAGCTCATCATCGTCACATGTCCTCAGCTCATCATTGTCACATGTCCTCAGCTCATCATCGTCACATCCTCAGCTCATCATTGTCACGTGTCCCCAGGACATCATTTAAAACTGAGAAGCAGTGAGTTCTCTCAGTCCCTTCATTTGGGGTACACGTTAATGAACACCCACTTCTTCTCTCCCAGCTGCGCTTCTACCTTCAGCAGCCTCCCCAGGATTAACTCCGTACAAACCGCACTGTCAGGTACAAAACTTTTACAAAATAGGATGGCAACACCTGCACTGAGATTTGAGCCATGACTAAGATGTGCCACCCCTGGCCACTCTCTGTGCCAGTCAGACTGATTAGCCTCGTCAGTATGAGTCTCTTGAAGGAAGGCCACGTTAATTTTTTTTTGCTCTAAGTACTCAAATAGCGCCGTTCTTTTTACTAGATCTCTGCAGCCGTTTATATTGAAAGAGCACAGGGAATAGACAGGCATTGTAAAAGAAAATAAGGTGGCGGTCAACAACACTACATTAACCAAAGAAACGGGGAATCGCATTAAAACTGCCATCATGATTGCGCTTCTAGTGAACGTTTCACTTTGCTTATGATATTCTTTAATCGGACTCTCTCTTTGGAGGTCATACCTAATTCAGCAGCCCGCCGCCGCACTTGCTTCGCCGAGCTCAGAAACTGATGGAGATCAGGAAAGTGTTCGACTATGCTGACCCCCCGCTCCCCTTCTACAAACTCTAAACAGCGCAGAATGCTTTCTGTGCTGTAAGCCTCGTGTAAGCTCGAGTGAGATGACAGATCAACTCTTATCGACGGGTCAGATTCATTGCCGTCCTCCCCTCCTTCCTCTCTCGCTTTGATTTCAGTGCCGTCTGTCTGCTGCTGATCACTAGCGGCGGCCTCTGCACTTTCAGTCTTCGTGCTCTTCTTGGCGCGCCACCACTGGTTATTTGCTCTTTTCTTTTTCTGGTTACCGGCTTAACATAACCGTGTTCATCGTTACTGTCTGCAACGAGCATTTCTCCATCGGCCCCCGTCTCATGCGTTGTTTCTTCACTCAATGCCTGCACAGCCAGCGCGCTCTTTTCCTCCCTCCCTTGAGCAGACGCATCTCTTGGGCTCGTCTCTGGAGCGGCAATACTCTCGGTGGGTGTTTTTTGGAGAAGCGCTGCAGGGTCATCTTTATAACATTCAACCCCTGGTACCACCTTAGCCACCATCTCCTCCTCTTCATGGCTGACTTCATCCTTCTTATTCCCATTACTTTTACTAATCTGCCCGGCATTAGCCGCTGCACTCGTGATCATTTCAGCCCTCAGGTTTTTTTCTAACGCAGGCTCTCCGCTGGACACTTCCGGCTCCCCTGCTTCATGTCCCGGGCCAGCTGTGATACTTTGAACTACAGTAATTTCACTCTGATCTTCAGCCGCCTCATCTGAATCGTAACTCAGATCCTCCATTTCTGAATCACTGATCACCGACTCATTCTCTTCGTTGTCCGAAGTTCTATCACGGGGCTCTCTGTGCACACCAGACAGTCCCGGCATATCCGAAGCTCTCCGTCATCTCACCCGCTTACACTGACTCGCTTTATGCCCTGTCTGACCACACTTAAAGCATTTCATTTGTTCCATAGTGATAAAAACTATATATTCGTAACCCTCTACTTTAAATTTCAAGGCCACATCAAGCTCCTCACGCGAGTTATTTAGTATCATGTACACCTGTCTCCGGAAAGACACGACATGCTTTAAATCCGGTGAGCGGCAGCCAAGCGGTATCATAACCACATCAGATATGACTTCACCATATCTACGAAGTTCATTTAATAAAGCCTCATTTTTCAAAAATGGTGGAACATTTGAAATAATAACTCGTTTAGCAGGAGTCGATAAAGGCAGAACCGGGACTAGCGAGCCGTTTATCACCAGGCCTTCCTGCACTATAGTATGCACCATAGCTTCGCTAGAAAAACTACAATAGTTTTGTTCATTCGGGATGCTGACTTCACATTCTTACAGCCAACTCTTTTCGCTACCTCAATAACACACGCCTCAACAGAAACCATCGGGTCCACAACCACTTTAATTCCATTTTTCCTTGAAAGATTTTCAAAATTTCGCGGGTTAAGCCCTGGAGGCCTTGCTCGGGACGCGGCCATGGCGGCGAGCCGCGCCGCGTCGGACTATTGCAACAACCACTGACAATAAACTATATACTGTCAAATAAATGGCAAATCAGTAAAAAAATCTTTATACTTTAAACTGATAGTAAAGAAAGTTAGAAAAAGAAAACGAGAAATACTCACAGATACCGAAACGAACGGAGCGAACCTGCGACCAACAACCACGGCCACCCAGACAAGAGTAATCGACAGACAGAGATTCCACAGACAGAAAGGATAGATAGATAGATAGATAGATAGATGAAAGGCACTATATAATAGATAGATAGATAGATAGATAGATAGATGAAAGGCACTATATAATAGATAGATAGATAGATAGATGAAAGGCACTATATGATAGATAGATAGATAGATAGATAGATAGATAGATAGATAGATAGATAGATAGATAGATAGATAGATGAAAGGCACTATATAATAGATAGATAGATAGATAGATAGATAGATAGATAGATAGATAGATAGATGAAAGGCACTATAGATAGATAGATAGATAGATAGATAGATAGATAGATAGATAGATAGATAGATAGATAGATGTGAAAGCACTATAATAGATAGATAGATAGATAGATAGATAGATAGATAGATAGATAGATAGATAGATAGATTGATGAAACGCATTATATAATCGATAGATAGATAGATAGATAGATAGATAGATAGATAGATAGATATAGATAGATAGATATTTTTTTTATTTTTAAAAACAAACTTTATTGACAAAAACATCAAATATACAACTTACACATTATTATAAATATATTTACATGTTCTTTTTTTTTTTTTTGAAAAAACACAATTGAACCAACAAAACCCCTAAAAAACAAACCGCAGTTCCTCATTATCACAGTCACACAGTACACTATTCACACACCATATTGTTTTAAACTTGTCCATATTCTTTGTGGATTTGTAAAATTAAAATCAATCAAAATGCGACTAAGGCACAGTATTTTAAAAAACACAATCGGATCTTGTAAACCATTCCCTTCAATTTTGTGCTTTCTCGTTTTCCAAATAGCTAATTTACTTTGCCCCATAATAAAGTTTGCCAAATTCACATTATCTGTGTTTCTTTTAGTTTTTTTAAAACCAAACAGAAAGCCCACCCTAGTGTACACCATTTCCAATCCCCCAACAAGCCTCTCTAGTAAATTAAACAAAGGCTCAAGCCTTGGACAAAACATAAAACAGTGAAACACGGTCTCTCTTTCCCCACAGAAACAACAACAGTCAGACACCCCAGGTATAATAATTGACAAGAAGGAGTTCACAGCTAAGATCCCATGTAAGACCCTCCACTGTAAATCACCCACCCTACTGGTCAATGGTGGCTTGTATAGCGACCTCCAGGCTGGCTCTGAGAATTCTGTGCAGTCCATCTTTCTCCTCCATGGAGTGTCTGTTATCGTCCTCAGGGAGTCTCGATGTCTCACTTTTACGCACAGCCAGTACAATTGTTTCCCTGTAGCCGTTGGCAAAGGCAGGTCCATCAGCCTCTCCACCGAAAGAAATTTGCTCTGCTCCGCCGTTGTCCAGTCACCCCCGGGAGATACCAAAAGTGTAGGAAAATCAGGATCCTCAGGTGGATGAGTCCGTTCATTGAACATGTCTCTCAGGAGTGCCGATCTCTCAGCTGACAGTGAAGCCTTCACTTGTGTTAAAAAGGTCTGCACCACTCTCACTGACCGCACTCCAATTTGGTGTGCAATTTCATTTGCGTTCTTCCAACAAAACTTTTCACAGTCAATAACATGTTTTAGTTTTGTGCACACTCCATGTTTAAGATGATTAATGAAAGTTTGAGACAGTCCCACTGAACTACTGTACTTCACATTATTAACAATGGGCTCTTCCAAAACCCAGAACAATGACAGGCTGTCCTCATCCCCTTTAATTGTCACCATCTGCCAGGCTCTAAAAAGACTCTTATAAAAGTCCGGTATGTCCGACATATCAAATTTATTCACCTGGCACAGCAGCAGAGTTTTTCCAAATTTCAGGTTTTCAATGTGGTCTAAAAAACGTTGTGCCAAATCCATCCACGGCTGGTGCTCAGAAGGATACAACAATTTCTGTAAAGTCTGTAGCCGAAATGCAGCAACTCTCCCGAACACATCTATAATGCCTTGCCCACCTTCATCCAGTGGCTGAAACAGGACACTTCTCCTAAGCCAATGCAGGCCATCCCAAAAAAGTTGATTAAAACTTCCTGAATATTCTGAAGCAGCTGTGCAGGAGGCTCTAAACAAATGCATTTATGCCACAGTCCTGAGGCTATGAGGTTGTTAATGATGAGCATCCTGCCCCTGTAGGATAACTGAGGTAGAATCCACCTCCACCGAGCAAGCCGATCCTTCACCTTCTGCAGTACTCCATCCCAGTTCTTTCGTATGAAGTGTTCATCCCCAAGAAACACTCCTAAATATAACAATCCTTCAGAGGACCACTGCAGGTCACCAACCAGTTGTGGTGGTTTTAAACCAGTCCAGTTGCCCAGTAAGATAGCACTGCTCTTTCCCCAGTTTATTTTAGCTGATGAAACAATTTCAAAAGATCTCTGGCATTGAAGCAAAATGTCAACGTCCTCCTGATTTTTAATGACGATGATGATGTCATCAGCGTATGCTGAAACCTTAACAGGCTCCGCAGTGCAACATGGAATTGATAGACCAGTCAACACTCCTCTCAGTTTAACCAGAAAAGGTTCCAAGGCCAACACGTAGAGCATTCCAGACAAAGGGCACCCCTGCCTGACTCCTCTTCTGACATCAAAAGGTTCACACAAACCACCATTGACCTTAACTACACCAGAAATGTCACTATACAATAGCTGAATATATTTAACAAAACGGTCCCCAAACCCAAAAGCCTGCATGACTCCCCATAAAATGAATGTCTGACCCTGTCAAAGGCCTTCTCTTGATCTAAAGAAATAAGACCAATTGGAAAGTTAAAGAGTTTGGATACTGCAAAAATATCTCGAATTAAGAAAATATTATTAAAAATCATTCTATGAGGGACACAATAGCTCTGATCAGGATGCACCACCTGAGCTAAAACAGTTCGCAATCTGTTAGCTAGCCTTTGACAGGATTTTGTAATCAGCACAAAGGAGGGACACAGGCCGCCAGTTTTGAGATTTTGTAGGTCACCTTTTTGGCAGTAGTGTTATTACGCCCTGCGGCAACTCTGAGGTAACACACCCATTTTAATACTGTAGAGGAATACCTCCAATACATCAGGACCAATAATATCCCAGAAGTCTTTATAAAATTCCACTGGAATGCCGTCAATGCCTGGGACTTTTCCATTATTCAATTCATTCAGTGCATCAGTGAGCTCTCCTAAGCACAACTCCTTCTCCAGCTCTTCGGAGTCTGCATCATGAAGGTGCGGTAAATCCTTCAAGAAGGTCTGCTGTTCCTCAGCCTCACCTTCCTCTGTTGCAAAAAGAGTCTCATAAAACCTCCGGACCGCCCGCCTTATCTCACCCGGGTCCTGAGTCTCCTCACCGTTATCCTGTCTTATGCAATGTAACACCTTATGTTGAGAGTTCTTTTCTCAAAAAAATACTGGGTTGGTGCATCCATGTCAGTTATCTGTTGGCATTGCGCCCTCACTAGAGCCCCCCGAGCCCTTGTTTCCAATAAGTGGGCAAGGCCCTTCTTTTTAACCCCAAGAGTTTCCAACAATTTGACATCTGGACCTGCTGTAGAAGCTGCTGAATCTGAATGATTTCAGTTTCTAACATTGCCATGTCAGCCTGTAGTGACTTAGTGACATTTCTGGTGTATTCCTGACATAATAAACGAATGTGGGTCTTCCCAACCTCCCACCACTGTTGTAAACTGGTGAACTCCTTCTTCATGAGTCTCCAACTTGCCCAAAAAAATTTAAATAAGTCTTTAAAACTTTGGTCTTGAAGGAGGAGCGTATTAAAATGCCAGTAGGCACTACGAGGCTTATAATCAGTTAGGATCACAGAACAAGACACCAAACTGTGATCTGAGAACCCTGCAGGGGTAATGTGACCGTTTTTAAATAAACCAATATGGTGCTTGAAACAATAAAGACGATCAAGCCTCGCCATTGAAATAATCCCCCCATTCATCCTCCCCATGTATATTGTCTGGTGCCCCCATTTCTATTTCGCCACACATCTTCCAGTCCCATCTCGCTCACAACTCTCTCTAATTCCTGGGCTGAGCGTGTGTGCGGCTCCAGCCCGTTATTTCTGTCTTTTGAGTATCAAGGGTGCAATTAAAATCCCCACCTAGAACGAGGACTTCATTTGTGCAACATTGTGTCAGCACACCCTCCAACTTCTTAAAAAAAGCGATTTTCTCATTCCCATCGTTCGGGGCGTATACATTAATAAAAGTAAAAGAACTGCCTTGAAGTTTGACGCGCACTTTGAGCAGCCTCCCCTTCACTATTTCTTCAACATCACAAAGAACTACGTGAACATTCTTAGAAAACAGAATGGCTACTCCAGCACTAATATTTGTACCGTTACTGTAATAAATGTCCCTTTCCAATCCCTACTCCACTCCCATTGATTTTGCTGTCTATATGGGTTTCCTGTACAAAGGTAACTTTTAAGTCTTTTTGCTTTATGAATTCAAACAAAGCTAGCCTCTTATTATTATTTCTTCCACCATTAATATTTAAGCTTCCTACATTAAAGCAAGCCATGTTAAATGAAAATATAAAAATAGTCAAAATAAACCACAGATCCCAGAATATACAGGATCTTGGAAATGGTGCAGTTGCCCTCTCCATTACTGCTTATTTAGTTTGAACTGTTTCTTCAGTCTGCTTGACAGATTCTTTAATCTGAGAAGCTCTTTATCAGTGAACAAGACAGAAGAGGACTTTTCTTTTCTTAGGCTTTGTATTGAAGAGATAAAAAGTTGCACATCAGGAAAGTAATCGGTCACATCTACACCCCTTCTGCCCTCAGTTTCCGTCACAAATGTTCTGATACTTTGAGCACTGTATCCCCCTCTACCTTTACATTCTTGTAGGTCAGACACAGTTGAACTATCCGACATTTCCCCCTCCGCCTCCTCGTCTCCCTCACTCAGCCCAGCCGCGTTTTCACTGTCTGCCTCAGCTAGGGCCGCGTACCTGCCCTGCGTAACCGGTGGGGCTGCAGCGGGACCCTCGCCTTCCTCAGCAGCACAAGCCGTAACATTACTGCGTTTTCGCGCGGTTCCTTCCTCCTCCCCAGCTTGTCTTTTTTTAGCAGGCCGTTTAAACCCATCGTATGGCTCAGGTGCGTTATCATCGCCTTCCTCCATTTCAATCTCTCCCCACACACTTCCCTGTGCTGTAGCAGAATCTTCTGCTGCATTTTCATTCCCGATGTCCCCCATCGATGCTGGTCTGTGCATTTCCCCATCAAGCAACTCATCTCCCTTATTTAAAGGTTCAGAAACATTTACACTCTCCTCGGGCCGCGCTTCCTCTGGTGTCTTTGTGTTTTCATTACCATTAAGCAGTAAAGGCCGATCTTGTAAATCGTCATTAGTGACATGCAGGTTATCACGAACAACTGCTCTGTTCACTTTCACTGGACAATTTTTAACTAAATGCCCCTCACTTCCACACCCAAAACATTTCATTTCATCCGAACTCAGAAAAATCACATAATCGAAACCATCAATCTTAAACCTCATAGCAACATTTAAACTTTCATCCATTTTGTTGAGCACCATGTAAACTTGTCTCCTAAAAGACATTACATGTTTTAACTCCGGCGACTTGCACCCCAAAGGAATATAGCGGATTTTTGAAACTAAACGACCGTGACGTACTAATTCTTTTCTATAGTCTCATTCCTCAAAAATGGGGGGACATTCGATAACGTTACTTTACGTGCTGGCGCCGCCAACGGAGACACCTGCACGAACGAGCCATCGATCACTACACCCTTCTCTACAATTGTCTGCACCAGATCGACAGAACTCAAAAATAATACGATTGCGCCGTTCATTCGTGAGGCGGACTTAATGTTCTCACAACCGATCACATTGCCTACCGCCAACACCGCACTTTCTAAGGGGAAAAAAACATCACACAGAAGTTTTATCCCATGGCGGCGGCTCAATCGTTCTAAATTCGCAGCCATTATGGCTGCTGTGGCCAGATGCCACTTCACACAAAAGAAAACGGAAAAACTTTCAAACAATTCACCAAGAAAATGAAAATGGGAAAGGGGGAAAAAAAAGTTAAACAAAACACTTCACTCACCAGACTCAGAGCCCACCACCAGCACTCGCGCCAGATCAACCACCCAACATGCACTGCGACAATGAAACAGGAAGGAAGCAGATAGATAGATAGATAGATAGATAGATAGATAGATGAAAGGCACTATATAATAGATAGATAGATAGATAGATAGATAGATAGATAGATAGATGAAAGGCACTATACAATAGATAGATAGATAGATAGATAGATAGATAGATAGATAGATAGATAGATAGATGAAAGGCACTATATAATAGATAGATAGATAGATAGATAGATAGATAGATAGATAGATAGATCTGAAAGGCACTATATAATAGATAGATAGACGTAATGTTGAAGTCTACGGTTCGATCGCCGTAATGGCAGCGTAGCTCTGCACTCCTGATGAGCCCCACTTAGGGTGAGACGCGTACTCTTTGTATTATTTGGCAGGTGCTGTGTGTGTACATATAACTTTTATATTTTTATCTTTATATTGATATTTTAGATAAGTATGTAGTGTTTTTATTTTTCCACTCACGTAATAAATTATATAAATTCCCCTTTCCATTTTGATCCACTGTTGTAATTTCCCTCTATGGACAAGTTGTGTTTGTTTAAAAATATCTTTAGATCTCAGTTACTATTATTTAAATACAATTGCCATTTGTCTTAAGTCATGAGGTTTACAAAACCTAATGTAGCCAACTAGTTTTATAGAACTAAATGTTCCTTTTCCAACAAAAGATAAGGATTACCGCCGTGTTGCATGTCCTTGTGCTGAGTGTGACCGGTGACTGTCCACTTGTTCAATTTCTTTCATTCGTTCTCAGTTGTGCAGTCAGGTCAGAGGCTGAAGGAGTCGAGAGTATAAAGCCGCTCGCAGTTCAAATCCTCATTTATTCCAATGGCTATTAATCTTACAGAGAAGTTCAGCTTGACATCCACAGACTTCCACTGAGTGAGTGAGCCGAGTCCACTCGAGTCAATCTGTTTGATTTGTTTTTTCCAGTAAGTTGCCTGCTGCTGTGTTCATATCTGTAATACGTTTGTTCTTAGTGATTTGTTGTTAATGTTATTTCAAGGTCTCTCTGTAGAAACACCAAACTTACCGATAAAGACAATAAAACTGCACAGAAGTTAACAGCCGTATAATCAAACATTCGCAGTCCCTGATCACCATGTAAAGAGCGTGAAGCAGTTCAGTTTCTGCTGAGCACCGTGTGGACGGAGGGCCGCTGATGTTTGTGTGCCCACTCGTCGCCTCATGCCAGTGGTTTTATTCCCCCACATTGGCACAGCGCCAGTTCACTTTTAGAACTTTAAACAAAGGAAACACAATCCACTTTTTCATACATTTTTCATTGAATAAACAAATGGCATGTTTAAAAATAACAAAAGTGAAAGATCTGTAAACAATGTTTCTCAAAAGAAACAGAAATAAACACACAGATATATATATAAGGAGTAGAAAAATCAGTAATTATAAAGATGAATAAAAGGTAAATGCATTTAACTGGAACACAAACACAATGAAAATGGCCAACAATGGGGAGCTGTTAAAATCTATCAGGGAAGGAGAACACAAACAGATTTACAGATTTTTACCTTAGCATTAAAAAAAAATGTTAGCCAAGGTTTTGAACATTAAAAGTGAATCATTAAATTTGTAAAAAAAGGAAAAATGCTATTTTAGCCTTGTGAACAAGATGCTACTCAGAGTCAGAGTTGTTATCCAGCAATATTCCAATAAAATGTGTTCTGTTTAAACTGACGTTTTTCCTGGTCTGTCTTTTAACATTTGTTCACTAATAATATTTTTATATCACCTTTGCTTACAAGTGTTGCTCAAATTGCTCTACAAAAACAAACAGTTACAAAGAGAATTGAAGGTATTATAAAAGTAAATGAGAAGCACCTGGACCCTAACCCTAACCCTAACCCTTGTCCTTTGTAATAAATACACTGCCTGGTCAAATGGCCGGGGACAAAGACAAACCTGCAGCCTTCAAGGATGTTGGAGATAATAAACCTCTGGGGGTCCCAAACCAAAGCCCACCCAGCCCGCCCTGCACATCCCAGCAGACATAATTCTGGCCGTCTCACTCCAATCCCAATTCCATTTCAGGACGTCTTGTGAACTTTTCTTGTATCACAGGCAGTTGGAGTTGATGTAACAGACGGTGGAGATGCAGGGGGCATCACTGCAATTAGCTGGAAAGAGAAAAACAGCAGACGTTATTCCCAGTGCAGATCTGGCAAATTGTACACAGTAGCATTTCTAATCGATTACGACCAATGCAAGGAATTAAGAAAAAGACAAATTAGAAAAGTAGCCTTGGTGAAGTTTTCTTGAAATGCTTGACATTTGTAGCCTGGCACTTCTGTATTGGCAAAGCATTCCAGATTTTCTTCTATGAGTACAGAAAGCTGCCAGTTTTATGGCTGATTTTGGAATTAAAAGCAAAAAAAAAATTGAGAAATGAAATGTTGGGAGCAGACACTCCAAAATGCAGGCAGGGTCTAAAATACTCAAAACCGCTTCTATATTTAATAAAACCTTGAAATCAATTCTATGTGAGACAGGCAGCCAGTGTATTGAGACCGAGACAAAAAGACCAATAGCTCGTGATCACCGGGCAAAGGCACAGCAGATCAGAGCAGAGGATTCTAGAAGTGCCAGGCAGGAGGGGCAGCTGCTACTTCAACATGGCACACTTCTCTCCAGCCTTCTGCTTTGACTGCTGCCCCATAATACGACCGGACTCTTCTACTTCACTGTAACCGTTAAAAACATAAACACAGTAGAATACGCGATGTTCACTCATGGAGCTCAAATGTTAAGAAAGTGTACCCTTACTTCTTCTTCTAGATAGATAGATAGATAGATAGATAGATAGATAGATAGATAGATAGATAGATAGATAGATAGATAGATAGATAGATAGATAGATAGATAGATAGATAGATAGATACTTTATAAATTCCCATACTCCCACAGCAGCATACTGATAAAGAACAATATTAAATTAAAGAGTGATAACAATACAGGTATAACAGACAATAACTTTATATAATGTTAACGTTTACCCCCCGGTGGAATTGAAGAGTCACATAGTGTGAGGTCTCCTCAGTCTGTCAGTGGAGCAGCACGGTGACAGCAGTCTGTCTGTGGCTTAAGCTGCTCCTCTGTCTGGAGATGATCCTGTTCAGTGGATTCTCTATGATTGACAGGAGTCTGCTCAGCGCCCGTCGCTCTGCCACGTATGCCAAACTGTCCAGCTCCGTGCCTACAATAGAGCCTGCCTTCCTCACCAGTTGGTCCAGGCGTGAGGCGTCCCTCTTCTTCATGCTGCCTCCCCAGCACACCACCACGTAGAAGGGTGCGCACGCCACAACCGTCTGATAGAACATCTGGAGCATCTTATTGCAGACGTTGAAGGATGCCAGTGTTCTGTAAGTATAGTCGGCGCTGACCTTTCTAACACAGAGCATCAGTATTGGCAGTCCAGTCCAATTTATCATCCAGCTGCACTCCCAGGTATTTATAGGTCTGTACCCTCTGCACAGTCACCTCTGATGATCACGGGGTCCATGAGGGGCCTGGGCCTCCTAAAATCCACCACCAGCTCCTTGGTTTTGCTGGTGTTCAGTTGTCGGTGATTTGAGTCGCACCATTTAACAAAGTCCTTGATTAGGTTCCTATACTCCTCCTGATGCAGCCCACCATAGCAGTGTCGTCAGCAAACTTTTGCACATGGCAGGACTCCGAGTTGTATTGAAAGTCCGATGTATGTTGGCTGAACAGGACCAGAGAAAGTCCAGTCCCCTGCAGCGCTCCTGTGCTGCTGACCACAATGTCAGACCTGCAGTTCCCGAGAAGCACATACTGATAGATAGATAGATAGATAGATAGATAAATACTTTATTAATCCCAAGGGGAAATTCACATAATCCAGCAGCAGTATACTGATACAAAGAAACAATATTAAATGAAATAATAATAAAAATGAAAAGAATTAAAATACAATTAATGTTAGCATTTACTCCCCCGGGTGGAATTGAAGAGTCACATAGTGTGGGGTCTCCTCAGTCTATCAGTGGAGCAGGACGGTGACAAAAGTCTGTCACTGAAGCTACTCCTCTGCCTGGAGATGACACTGTTCAGTGGATGCAGTGGATTCTTCATGATTGACAGGAGTTTCCTTAGTGCCCGTCGCTCTGCCACAGATGTTAAACTGTCCAACTTTAATCCTACAATGGAGCCTGCCTTCTTAACAAGTTTGTCCAGGCGTGAGGCGTCTTTCATCTTTATGCTGCCACCCCAGCACACCACCGCGTAGAAGAGGGCACTCGCCACAACCGTCTGGTAGAACATCTGCAGCATCTTACTGCAGATGTTGAAGGATGCCAACCTTCTCAGAAAGTATAGTCTGCTCTGACCTTTCTTACATAGAGCATCAGTATTGGCAGTCCAGTCCAATTTGTCATCCAGCTGCACTCCCAGATATTTATAGGTCTGCACCCTCTGCACACAGTCACCTCTGATGATCACAGGGTCCATGAGGGGCCTGGGCCTCCTAAAATCCACCACCAGCTCCTTGGTCTTGCTGGTGTTAAGGTGTAAGTGGTTTGAGTCGCACCATTTAACAAAGTCTTTGATTAACTTTCTGTACTCCTCCTCCTGCCCACTCCTGATGCAGCCCACAATAGCAGTGTCATCAGCGAACTTTGCACGTGGCAGGACTCGAGTCATATTGGAAGTCTGATGTATATAGATTGAACAGGACCGGAGAAAGTACAGTCCCCTCGGCGCCCTGTATTGCTGCACACAATGTCAGACCTGCAGTTCCCAAGACGCATATTGAGGTCTGTCTGTAAGATAGTCCACAATCCATGCCACCAGGTGTGAGTCTACTCCCATCTCAGTCAGCTTATCCCTAAGGAGCAGAGGTTGGATGGTGTTGAAGGCGCTAGAGAAGTCCAAAACATAATTCTTACAGCACCACTGCCTCTGTCCAGGTGGGAGAGGGATCGATGAAGCATATAGATGATGGCATCCTCTGCTCCCACCTTCTCCTGGTATGCGAACTGCAGAGGGTCGAGGGCGTGACGGACCTGTGGCCTCAGGTGGTGAAGCAGCAGCCGCTCCATGGTCTTCATCAGATGTGACGTCAGAGCAACAGGCCGGAAGTCATTCAGCTCACTAGGACGTGATACCTTTGGGACAGGAGTGATACAAGATGTTTTCCAAAGCCTTGGGACTCTCCCCTGTTCCAGGCTCAGGTTGAAGATGCCTGTAGAGGACTCCCAGTTCCAACGCACAGGCCTTCAGCAATCGTGGCGATACACCATCTGGACCCGCTGCTTTGCTGGCACAAAGTCTTTTCAGCTCTCTGCTCACCTGGGCTGCTGTAATTGTGGGTGGGGATGTCTCACCTATGCTGGTATCAGCAGAAGGATGGTTGGAGGATGCAGTACTCCGAGGTGAGAGTGGGTTACTGTGATCAAACCTATTAAAGAAGTTGTTCATTTGGTTTGCTCTCTCCACGTCTGTCTCGATGGCGGCACCCCGCTTCGAGCTGCAGCCAGTGATAATCTTCATCCCATCCCACACTTCCTTCATGCTGTTGTTCTGCAACTTCTGCTCCAGCTTTCTCCTGTACTGCTCTTTCGCCCTGAGCTGGACTTGGAGTTCCTTCTGCACACACTTCAGCTCATGCTTATCACCACCTTTAAAAGCCCTTTTCTTCTGGTTCAAAAGGCCCTTGATGTCACTTGTAATCCATGGCTTGTTGTTAGCATAGCAGCATACTGTTCTTACTGGAACTACAATGTCCATACAGAAGTTGATGTAATCAGTTGTGCATTCAACAGCCTCTTCAATGTTCTCACTATGTGACCCAGCAATATATCCCAGTCTGTAGTTCCAAAGCAGTCTCTCAGAGCCTGCTCTGCCTCAGGGGACCACTTCCTGAATGAGCGTGTAGTTGTAGGTAGCGCCCTCACTCTTGGTTTGTATTGAGGCTGAAGCAGAACCAGGTTATGATCTGCTTTCCCAAGCGCAGGCAGTGGGGTGGCGCTGTATGCGTCTTTAACATTTGCATACAGTAGGTCGATAGTCCTGTTTCCCCGAGTGTTACAATCCACATACTGGGAGAAGGCAGGTAATGTTTTGTCCAGCGTTACATGGTTAAAGTCTCCAGCGATTAGCACAAGTGCCTCAGGGTGCTGCGTTTGTAACTTAGCAACTGCGGAATGGATGATGTCACTCGCCATCTCGCGTTCGCTTGAGGGGGGATGTAAACAATAACAGCAATCACGTGTCCAAACTCTCTGGGCAAGTAATAGGGGCGCAGACTTACGGCCAACAGTTCGATGTCCCTGCAGCAAGTGGAGATTTTAACGCTTACATGTCCTGAGTTGCACCACTTTGTATTGACATAGAGAGCGAGTCCTCCTCCTTTGTTCTTTCCACAGGTACTTGCGTCTCTGTCCGCTCTAACTGTGCTAAACCCGGGTAGCTCCACGTTAGCATCTGGGATGATAGACGTTAGCCACGTTTCACTAAAACACAGCAAGCTGCATTCTCTGTAGGTTCTGACATTTTTCACCAGCACTGCCAGTTCGTCGATCTTATTTGGTAGTGAGTTTACATTTCCCAGGATCACAGAAGGCACCGACGGTTTATAACGCCATTTTCTCTCAAGTTGTCTCGATTTAATCTTATCTTTTATCTTTGCGCCGGCTGCCCGATATCGTCTTCTTACCTCGTCAGGTAAATAAGGAACCACACCGCATAAGCATTTCTTCTCAGTGCTTTAAGCTGACTTCTTGAATAGGCGATTCTCAGAGTGTAAAAATCCATGTCAAATAGTAAAATAGTAAAAAGTGTCCAGGGAGCAATTCCACATAAAAGAAAGTGATAGAAGTGATCAGTGAAATAGAGAAAAATATAGATAAAAAGGTAAAAAGATAAAGTCATATACGGAGCTGCTGGAAAGGCTGCCACTCGGATGCGGCGCCGGAAGTAAGAAGTCCAGAAACATAATTCTTACAGCACCACTGCCTCTGTCCAAGTGGAGAGGGATCGGTGTAGCTTATAGATGATGGCATCCTCCACTCCCACCTTCTCCTGGTATGCGAACTACAGAGGGTCGAGAGTGTGGCGGACCTGTGGCCTCAGGTGGTGAAGCAGCAGCCGCTCCATGGTCTTCATCACATGTGACGTCACAGCAACAGGCCAGAAGTCATTCAGCTCACTAGAACGTGATACCTTTGGGACTGGGGTGATACAAGATGTTTTCCAAAGCCTTGGGACTCTCCCCTGCGCCAGGCTCAGGTTGAAGATGCGCTGTAGAGGACTCCCCAGCTCCAGCACACAGGCCTTCAACAGTCATGGCGATACACCATCTGGACCCACTGCTTTGCTGGGACAAAGTCTCCTCGGCTCATCTGCGCTGCTGTAATTGTGGGTGGTGATGTCTCACCTATGCTGGTATCAGCAGAAGGATGGGTGGAGGGTGCAGTACTCTGAGGTGAGAGTGGGTTAGGGTGGTCAAACCTGTTAAAGAAGTTGTTCATTTGGTTTGCTCTCTCCATGTCTCTCTTGATGGTGGCACCCCTCTTTGAGCTGCAGCCAGTGATGATCTTCATCCCATCACACACTTCCTTCATGCTGTTATTCTGCCACTTCTGCTCCAGCTTTCTCTTGTACTGCTCCTTCACTGCCCTGAGCTGGACTCGGAGTTCCTTCTGCACGCGCTTGAGCTCACGCTGATCACTGCCTTTAAAAGCCCTTTTCTTCTGGTTCAAAAGGCCTTTGATGTCACTTGTAATCCATGGCTTGTTGTTAGCATAGCAGCGTACTGTTCTTACTGGAACTACAATGTCCATACAGAAGTTGATGTAATCAGTTGTGCATTCAACAGCCTCTTCAATGTTCTCACTATGTGACCCCAGCAGGATATCCCAGTCTGTAGTTCCCAAGCTGTCTGTTGTGCCTCCTTTCTTGGTTCACCTGTAGATCAATTATTACCAAAGTAAACCATCACAATAGATAAAGTTCTGCTAATAATATTTTTTTTAATTACTGTGGTTTTTTGTTGGATGTTGGAAGAACGCCAACTTTTCTATCATTATATGTAGCATCGTTTTTTCCTTTTACATTTTGCATACAGTAGACATTGTGTTATAATCTCTGTATATCTTAACTTCTCACGTGATGTGCTCAGGTGTCATTACTTACATGAAAACATCTTTGCTTTTCTCTCCTCCTTAGTTTTGTTTTAAGTTAAAATGAAGTCTCAGCTCTTTCAAAATCCAAAAGCAAAAGCACAATAACTTAAGAAAATAAACTTTATTTTACAAAACGGAACAACATCCCCATTTAGTGACTGCTGCGACTAATGCGCCTCAGTCTCTGTGTTTGCAAGGATTCAGGCTTTCCTGTCTAAATTTAAAAAGCCCGTGTTAGTTACTGGACAGAGTGAGCAGACATACAGGACAGTATTCAAGGCATCAAGTAATAAATATGGGGAGGCTTTGCAGGAATTGGGCACAAGTTACTTCTGGAACTGAAAGTCTCAGTAGTTGTACCTGTAGAAACAGCAAATCTAACATGACCTGCACATCATCTCGAATTGGGAATCTTAAAAGCAGAAGAAATAAACATCCAGTTGTGTCTCAGAATTCAAGTTCGCTGGCATCTGTTTAGCCACATGGAAGGCTGGTTACTACCGGGCATCCTGTAGGGTCAAGAAAAAAATACAATAAAGGGGCATTGTGTTTCTAACTTCAGCAATAAGAAAGAAGTTATTTCTAAGGAGCAAGCCAAGCCTTCTCCATTATATTCAGTTAAAGGTATGTATGTGTTTGTACTTCTATAAGCTTATGACACGTGACAACAGCAGGTGCCCAGCCTGTCACTGAGCCACATCAGACACACACTAGACTTCTCTGATGGCTTTGGACATCATACATTTAAAAATTGCCTGTTTTCTGCCATAGAATTTTTTTCTACTAAATAAGGTTAAGGTTAAAAATCCATTTCAAAATTATGAATAAATAGTAGCCAACTAACAAATTAATTCATAAGTAGGACATTAATATACCCACAAAATGTCATTTTTGTACAAATGAAGACAAATCCCCTCTCACATGTCTTTTACTTCTGCTCCTATTCTAAAATGTTTTATAAAGATTTATTTCTGTCACTGTCTTGAATGACAGACCAACATCTCACTGTTTAAGGAATCTTGTGCTTCGTCTGTATACAAGACTAAATGTTAGAAAATGCAGTAAGTGTGGTTTCCTTGCTTTGTAAATTTCCTGTTCATAAGTGTAAAGTTCAGAATGTTAGACCCTCAGTTACATCTTTCTGTATGCTAGAAATAGCTTTTAAAAAATGGAAAACACACTAAAGCAATTAAAACGTACTTCATTAACAATTTTTAACACTATTATCTGCATCTCGCTTTAATAACTTAATTGTTCCTACTCTTATTTGTAATTTAGCCTTCATCATTATATTTTTTTAACTTTATTATAGACTAGCAGAATACCCGCGCTTTGCAGCGGAGAAGTAGTGTGTTAAAGAAGTTATGAAAAAGAAAAGGAAACATTTTAAAAATAACGTAAGAAGATTGTTAATGTAATTGTTTTGTCATTGATATGAGTGTTGTTGTCATATCTATCTATCTATATATATATATATCTATATATATATATATATATACATATCTATATATATATATATATGTATATATAGCAAAATACCTGCTTGGCAGCGGAGAAGTAAAAAGAAAAGGAAAATTTAATAATAACATAACATGATTAACAATGTAATTGCTTTGTCATTGTCATGAGTGTTGCTGGCATATATATATATATATATATTTATATATACACACACAGACACACACACGTATATAAACATATATATACACATCATATATATATATACATATACATACATATATACATATACACATTTACAAATATAGACATATATATACATATATTGTGGAGCCGACCCGGACACAGACAGGCGGACATGTTGTTTCTCAACCACCACACGTTTATTTACAATATTTACAAATATTAAATTGGTCACACAGACCCAGTTCAGTGCACAAAACACCCCAACACACTCAGTCCTGGCCACAAATGCCTTCTTCGGGCCGCCTCCACACCTCCTCTGTGCTTCGTCCTGCCTCCTCCCGACTCCAGCCTCAAATGAAGGGAGACGGCCCCTTTTATACAGGACCCGGATGAGCCCCAGGTGTTTCCGGCATTCCTCCTCTAGCCACGCCCCAGCATGCCGGAAGTGCCGGCTGAGCTCCCGGCAGCTCTCCGGGTATTATCCAAAGTCTTCCCCCCAGCACTTCCTGGTGTGGCGGAAGTGCTGGGGCAACAGGTCCCCAAGGCATTGGGGCGCCTCCTGGCGGTGACCACGGGCCCCTACAGGGTAGTGCTTCCATGCCCTCAACCAGTGGCCCCCAGAACAACCAGGAAGGCGACCCCCACGTGATCCAGGGTGGGCGCAGACCCACATCCGGGCCCTCATGACGTCCCGCTCGGGTCATGGCCCCTGGCATCTCTGACACTGCCCCACAGCCAGCGAAGACCACTCGGGGGAAAGAGCAACCCGTCCCGCGAGGGCAGCGCAGCCCCGAAGCAGGTCCTACTCCAGGATAGCCGGGGTCCGGCCCCACTCTCCAAGCAGGGACAGGGTCGGAGACACGGCCTGAGCACCACCACTTGGTGCTCCCCTGCGCCTCGCACAAGTTGCGCCCCCCCTCTTACCGGCACCCCGGGGCCTCCTCATTCGGCACCCCCTCCGAGGCCTCCGTGCCCCTTTGGTCGGAGTCACTCGCTCCCTTGCAGCCTCCTCCAGCCATGGCGGCACCCGCGCACCAGCAGAGAGATCCTTCCGCAGACGGTCCGACATCAGAGGGCAGGTCCCCAACGAAAGGGGTCCTACTGCTCGCCCGGGGTCCGTCCCTACAAAAGAGAACAACACAGGGGCAGAACCGCTACCAAGGCACCCTTCCTGTGCCACACACGGGCAGCGTTCCCCCCTCCAATCGGCACCCCGGCACTTGCCTGTTCGGCACCCTCTCCGCGGCTTCCGTGTCCCTCTTGACAATGGAATTGCCGGCACCGCCTGCGCTCTCTCCGCCGGCCTCAGGGATTCCCTCTGCCCTCGCAGAGGGCGACCAGCACCCGGACACGTGCACCCAGCACTGCATTCCAACCTATCGGAGGAACTGGCACCCAGCCTGCCATTCCTCCTGTCACTCTGGGACGCCCCGACAGTTTGAGACTCCGTACTGCAAAGAAAGAGCCTCTTTCACGTCTGCGTCCCTACAGTGCGGCGCGAGACCGCGGCCGACTCGGGGCGGAGAGTGCTAGGACCCGGGGCACTCAGCAGCCCGTGTCCAGGCAGCGTCCTCACGGACTCCCCCCTCACCGCACACGCAGCCCATTGCGCCGCACCTCCTGTCGGAGGGCTGCTTACTTGAAGCTGATCCTTAACATCACTGCCATGTTCAGCAAACCCTCCCTCATGCTGTATGGGGACGGCGAAACCTACCTTCCCTGCCCAATCTTGATTGATCGTATGTAATCGCACACGTAAATTTGTCCCAAATCGCAAATGTTTTTTTTTTAATTTAAAAGGGTTTTAGTGGGCGACAGAATCAAATAATAGACATGGACATGAATATTGTAAACTGAAGCTGTTTTAATTTCTGAAAAAAAAAAAGACTTTAAACTGCATTTGAATTCAAAACAGAAACAAAAATATCATCCCTGGTTAAAATTGGCCAGACTTAAAAATAAAGTGGTAGTTTAAGTACTTTAAGTACATTTTCAGAATAGTATTGTCTTTAAATAATAAGAACCAAAATTTCAACATAAAGTGCAGTTTTTCTTCTTAAAAAAAAAGTCAGAAACATAAAAGGTAATTTGACCAGCTTACTCTTTAAAGTCTGAGTAACATTAGCCAAAATTATTTTGTACATTAGGCTAAAACAGTGTGATCATTGAACATTTTGTAATTAGATGTATTTAGAATTACTAACGGTCACGGAAGTCCAATGATCCCCAGTAAGAGCCACAAAGTCCGCTTTCTGTAATGCATCTAATTTTGTTTGTTTTTCAGTGTGCACAAAACCAGGCTTTTATCAAGGCTTCGCTCGGGTAGTCTTTTGAAATGAAATATTGCTCCGATCAGTCGTAGGAACGCGCTTTATTCCGACTCTTTTTTATTTTTCTAGCTCTGATGTGTGCATCAATGTATTCGATGTTCCAGGAAATCATACATTGACAAAAGTTCCCCTTTGCTTGGAATTGAAAGTGTGATTAAATGCATTATTTTTGTAACGCGTTATGAAGTACATGCATCGAAGCTTCTCAGCTGTGCTTGTGCTAAGAAAGGGAAACATTTTAAAAATAACGTAACATGATTCTGCGTTAACCGCATATTTTTTCATACGTCCCAAACCAAGGAGATGCGAAGGTAAAATGAATCGGGTAGCGCGCGTACATACTCAGTGCATCCCTTCTCGGGAATCGAACCTCGGATGTTGGCGTTAGAGGCGAAGACTCTACAATTGCGCCACAGCGTGTGGCTTGTCTATTTGAGAGTATGTAGATTGGGCTATATATATATATATATATTCGCAGCGGAGAAGTAGTGTGTTAAAGAAGTTATGAAAAAGAAAAGGGAACATTTTAAAAATAACGTAACATGACTGTCAATATACAGTATTTGTTTTGTGAGTGTTACTGAGTGTTGCTGTCATCAAGGATTTGATTCTCATTATTTCTTTCAATCAGGTTCGTATTTGTAGGATGTGTTGTGTTCAAGTTACATTCCGTGTTTGTCAATCGTTGTAAAGATGACAGGTTTCTTTCATCGATTCTGTTTCTTACTGCATCAATAAACAGCTCGTCTTCTTCTTTATCTGAGACCTGACACACTGCATGCACGGGTTTTTTTTACACTGTCTTCCTTTAGCGGGACATTGACTTTTTCCACCGTGTGCTTTGTTTCCACAGTAGTTGGATTTATGAATATGCTTATCAGACGCTTCATATTTTTTGTTGCCTTTTCAATTGTGTAATTCGGTTTTTGTTCAGCGCTCTTTGGAACTGTTGCCTTTTATCTGTGCACTGCGTCAGTTCACGTGAGCCGCTCGGTGTACATGCATCGAAGGTTCCCAGCTGTGCTGGTGCCATCTCGTGCCATGTCCATGGCTGTATTTAATGTTACCTTAGTCCTGGCACTTAAAACTTTCTCTCGCAGTTTCGCTGAGTTTGTGTCAAACACCACCCTGACCATCTCATCTTCCTCTCCATAAGCACAGTCCTTCACCCGTGAATATTTACCCGTGGCAGTTTGCTATTGGATTGCCGCTGACGGACGGCCTTATATGGGCAGGCACTAAATTACAAACGCCAGCGGCAGCCTGTCTATGAACTTAATTTAAAGTGTAGGTTTACATCGTGCTTTGTTTCTGAAGTAGCAGAACTCATCAATATGGTTGTATATGTCACTCGCTCGCTTCTTATTGTGTTGCTGCCTTCTCAATTATATAATGCATGTTTTCTTCAGCGCTTTTTGGAGGTCTTCCTGGTTTTCTACGCACTGCGTTGAAAGGTCAGTTCACGTGGTTACGTGGGAGGCGTGATGATGTCACACGAAACTCCGCCCCGCACAGCCATTCAGCTCAACTTCATTACAGTAAATGGAGAAAAATATCTTCCAGTTATGACCATTAGGCGTAGAATTTTAAAATGAAACCTGCTTAACTTTTGTAAGTAATCTGTAAGGAATGAGCTGCCAAATTTCAGCCTTCAACCTACACGGGAAGTTGGAGAATTAGTGATGAGTCAGTGAGTGAGGGCTTTGACTTTGATTAGTATAGATTTAGCCTTCATCATTATATTTTGTTAACTTTATTATAGATATACTCTTGTGTAATTACGACTCCTCTGCTTTTGACAATTTTAGCCCCATTTCTAACCTGCCTTTCTTAAGTAAAATCCTAGAGAAGGCCCTCATTATGCAGCTCAATGACCACCTCAATAAACCTGCTATTCTTGGTAAGTTTCAGAACAAATCACAGCACAGAAACGGCTCTCATTAAAGTAGTCAATGACTTGCAGGTAAACGCAGACAGAGGCCGTCTATCTGTTCTCATCATACGAGATTTGAGTGCCGCATTTGACCCCATTTATCACAATACTCTCAGAAATCACTTTAGTCAATAGACGCCATCTGGCATGGTCATAAATTCAATTGAGTCCTACCTGACAGGTAAAAAAATTCTTTGTTAGTTGTGGTAATTTTACATCAATCAATCAATCATTTTAGGATTAAAAGTCAAGACGGAGGTAAAATGCTTAGGGGTAACTGTTGACTGTAATCTGAATTTTAAATCACATATTCATCAGATCACTAGGACAGCATTTTTTCACTTAAGAAACATAACAGAAGTTAGACCTCTGATATCACTGAAAGATGGTGAGAAATTAATTCACGCTTTTGTTTTCAGTCCACTAGATTAGATAGATAGATAGATAGATATTTTTTTATTTTTATTTTTTAAAAAGACCTTTATTTTGAACATTAACAATATATACAGTCATAAGACAAACAATCCCAATATTCAAGATAAAACAAAAAGTTATATATCAGCCCACCACCACTACTCCCCCTTTACACTCCTCCTACTCCGCACATTAAAACATATTGTTGATGCCTACCAATACTTTTCATTCCCAGTTATTTTTTTTTACTCCTCCACTACTCCCCGGTCCCCACACATTAAGTTAAGTACACAAGTCTGTATTTAGTATTCAGTACTCTGTCTAATCCTTCTAATGTTTAACATAACAATCGCTCACCCGCTATTCTTCTTTGTTATTCCAAATTAATTTTTAGTTGCCCCTCCTCAATAGAGCACAGCACCCCCTTCACTCCCCACACTATTTCAAATTCTTCAATATTACACATTGTTTTATAATAAGTAAATTCCAGCCTAATTCTTGAAATTACATAAAATTTGAAAATAAACAGTACATCATCTGGTAACAAACTACTCTGTTTATTATTACGGCTTTTTAAAATGGATAATTTTGCCTGCCCAAATAAATAATTTAAAAGTTGAAGTTTTGATTTTGATTTTTTGTTGTATTTCATGCCCCAAATAAATTTCTGATCATCAAAAGAAACATTAAATTTTTCACATATTTTTTGAAAGTACATAAACAGAGTTTGCAGTCTCGTACAATACAAGAATAAATGATATACAGTCTCTCTCTCCCCACAGAAGGCACATTTATCGCTCACATCACTTTGAATTTTACTTAAAAACACATTAGTAGCGATGACCCGTACGATTCTCCATTGGAAATCGCCTGCTCTCTTATTATTAGGTGGTTTATAAAATTCTCTCCATGCTGGCTGACCTCCGCCTTTACATTTAATTTTTCAGTCCAGGGCGTCATGATGGTGTTTTTTAGATTTGGAAAATGAAAAACTTTAATGCAGTACACATACATATCTTTTTTAGTTAAAGATCGAAAAAAACATTTTTCTTGTCTATCAAACCTTAAAATCGAGTCCTCCCTCACACCATTCATGTCTAATTTAGGTTCCACCTCCAGATCAGAAAAACAGCCACCTCCTCCTCTGTCTTTGGATGTACTGAAGTCGAGTTCCCTGATTTTCTCTAAGCCTAATGAGGTCTTTTGCCATAAAGGACAGTAAATAATTGACCGTTCTTATTGATCGTATGCCCATCCTTGAAGCCAACACAGTTGAATCTTTAAAACTCTTGTTGTCTTCCTCCAATAATTGAGAACAAACCACAATTCCACTTTTAATCAAAGTCTTTACAAAACTAATTTTAAAAAGTAGTGGACATGTGAATAAAGAATTAAAATGAGGGGTTCATTGAAAAGCGAAGGTGATTTGGATGGCACTCTCTGAAGAAAGGAACTCCAAGTACGTAAAACTCCTTATAAAATTTGGGTAACTGAGTGAGATCAAACCTGCTCAAGTCCATTAGCAATAACTGCACATCAAAACTCAAATTTTCAATCTTATGGAAAAATGAAAGAGCCAGTTTTTCCAAATTAAGGGTTCCAAAGAAAAACAGGCGCTGTAAGACCATCAACCTGAAACTAGCGGCCTTGCAGCAGACATCAATCAGCCCTTGTCCTCCTTCCTCCACCGGTAAACTGATGAGTCCTTTCTTGAGCCAGTGCATGCCATTCCAAAAAAAGTCAACTAATAATTTTGTATGGAGTGTAAGAGGCCTGCTGGCGGGTCAACACTCCTCAGTCTGTGCCACAGCATGGAGGCCACGAGATTGTTAATAATGAGAACTCTTCCTCTAAAAGAGAGTTTAGGTGCAATCCACTGCCATTTCTTTAACCTCAAGTCAATCTGTTGTAAAAAGCCCTCCCAGTTGTCCTTTTCAGTATCCTCACCACCCAGCACAACCCCGAGATAACGGAAAGCTTTCCTATTCCAGCCCAGCCCTGATGGCAAGACTGGTGGAGGACGATGTGCCCAGTCCCCTGATAAATATGCATTCCCCTTCTCCCAGTTAACTTTAGCAGAAGATGCTCCTTCAAAAAGTGTTAAACATTTACATACAGCGGAGACGTCTGCATCAGAATCCACAAACACCACAACGTCATCTGCATAGGCCAGAAATTTAAACGTTAAATTTTTAGACAGCGGAATTGTGAATCCCTGCAGGTGTTTATCAAGCTGCCTAAGAAAAGGTTCAATGGAGATGGCATATAACATCCCTGACAAAGGACACCCCTGACGAATCCCCCTGGTCACAGCGAATGGCGCTTAACACCCCATTGATTTTTAATACTCCAAACACGTTGGAATACAACAGTTTGATATACCTTATAAAATGTAAACCAAAACCAAACGCTCTTAAAGTTGTAAATAAATATTTGTGATCGACCCGATCAAAAGCCTTTTCTTGATCTAACGACAGAACGCCAACATCGATATTGAAGCTTTCGATGCAGAAATGATGTCCCTCAGCACAAATATGTTGTCGTGGATTTGTCTGTCCGGTACGCAGTAGGACTGGTAGGGGTTGATGATGCTGCCCATCACTTTTCTCAGCCTCGTCGCTAATCCCTTCGAGATGATTTTATAATCTGAGCAGAGTAAGCTCACGGCCGCCAGTTCTTCAGAAGGCAGAGGTTGCCTTTCTTAGGTAGCAACGTGACTACAGCTCGGCGACAGCTGACCGGAAGCTCCCTGCTTGCAAACTGTCCTGTACCACCTCGAAGAAGTCCAAACCTAATAACGCCAAAAATGTTTATAAATTCAACCGGTAAGCCGTCAATTCCCGGCGTCTTCCCAGTATTTAGACCCTCGAGTGCAATTGTGAGTTCTTGAAAAGTGAGGTCATTGTCCATAAACTCGGCTAAATCATCAGAAATGTGAGGCAGTCCTTGTAGCAAAGTGGCTGAAGAAGAGAAACTGAGCGGCTCCTTTGAAAACAAAGTCTCGTAAAAAGACACAGCAAAGTCCCGGATGTCCTCAGGCTCTCTCAGCTCTTCTCCAGTGTCTTTTTGGAGGACATGAATAACTTTTCCTTGGGCTTCCTTCTTTTCCAAAGCAAAGAAAAATTTTGTAGGTGCATCGAGGTGGTTAAATTTTTGAAATCGAGAACGTATTAAAGCTCCGTGAGCTCGAAGTTCCAATAAATCCCGTAGTGTTGTTTTCTTTGTGCTCAGGTTGTTCAGCAGATCTTCAGAGTAGCCATTTAGCAGAGTCTGATGGATCTCGGTGATCTCCTCCTCGAGTTTCTTCATTTTTAAAATACAGGCCTTGGTGACGTGTTCAGTGTACTGTTGACAGAACTGACGAATCTGCACCTTGGACACGTCCCACCACTGTCTCAGGGATCCGAACTGCAGTTTGGTGGAACTCCACTGCTTCCAGAAGAAATTAAAACATTCCACAAAGTGATTGTCCTGAAGGAGAGTTGTGTTGAAGTGCCAGTAAGATTTAATGGGAGGAGAAAAGTAACAGAAACCAGTGAGTGATCGGAAAAAGCGACAGGAGTGATGAGAGTGTTAGTTAATAAATTGAGGTGCCGTTTTGAACTGTAAAAGCGATCTAAGCGAGCAAACGAGAGGTGCCCTCTGCTCCCTTTGAGCCACGTGAACTGTCTGTCAGCTGGAAAGTGAGAGCGCCACACATCGACCAAGTCATAGGTCTCACGATTTCCTTGAGTTTCTTAACTGACCCCAAGTGCGGCTCGGCCCCATTTCTATCCATAAACCAGTCCTCTGTACAATTAAAATCCCCCCCCAGCACGACGATCTCATTATTTGTAAATTCATCCAAAACCTTCCTTAATAATTCAAAAAAATCCACCCTGGCAGTGCCGTTATTGGGGGCATAAACATTAATAAAAACCAACGAGTGGGGGCCCTCCTCTGCCTTCACAACTAAAAGTCTGCCAGCCATAACCTCAGTCACCTTTGTGATTTTTAACAAGGAGGTTTTACTAATCAGCACCGCCACCCCTGCGCTCACACTGGTGCCATGACTGAAAAAGCCCGTCCCTCCCCAGTCCTGCACCCAGGCAGCCTGACTCTGTGGATCTGAGTGGGTCTCTTGTAGAAAACTCACATCCAAGTGCTTTTGTTTTAAAAAATCACAGACCAAGGTCCTCTTTAAATTATCTCGACAGCCATTGACATTTAGGGTACCCACGTGTAACTCAGCCATAGGTACAACACAAAAGAAACACAAAACACACCAGAAGACCAAGAGATTCACTTTCATGACTGCAGTATCCATCAGGACTTATTTTGAAGGATCTTGCGCACTCTGCTCATTACGTTTTTTAACCTGGTGGTCTCCTTTTGGTCCAACCCTAAATTAGCTGCATTGCGCTTTATATTTTTTGCTGAGCTCAAAAGAGTTCAAGGTCTGGAAAATAATCCTGCACTTGAACACCCCTCTTTCCCTCTAAATATTCCAAAAACTTTCTGATGCTCTTAGTGCTGTAACCCCCTTTAGGCTCCAAACCAAACACTGAGAAGGTGTTATCAGAAATGTCGGAGGTATTCTCTCCTTCACCCTCCACACCTTCACCACTATCTGCAATATCCTTCTTTTAACTGATACCATTTGTTTTTTGGACCGATTGTCTGACATTAAAATCTTTTTTGCGCCTGTGGTGGACTCCACTGCTTCCTTTCTTTTCCTAGTGGTGATTTGTGAGGTCTCCTTACACTCACTCGACTCCACACTCACATCCATCTTGTCTGCCTCACTCACTGCTGCTCTCCTTACACCTTTGACTTCCTTCCTACTGCTGCTGCTGGCATTTTGTTCAGTGCCCAGGTCCAACTCAAGATTGCCCTCAGTATTAACTACATTAGGCATGACTACATTTGTCTCATTATTAGTGGGCAGTGTTGCACCACTTGGAGACGGATCATCTCTTGCTGTATCATTACAGCCCCCTTCATCCTGAAGCAGGGTGACATTCTCATTACTGCAGACTTCTGCAGCCTGACCAGCGAGGGCCTCCTCAGTCTCAGCTGTGCGCCCTTCTATAAGGACGGAGGCTCCTTCACCTGGGACACTGGGCTCATCTACAGGTGTATCACCAGCCTCAGCCAGCACACCTTTGTTATTTTTGTCTTGCTCTTTTTTAGTGTCTATTGCAGCATCACCTTTGTCAGCAGGCTCCAGTTGCTCCTCGGTTTCCTTCTCATCTAATTCACTCACACTATCAGTCAGCTCACCTTCTTCAAACTCCTCCTCCTCCTCCTCTTCAGACTCTGGCTCACTCTCCACTTTCTTCATCACTTAAATAAACATTCTCTCTTTTGCAGTCAATCGCTTTATGGCCTGCTCTACCACAACTGAAACATTTCATTGATTCTGAACTCACAAACACCACGTAATCCACACCCTCCACTCGGAACTTTAAGGCCACGTTAAGTTCATCATTTGCGTTTTTTAAAATCATATAAAGCTGTCGCCGAAAAGACACGACATGCTTTAAATCAGGGGATCTGCAGCCCAGTGGAATCATAGTAATGGCAGACATCACTTCACCATATCTGCGCAGTTCGCTGCAAGATTTCATTACTCAAGAAAGGAGGTACATTGGAAATGATAACCTTACGAGCAGGAGTCGACAGCGGCAACACGGAGATCAGCGCCATTAAGCACAACACCCTGCTCGACCAGTCGGGCACCAGCGCTTCATCGTCCACAAAAATTACTACAGCTTTATTCATACGTGAGGCTGACCGCACATTCTTACACCCCACCACCCTACTGACCTCCATAACGCAGGCCTCCACCGAGACCGCCGGATCAACAAGCAACCTTACGGCGTGCCTTCTGGAAAGACCTGAAAAACTATCTGGAGATAAGCCATCTCGTACCACTTTAGACGCCGCCATAGCGGCAAAGCCGCTATCGCGTCCTCTTTAAAAACTGAAAAAGTATTCGTAAAACTAAAACAAACAAACAAAAAGAAAGAGAGATACTCACAACACGCACCGCCGACGACCGAAAACACAGACACGCCCACCCCAGACCACACCAATCAAGAGGACGGACAAACGGACAGAGAGATAGATAGATAGATAGATAGATAGATAGATAGATAGATAGATAGATAGATAGATAGATAGATAGAAGGCACTATATAATAGATAGATAGATAGATAGATAGATAGATAGATAGATAGATAGATAGATAGATAGATAGATAGATAGATAGATAGATAGATAGATAGATAGATAGATAGATAGATAGATAGATAGATAGATAGATAGATAGATAGATAGATAGATAGATAGATAGATACTGTAACGCACTCCTCTCAGGACCACCCAAAAAAAGACATCAATTGATTGCAATGAGTGTAGAATGGAGCTGCAAGAATCCTAAGTCAGAAATGAAAACCCAAGCACATCACACCAGTCTTAGCGTCACTACACTGGTCACCTGTGTCATTGAGACTTGACTTTAAAATTCTGCTTATCGTTTACAAAGCCTTCAATAATCTGCTCCATCTTATATATTAGAGTGTCTGACTTCTTTTATTCCAAATCGTAACCTTAGATCTTCAAATGAGTGTCTCCTTAGAATTCCAAGAGCTAAACTTAAAAGAAGTGGTGAGGCGGGCAGGCGGCCTTCTGCTGTTATGCACCTCAAATCTGGAGTAGCCTGCCAGGCTTTGTATATTCAATTAATTATCATTACTATTCATGGTGGCTCCAAAATCTGTACTGACCCCTACTATCTCTTCTGTTCTTTTCCCAGTTTTCTGTGATCTGCGCCACCACCACCTGATCAAAGCATCGTGATGTCCCTCCATTGATGGATTAAAGGCCAGAAGTCCACGTGACCGTCATCATCAAGTCCTTCCATAAGAACCCTGAATACCACAAGGATTGATTGAGGTCACTGATGTGAGGTAGGATGGCTAGAGGGGGCTGGTCAGGTGGTCTCGTGGCCTCGGACCCCCTGCAGATTTTATTTTTTCTCTCCAGCCATCTGGGTTTTTTTTGTTTTTTCTGTCCTCCCTGGCCATCGGACCACCTTACTCTTATTCTGTGTTAATTAGTGTTCTCTGATTTTAATTCTTACTTTGTCTTTTCTTCATCATGTAAAGCGGGCGGCACGGTGGCGCAGTGGTAGCGCTGCTGCCTCGCAGTTAGGAGACCCGTCTGGGATTCGCTTCCTGGGTCCTCCCTGCGAGGAGTTTGCATGTCCTCCCCGTGTCTGCGTGGGTTTCCTCCGACAGTCCAAAGACATGCAGGTCAGGTGGATTGGCGATTCTAAATTGGCACTGGTGTGTTTGTGTGTGTCTTGTGGTGGGTTGGCACCCTGCCCAGGATTGGTTCCTGCCTTGTGCCCTGTGTTGGCTGGGATTGGCTCCAGCAGACCCCTGTGTTCAGATTCAGCGGGTTGGAAAACTGATGGATGATATCAACATAATAAAAAAATACCGATGGCTTCAGAGGGCACACTTTACACTCCTAATTCGACACCTCGATTACATTGTTTTGCTTAATTATTAGCATGTCGTTCACTGTTTAAGATAAAAAATGTGAACAAATGCTAAAAGAAACACACCATCAAATGCTAATAGGGTGTTACGAAATAAATGAAATACCTCCATTAACACACATACAGAAAATGCTGCGACTTTCACATTTAAACCATAAGATTACGAAGGTTGTATTGCAAATAAAAATGAAAATCCTTATTGCGTTTTTCATCAACACGATGCACTAACAAAAAGCCATCCGTATCCATTATAAAGTTCACAGACACGCTTGGCATTTCATTTCGCTCCCTCTTCATTTGACTGGAGTTAAATTTTTCAGGCGACACATCATCTTCCAAGACATTATAAAATCCAGGAGTTGACATCTTTTCCACTTACAGACGGAGATAAACGGCAACACAAAGATGACTCGCAAGTACAAGTCAAACCTGACGAGTGACGTGTGTCGTAAAACATTCGACATGCGCAGTGCAAATCGGGCAGCGTCGTAAAATCAATTTTTATTAAGCAGAGAGTGCGTGCGCAAGACAAAGTAAAAAAAAAACAGATCGGGCAGGGCAGCTCGGGTTGTCTTTGTACACATGTGCCCGCAATCAGGCCGGCACCGCAGATCGGGTAGTGACAGGGCTAATGGCTACCAAGTCACGGGACTGGTGGTCTCCCCCAAGTTTACCACATCAGATTGGGACACGTAAGAATCTGGGAGAGAATCCAGTAAAAAGGTGGAAGAGGTATGGGGGGCACATAGAATTGCCAGTCTGGCACTGTCAATGAAGAGAAAGGGACTTCATTTGTTCAGAAGCAGGACACCAGGGGACTCCATGTCCTTTGCAATGGCCCATCTGGACTAAACTTCTGAGAACTGAGTGGCAGCCAGCGCACACCCAAAGGTGGGATGATTGTAGGCAGCGGGCACACTTGTTCATTGCATTCTTTTGTCTGCCAGCAGATGACGGGCATTGGAGCTGCAGAGCATACAACCACCACTGCAGTGGACGTACCCTCACGAGGGATGGACCTCTATGAGGCTCACCTGAGGGACAGGCACCGTAAGTGCCATGGAGGACGGATGTGCACCCTGGTCGGGATGGAGGATGATTTCTGAACTAGCCAGGAGGGCATGATGACAGGACTGCAGGAGTGGAGATACAATCTGGCCAGAATGCCTTGCAATCTTCACGCCAGCTGAGAATGAAGAATAATGGATGGGCTGGGATATCAGGAGGAGATCATTCAGAGCAGATGAGACCGAGAGGCCAAATTAAAGGAGCAAAGCAATCCTGACGATCGAGGACAAAAGAGGGTCAAAAACCAAAAAGTGCTCCTGACGCCGGGCCTACTTCACTTCATGCAGTGAGGCACAATGAACATGCCGGTGGTCCGCCACATTAGTAAATGTAGATATCTGTACCGGACGTAAGGTGAAATCCACGAGTGGCGATGAATCAAACCTGAAATGAAAGCCTCAAGTTGAGACGTCCCGTGACAAGTTTTGGGTCTCATTCCGTACTTTAAGACGACAATTTTTAAAACAGAAACCTGCCAAAGTATCCTGCTGCCCCCCTTTCTTTTCTTCCAGGCCCACTCTGGACTTTCACTTCCCAGGCGCTGTGATACTTGAAATGAACGGCTTTGGCTTTCAGTCCATTAAAGATCCGACTGAACACTCACGTCTCCTAATATTCACTTGCTTCTCATCGCACGTCTCTCAAGCTTCTCTTTTATTGAAGCAGCCCGACTAGGATTTCAGATCTCGTGATATTTCCATAATAAAGCACTTCTGCTTCTCTCCACTCCCACAAAGGAACCGAAAAGCCGCAAAACTTTCAAGCTTCTTACCACGAGAAGTCACAGAATTGAGAACTTCCAAAACGCTCAAAGGTCAAAAGTTGAGACTGACAGGCAAAAACAGAACAGAATTTACGTTTGTAGAGCCCAGAATCACAGAAGGAGGCCCTGCCTCTTGACGGACCCCCGCGCCTTGACTCTCTAAGAAGGCAAAGGAAAACCTCACAGAAATAAACCCTAATAGGGAAAAAAAATGGAAGAAACCTCTGGAAAGGCAGTTCAAAAAGAGCCCCCTTTCCTGGTGGGCTGGGCGTGCAGTGGAGATCAATACAACACAATAGACAGCACAGGACTCCAGTCATCCTCAATACAATAGAAATATTACAAGAGCAGAGCAGAGATGATGTCACGTCAGAGGATTCCGATTGGTTCAGAGTCCTGGAGACCTCAGCCACTAAGCTGCCTCCTCCTGTTGGCCATTTCACAGCTGAGTCAGTGCTGGGCTGGCCAATCAGATGAAAGGACCCTCCTACCCGAGGATTCTTGTAATCCTCCATCAGAGACGACTTTTCCTTAGGCAGGTGGGCAGTGGCACCAAGTGGCACATTTGAGTTAGTAACAAATTTTAACTATCATGTTCCTTATGTTTTAGTGCTAATGACTAACAACAGAGATGCAGTCTACACAGTTAATCAGCATCTCTAGTCAGGGTGACCTAAACAGAAGTCGCGACTCTTCAGCTGGGAAAAAATGTTTGGAATTGTGCCATCCTGGCCTGCAGCACATTACTGACTCATCTGTCAGCCACATCTCTGTCGGACAATTTCTGTCTTTTATTATCTGAGCATCTCCAGTCCACATCTGGTCCGAACCTCTGATTGTCTCATTTCTTCTTCTTCTCCTTTTTCCATCCCCATTTCTCATCTGGTATTTTCTGCTGCCTATGTTTCAGCTCCAGCCATCATTGCTGGTCTTATCACCGACTTTATGTCTAACTTTCCTCTTACTTCTTGGATCACACAAGACTCCTGAGACCTTCTTCAGTTGTTCCATCCACACTGCACTCTGTGGGTTACCCGTATTTCTAATTCCCCATCTTGGGTCACCGCTGATCCTTGCTATTGAAACTTCTCCACCTTCCACTTCATATCTGACCATCGTTAAGCCTCACCTATTCTGTCTTCTCCTATTTATCTTCAGCCCTCTATCTTCTGTCTCAGAGATCTTCTCCACTTCCTCCTTTCCTGGTGCCACACATCACAGTGCCATCAGCACAAAGTCGTGTAATGTGGCCTGACCTTTCATTGTGCCTATAACTCCATGGCTGGGTTTCGCCAGATGCTAATGGAGACACAGCGCCAGCCTGAACTTTCCAGTTTTGGTAAAAAGCGAGGCAGACCTGCTCAGTGAGGCGACTCCATTCAAACGTCTAGGAGGTCTGCACTCATACAGCGCCGGTCCAAGTCCATTTGGAGGCCCTAAGACTGCAGAGGGGTGGGACGACAACCCATCGATGTCACTATCAGTATTAGACGTCGACGGTGAGGGGAGTCCACAGCGGCCACGCGCCCCTTCTGGTACACCAACGGTATCACTAGACTTCGACGAATGGCAGGGACGTGCAGTCAGGAGAGGCATCATCATGAAAAGTAAAAGAACGAATAACGATAACATAAAATAAAAGCTGCGGTTGGCTGGCGCCCTGCCTTGGGTTTGTTTCCTGCCTTGTGCCCTGTGTTGGCTGGGATTGGCTCCAGCAGACCCCTGTGACCCTGTAGTTGGGACATAGTGGGTTGGATAATGGATGGATGAATGGATAAAATAAACGTGTCCACTGGTCTGTGCTATAAATTGGTTTTCTGTATCACTCCAATAATTGTGATCATTTTTTAATGTCAAAATCACTGAATTGGCGCATTCCCTGTCCAAATACAGCGGAGAAATTCGAGGTGCGGTATAAGCGACAAGTCTCACCTCCCCTCGGACTGCGCTCTCCCTCACACACTGACGGGGTTGATGCCAGCGTTTGGCGCGTGCCTGTCGCTGTCTCTCGGTATGTCACCAACATGAGGTTTGCAGACACGTTTATTATACACTCTGACTTTCCACAGTCTGCCTATAATATTTTTAATGAATGTGTGACATATTTAGTCTCGCTGATCGGACATAAAACCGCAGTGAAAAGGCACAAGGGTGAGGGAGGCAGTACTGTGGCGCCCTGAAGGGGGCGCATGTGAGCCCACCAGGTGCTCGTGCCGGCTGTTCTTCTCCGCAGAGGCGCCGATAAGTTAGCGATAGCAGAAAGTCACGTGCACTGCAGCGGCCCGTTCATTTTTATTTTTTGCTCCGACTGACTGCCAAAATGGAAGATTAAGATTTTTAAAACTAAAGGAAAAGAAGGAGGACTTTTACAAAAAAGTGACGGAGATTTTCGTGGAGAAGGATAGGCGCATGGACTTCATTTACAAAGAAAGGTAAGAAACGATTTTCAATTAAAAAAAAAAAAAAATTGTAGACTAAGATTTTTTTTAAATATCAGACTAAGAAAAAAAAAATTCAATATTTAAAAACTCAGTTTTGACCTTGTGGTGGCGCTGCTGCCTCGCAGATAGGAGACCCGTCTGGGTTCGCTTTCCGTGTCCTCCCAGTGTGAAGTTTGCATGTTCTCCCCTGTCTGCGTGGGTTTGGTGGTCCTAAATTGACCCTAGTGGCTGCTTGGTGTGTGTGTGTGTGAGTGTGTGTGTGTGTGTGAGTGTGCGCGCCGTGCGGTGGGTTGACGCCCTGCCTGGGATTGGTTCCTGCCTTGCGCCCTGTGCTGACTGGGATTGGCTCCAGCAGACCCCCGTGACCCGGTGTTGGGATATAGTGGGTTGGATGGATGGATTTGGACCTTAAATTAAATATTCTTTTGATTTTCTTGTTATCCATTTGTTGAACAGTCTTGATTAAAATTGATTAAAGTATGGGAATTAAAAGCTTTTAAAAACTGCTAATAAGGTCAAGACTGAAATCCGTTTTTTGTACACCTCACTATACTTTCATTTGTATCGAATGAGTGTGAATTGTGGAATTGCAACAGCAAGTTTAGAACACATGGAGGGTGAGGAGCAAATGCGCTCTCTTTGTCTGCTCTCTCGGCGTTCTTTCTTATCCGAATATGCGCCTTACCGATGTGTGTGTGTAGAGAATGAAATGAGATATGAAACATAACCAGTAGTCAATGATCATACTGGCTGCCAGTTGATTAGTCAATAAGCGACTCTTTGGGGTTCATATATTTTTAAATCGGACTGTGAAGGAGTCACCAGCCATGAACCTCATCGCACGTCACTGACGACTGGAGACCCTATCTGTGACTGGAGCGCGTGCCCCTCCACGTACGTAAAGCTGATTTTACGGAGTGCGCGCCCCTCATGGAATGACCGGCTCAGGAGGTGATCATCTTTTTGAAATTTGACAAGATGTCGCAGCGGGAGTCTGCCCGTGTCGCCCGTATACCTAAACCTGCCCCATTCATCTTGTTCTAATGTTCTGATTCTATTCTGGTCCCAAAAACGCCATCGCATGGACAGGAGTTTCTTTGAAGGGCTTTGCGAGGGTCTGCCCCCGGATTAATCCCAATAAGCCACCTTCTCTGCGTCGCTAGGCGGGGACCTCCATCGTGACGTGACGTGGCCGCCGAGGGACGGCCGGCTGCTCATCTGACTCTTCAGGTCCGTTAGGCTGGTGTTACGTGCGTAGACGCCCCGTCGCGCTCCGAACGAGCTCCTGAGTTCCGCTTCACTGCCGCCGAGTCGGCTGACTAATTGCTCCCCATGGACACCTCCTCTGATTTCATTACCGGCGGTCGGAGGAGTCTTCTTCCACGGCCGAGACGGGAGCTCACCTGCCTCGACTGAAGCGTCCATCACGGATTGATAGAACAGGTGAGTCGTCCTCCGCCTCATAATGTTCCCTCTTTGTCCCACCTGATTTTATAGCGCCTCTGCGTTTTTGTAATATATAAGAACTTTGACAGCGTGGAGAACCTGGTGTTTGAACCGAATGGCTGCCCGGCTTACTGAACTAACACGAGGAGTTTATTGTTGCCGTTTGTATAATTTAGAATTTCTGAGTCAGCACCGTTGGACAAAAAGAGCTGCAAGAACGTGGGCATCGGCCGATTGGCACCATGCAGAAAATCTAGAAGGTACATAAAATAAATAATAGGCAGAGGGATGGGGTGGTATGAAGAAAACACAAATGTCTGTGCACTTCTATGGTAAGAATTTCTGATCCAGCGATAGGAAAAAGAGCAGACACAGGAGTCTAATGAAATATAGCGCCCCGAACAGCAGCACCCCAAAACATGTCTGCTGGGGTCCACTGCTAAGAAATCGATCAAGGAACTCTTTACTGGACGTCAGCAGTCCACTCTTTTCACGTCAGACTTTTCCTGATTCTCCCCTTACTTTGGACGGAGGTCTGGAAGTCGGAGTCTCAGTGCCATAATAATTAGACAGCTAGACGGGACTTTGTCTGCCTGGATGGGAAATTTAACACACGGGAATAAGTAGGTACTGCCATTAAATGACATTAAGGTAAATCCTAAATAGAATTTTGCTCTCGCAGACTTTCAGTTCTAGTCTTGTGCGTCTGCTACATTCATTTTGATTCTGCAATCAGCGCACTTCATTTCCGAGGTGCTCCGCCAGATGGCGCTATTGAGACGCATGCAGTGATGCGCGTTCGTGCGAGTGTCTCGTTCTCGTGCGAGTGTCTCGTTCTTGTGCGATTCGCATATTGTTATTAATTTATTATTATTATTATTAGTATTATTATTATTATCGTGTCCATAAGAATTCCATCAGAACGCGTTGAATTCGCCTCAGTGTTGTTTGTCAGGCCGTCCCGACTCACCGGGACGTGAAAATAACCCACAACTGAAATACCGTTCAACGAGTCTTGTAGTCTGCAGCTTATTCGAGACGTCGAGCTTAATTTTAGATCATTTTTGAACCATGTTTTGTGGAGAAAAGTACACCCTTATGATAAAGAATAAAACAATAGGTGACGAATGACAGAAGATCACAGTCCTGGAGGGCGCAGTGGCTGCAGGTTTTCATTCCAACTCCTAATCCGAAGACAGTCGATGCTGATAATGAAACTATTGAACTATTTAGCTTGTCAATATGTGCATTCATCCAAGAGAAATGCGAATTGCACTGTAGAGTTTCCTTCAGTGAGAACTTCATCCAAGTGTTTTGTGGACCAGAGAAGGTTTAAACTTAACGGTCCTTTCAATTCCCCTCTCATTCATTTTTATTACAGATGCTTCATGATAGCTGGAGAGCTGCTGGTTTATTGGTTCTCTGCATCTCATTATTAACTGATGTCTGATAAAGAAAACAGGCAACAATTCAAACTTAAATGCAGCTACTAAAATCTCAAATAGGCAATTAATGGTTCTGAATCGTAACAGGCAAGAGAACTAAAATGGAGCCCAAAAGACGTATTGCTTTTTAGTAGTAGATAAACGGGTTCTAATTGAGAAACTGGTTAAAGTGAAAACCTGCAGCCACTGCGACCGTCCAGGACTGTAACTGAGGACCCCCTCGGACCCCCCCGATCTACAAAGGAACTCACTTTGTCTTTGATGAATGAAAGCACAAACACCAACACTGGCCACAGCGGGCAGCCCTCCAGGACTGGGATTGAGGACCCCCGCCCTATCCGAGGGGTTTTACAAAACGTCAGCAAAACGGGGATCAGTAAGCAATTTCGAGGCTGCTGATCACGAATTTGGTCACATTTGTAACATTTGATTCTTTATAGCTGGTCCTTGCCCTCTAATAGCCGATCCCAGAAGGTTCAAAATGACAAATTTAAAACCTAAGCGCATGTGCGGAGTCGTTTTAGATCTTTTTAAGGTCATTGATTACGAAAATGAGGTTATTTCACTTTCTTTTATTACAATCGAAAATATTTAGACTTTAAAAATATAAACTGAAGCACATATTTTCCTATTTCAAATATTTGACGCAGCTTGTCTTGTTTATTAAGCAGTATACCTCATGAAGTAAATCATCACAATTTATATGATTACCTTGGATTAGGTCTGTTTATGCTAATTCAGGCATTATAATTGTTATTATTAGGCATTTAACTTTATAGGGACTAATAAATGATGCTCTATCTGTTTATTTATTTTATAGTGTCATTCACATCTATCCATCGTCTAGCCCGCTATATCCTAACCACATGGTCACGGGACTCTGCTGGAGCCAATCCCAGCCAACACAGGGTACAAGGCAGGAAACAAGTGCGCCAGCCCACTGCAGGGCACGCACACACAAACCAGGGACAATTTAGGATCGCACCTGACCTGCATGTCTTTGGACTGTGGGAGGAAACCGGAGTACCCGGGAGAACAGGCAGGACCCGGGAAGCGAACCCAGACGGCTCTCCGTACTGCGAGGCAGCAGCGCTACCCACAGCGCCACTGTGCCGCCTCACCTATCTATCTATTGTACAACTGAGCCAATTAAACTTTAAAATTCCATGCAATTGCTTTTTATTTCTGACTCATTTTAATCCTCCTAAATGGTCATGGTGGCGCCTCAGATTTCTGCGGCAGTATTAACAGTAAGTCGGGACACATTCCCGCCCATTCATTATCCAACCCGCTATATCCTAAGGTTCCCGGGGGTCTGCTGGAGCCAATCCCAGCCAGCACAGGACGCAAGGCAGGAACAAACGCGCCAGTCCACCGCAGTCAATGAACCTAACACACAAATTCTATTCTGTACTGTACATATCGAATTTACTTAAAAAGCAAATTGTAAACGTGCATATTTGACCGTTACACTAGAAGGGAAAAGTTAACCCGTGTTTTTTTTAATGTATTTAAAGTGTTTTTTCCACTTACAACAAGACACACAGTTGACACTTTTTTTTTCTTTTCTTTTTTTTTTCCTAACCTCTCCTGCCGCCCTTGACAAGCGGGCTAGGAAAACAGATAGACGGATTTTTCGTTACCTGCAAATTCAACATCATTAACGCGACGGTAAAAGACTACACTGACCAGAATGCCTTGCGAGTCGCACCAATGACGCAATCCGCCCGCTCGCGGCGTGCCGCGCTACCCTCCTCTCTGCCTGGAGAGATGTGCGGAGCAGACGCGGACGGGGTTTGTGCTTTTCATTGTAGTCTGTTGCCTTTTTGCTTTTTGTGTTTTTGGTCTTGCGGGATGGCGATACCCTTTCCATTCATAGCTCGCGTTTCTCTTGGCGCTCTGAGACATTTAGAGAAAGGAAACGACGCCTCCTTGCAAATTGGCCACGCGGTTTGAATGCAGAGCGCGCCTCGCGCCACCTCCGCGCAGCTGAGCCGAGTGCCCCCCTTTTGTATTTCGGGTGTGCTTGTGCCACATTTCGGAGGAGGTGGACGAGGGAAGGGGCGGAGGACTTGTCAGTTATCACGCTGAGAGGTGCGCGTTGCGAGAGCCCGGGTGGGCTGCCCTGCTGTGCCGGCTGTGGAGAGAGAGCCCTTTACGTAAGTTGGGAGGCTTGGAGTTTCTTGCCTCATCTCTGGCACGTAGCCAGTCGGGGCTCACCCATCGTGCCACTTGTCGTGGTACATTTCAGTGCAGTGAGAGGCACCAGCTGATGATGGCATTCCTGGGGTCTTTTGAATGCTGCTGGGGGTTTTAATCACTCAGGTGGCAACTGAAAGTGAGAGTCTTGAGGACCCCATGCCACCATTCCATCCTGCAAAAGCCTTTTTAAAAATTTTATTCTCACTTTGCACGTTTATTCATTGTTTTTCAGCCTTTTCTTCTCCTAATGTAAATCTCTGCTCTTTGTTGTTCTGCATGTTATCCTCTCTGTGTGTGTTATGTAAAGACTCCTTTAATAAAAATGCCTTTGTTTTCCAGGAGGGGAGCAAACTATGGAATCAATAGAAACATGGAGCAAGGATCTCGTAGAACTTCAGCTTCTTGACAGAAGATTGCCTTCCAAGAAAAATGGAGCAAAAGGTAATTACCACCCAGCTATGAGAATTAAGAACGCGAGACCTCTGAATGCGCGGCGCCCCTCCTGTCCTTGTGTGTCGCTTGCTTAGGTAAAAGCGGCTCCGCTGCTCCAAGTCACATCCGGTAAAAGTGACTCTCAGTCCGATGAAATTCATACTTGCATGTCACCTCTGAGCAGTGTGTTTTTATTTTTCACATACTTTGTTAATCACAGCGTGGAAGTTGTCTTTTTGATTGACCTCTGGGGGTCCGAGTGCAGGGTCAGCCATCTTACAGAACCCCAGCAGCAAAAGTCAGGTTAGCAGTTGACAAAACTTCAATGGCTGAAAATGAAATGAATGCCAAGTGTACTTACTTAAGAGAATATTCAGAATTCCTTTGCTTTCTGCACTTTATTTTAATTTAAAATGGACACATTTGTCATTTCAGTGTATAAGCCGTAAAGACAAAGTGTAAGCCTGTTTTTAGAAAGCTTTGCAAATTCATTAAAAAAATCAGAAACTGACGTCTTCCATTTCTAGAAGTATTGACATCCTTTGCTGTGACCCTCCATTTTGTGCTCCGCAGCATCCTTGACACGCGTCCAGAATTTGAGTGGAGTCCACATGTGGCACATTGACTTGACATCGTTTAGAAAGACACACACACACACGTGTACCTGTGTAAAGAAGGTCCCACAGTTCACACTGCATGAGAGGACCTAAACCAAGCCTTGAAGTCCAAGCAGCTCTCCGAAGACCTCCAGGGTCATAATGTGGTGAGGCACACATCAGGGCCAGAAGGTAAAACAAGCTTGGAATTTGTGGCCTCAAGAATTGTGGAGTGCAAGAAGTTTGGGCTTCTTCCTAGGGAGGTGACCAAGAACCCAGTAGGCACTCTGACAGAGCTTTGGTCGTCCTCTGCCAAGATATGAAAACCTGTCAGAAGGACAGCCATCTCAGCAGCCCTCCATCAGTCAGGCATTGATGACAGAGTGATGAGATGGACGCCACCCGTGAGTAAAAGGTGTGTGAGGACATTTAAAGGCCTCAGAGTGCACAAGCGAAAAAGAGTCTCTGGTCTGATGTGGCAGAACTCCAAGCACCATGTCTGGCGTAGATCAGACTCTGCTCATCCCCTGCCTAATACTGTCCCTATGGTGAGGCGTGGGGTGCGTCTCGGCAGCAGGGACAGAGGGACTGGTCACAACTGGGGGAAGGATGAATTCAGCCGAATACAGAGTGGTCCTTGAACGACACCTGCTCCAGAATGCACAAACTGGGGTGAAGATTTACTTTACAGCACGAAACTGACCCAAAGGATACAGCCGAGGCACAACGCTGGAGTGGCTTTGGGGACAAGTCTGTCACCGTACTTGAGTGGCCCGGACGTAAACCCCATAGAGCATCTGTGGAGAGGCCTAAACGTGTCAGTTTACAGACGCGTCATATCCAGTCTAACGGAGCTCGGGAGGATCTGCCAGGAAGAATGGGATTAAAACGACCCAAAATCCAGGTGTGCGAAGCTTGTAGAGGCTTACCTGAGAAGGCTGCGATTGCTGCCTCCTGCAAAGTGCTGAGTTAAGCACCCGAGTTCTTACATTCATACATTTGCAGCCTTTGTGAAAACATTTTCACTTTGTCATTATGGTTTACAGATTGTAGGTTGATTGGCAAAAACGGCAGATTTGTGTGTTTAAAATGAAATGTACAGCACGGTAAAGTGAGCAGAAGGGGAAGAGGCCTGAAGACTGTCTGAAGGTGCTGTGGACACGACCAAATGCATGATGTATTTCCAAGTCTTTTTACACACGTTATGTTACAAGCAGTAGCGGCGCACTGCTATGACGATAACGTGCAGTGAACACACTTGACTTGAGCGTTCCTTGTTTTTCATCCTCTTTCTTTCTCTGTACGTTTATCATTCGTTCACTCGGAGGTTGATGTGCTTGCTGTTTCCTGAGCAGCTCTTCTTTTCTCCACCCTAGCATTTTGCGTCTTCTCTTCGTTTGTCGGTATCTTTTCGTGTTAAAACTGATTACGTCAGTGTTTGTGTTGCAGTTACTTAGTACGTTTTCTTTAATTTTTTAGTTAAGCTGACACTTGGAAGTCTTCAGTCTGTCTCGAGAATGATTTAAGATATGAAGAGGTAGGGGAAGTGACAGTGAGGGTGGTAGGGATGAGAACGGCGCATGTGCCGCACGGCCACCCTGCTGCCGAGAGTTGATTCTACAATAAAATAAAAAGAGGAATATCCTTGGAGGTCAATCATCACCCCGAAAGCGGATAGTAGACGTCACGTAGTGTATGTGCACCAAATTTCAGGTCAGTGGGCCAAACTGTTTGGAGCGACGGGTGATTTAAAATCCTGGACAGACAAACGGACAGCCACAGTAGCGTAGGATACAAGGAGACCAGTAGTGGCGCACTGCTATGATGACGTGCAGTGAACTCACTTGACTTGGGCATTCCTCGTTTTCCTCCTCTTTCTCTCTTTCTCTGTACGTTTATCATTCGTTCACTCAGAGGTTGATGCGCTTGCTGTTTCCTGAGCAGCTCTTCTTCTTTTCTGCACCCTACCGGCCCGCGTCTTCTCTTTGTTTGTCGGTATCTCGGTGAAACTGACGAAGTCCAAGATTGTGTAGCACATCCTTAGTACATTTTCCTTAAGCTGGCACTTAAGTCTTCAATCTGCCTCAAGAAGGAGTAACGATATGACGAGGTAGGGGAAGTGACAGTGAGGGTGGTAGGGATGAGAACGGCACCCATACGCATGCGCCACACGGCCACCCTGCTGCCGAGAGTTGATTCTACAATAAAATAAAAAGAGGAATATCCTTGGAGGTCAATCATCACCCCAAAAGCAGATAGTAGACGTCACGTAGTGTATGTGCACCAAATTTCAGGTCGATAGTTCAACCGGTTTGAGAGCAACAGTTGATTTAAGGTCCTAGACAGACAAACGGACAGAGGGGGATTGTTCAAGATGACAGTGACGCCGTGTGGATGAAGAAGTGCTTCCTAAATTGCACCCGGCATGCGTGGCAGACATGTCCTGCTGACTTCTCGGTTTCTCTTTTAGATTCGATTAGATAAAGTTTATTAATCCTGAGGAGAAATTCAAATGCGTACAGCAGCGGAAAACATAAAAAAACAAGAATAGCGACTGACAGGACAGATATTGGAGCCAATCAATCAATTTACTTAATGAGTGCATCGGGTGGACGCTTTGAATTGCCTGATAGCAGTGGGCAGATAAGACCCCCCAGAGGCATTCGACTTGAGACTGTTAACTAAAAGGGGAGCCGTCCAGTGTTCTCACCATCCTCTTCTCCACAACGGTGTCCAAGGTGTCCCCTGTGATGGAGTGAGCAGGCTGTCCTCCTCCTCCTCCTCCTCCTCCTCGGTTTGTTTTGTTTCATTTAACACATCACAAGGTAAAGCCGCAGTGGCCTTCCATTTAAAACTGGGCTGTTATGGCAACGTGTCACTCCATTAAATCAGGGTGACAGGCTGTTCAGGGTATAATGGGACACCGAGGTAGCTGATGAGCAGCGTCTTTTATCGATGCTCAAGCCAGGAAGGTGTCATCGTGCTGTGACTGGACTTCATGGTGATGTTTTGACACGTTTTCCTGAAGCCTTGTTGCAGCAGTGTCGATCCTGCTGTAGTCCTTTGGTGTCACACAGTCCACTTTCATTGCTGCTTTGTCCCCATAGGATTTTGTGTTAGGATGGCTGTAAATATTGGGCTGGCTTTCCCGCCGCCATCTTGTTTTTGGCCATTTTCAGCAGCGGTTGTCACCTGGACATGCGTGGCACTGACATCGTCGTTGTGGTGAGACAAGTGTTTGTCTCCTGCACTCCCTGGTCATCGAGTTTTGTGGTTAAATCAAAGGTGGTCTCTTTTTGATTGTGGTTGGCGTTTATCGATTTGTTTCTGTTTAACAGACTTGCAGTTTCTGCCATTAGACTTTGACCATTTCTGTGTGTTTTAGTATCTTTATACGAGGGATGTTCAAAAAGTTGGCACACTTTATTTAACTCTGTTTTATTAACAATTTAAAAACAAATGACATCACTTTTCTACAGAGTCCCCTTCATTTGTGATACGATTTTCCCAGCGTCCTACCAACTTTTAAGTGCCCAAGTACTCCTCCCTCGCACCTTCACTGTTTCCATCGAAAATATGAAAGTGCATAAACCTTTTTGAATGTCCCTCGTCCTGATTCAGTGCAGTAACACCTCAATTATCTGTCACTCGGTTAACGCCAGCGTCTGCCTGTCACTGCTGCCAGCTCCGCACATTGGAACGGCTCGCCCTTTTTCTGCAGCGCCACATTTTGAAATCACAGTTTCAGTTATATGGGTCAGGTGAGAGGGGACATGCAGGTGATGGGTGTGACGGAGCAAGATGACAAGGACAGGAAGAGATGGAGACAAATGATCCGCTGTGGTGACCCCTAACGGTAGCAGCCGAAAGAAGCTGATGATGAAGTGTTAGTTACTTACCTTCAGCTGTAATAGCATTTCGTAGCTTTTCTCTTTTGTTATAATTAAACTACTACACATTGTTATGGCTGATAAACGTTTGCGTGTGGTGTTGGAATTGTCACAAAACTGAAATTATTTAACGTTTAAAAAACTGCAAAAATGGTTCAAAGTATCACTTCAATTAACAGAGTAGGCAGAACAACAGTGAACGATATAAAGAGTGATGCCGACAAAACTGAAACACGTGTTGAAAATGGAAACCACTGACGTTATTCTGCATTCATGTTCTTCTGCGTTGTAATTTTCCTTTTGAAATTCTGGTATGTTTTATCAACCCTTAAACTGCCGGAACTGGCTGTAGTCGGGTCCCAATGCAATTTGCCAGCACGCCGGAGCTGATCAGTCCGTGCCGTACAGTCGTTGAGCAGCCAGCTCATGACCACTGCCGGCCCCTGCACAACTGCAGCCTCGCTGTCCCTGGGATTGAGCCGCTGCTCTAGCCGAGCCTGGTAAGCATCAGCGTTGGCCTCTGTGTGTTTGCATGCGGCCAGTTGGCACAGTTGGTGATTTCACCCATGACGTCAGTTGCACCGTCTACATTGATACACTGATTGTTGCAGCAGTTTTTTTTTACAGTTCATTGGCAGGGTGTAAAATGATGATTGTTGCAGTAATTGTGATGCTCTTTGCAATGAAAAAAAGTGTTCCATTAAAATTTGACGTTTTCTTTGTGAATTGTGACGTTTACTTAAAGTGCAGCAAAAATAGGGATTTGGCATCCAGGGGGTGCATTAATCAACCAGTATGTGGCAGTTTAAGGGTTAATATATTGTGACGTGCAGGCGGCTAGTGATGCTGTGTGTGGGAGCAGAAAGGGTGGAGTGCGCTGTAAGTGATGACACTGGATGAGTGACAGGAGAAGTGTGGAGACGATGGGAGGTGCAGCGGAAGGAAGTGTTGAGTCGGGAGTCAGGAGACAATAAGCTGGACTGTTTATGGTATTGAAAAAGGCAGATTGGTAGGGAAAGCATCCTTTGATGGTTATGGCGATGTGCTCTGCAACACCGATAACGGCGTATAAGGCAGGGCACCGTTTGTTACGAAACAAGCACTCAAAGTAAAACCTAGGAAACTCCACTACCTCTGAGTTGTATTTGCTTATTATGCTGGTCATTACAAAATTATAGAAATTCATTTTGTTAGGTGATGCACGAAAAACCGAACCATCTCCGACTCCAACGTCGACATAAGTTTCTTAGCCCGTACACGAAATGAAAGGTATGCAATACAAAAATTCCACTGCAGTTGTTTGAAGGAGCCACGTGCAATAAAATACACATTTTTCCTCGTCGTCGTCCTTCAGTTCTTGGACACAAGTCATTCTGTACGGCTTCACTTGTAGTCAGTGCAACACACGTTGACAAGACATTCGCTTGTTGTGTCCTTTTCCTACGGCTTCTGGCCATCTGTTCCTGAATATCTGCTACGACCGCAGGCGTACAAACGGACGGAGCCTGACCCAGTCTTACGCCACTTCTTCACCAACTCGTGAATACGGCTCTGTGCTGGGAGGTTTACGCCAGGAAACGTCTGTGCGAAAATGTCCCGCGCTTCCTTAACAGAACCGGTAGAAGGCTCCTCTGTTCCAATCCTCTCTGGCAGAGATTACATCTTCTGGATCTCTCTCACTGGCTCACAGCTTCCTTAGTCATGCCCAGTTGGGGCTGCTGACCCACCCGCCTGTACAGTATGATAGCTCGAGCCAGCCGGTCGGAGACAGTTCGGTTTTTCATGCACCACCCTGTATATTATATTATGTTAATATATTTTTTTATAATAAATACGACTGTTCGCTAAACTGATCGACAGAGTATCATTTTTTAAAGTAGCTGTTCTGTTATCTGTCTTTTCTCTTTTCCGTCATGGTCTCGGTCCCGACCCCTGGCGCAGGTTTTACCGTATTTATTAATTAGTATAATCTACTAGCCGTGTAAGCCCAAGCTGTTAAAAGCCCGGGGTCCTTGAAACTATTGAAATGGTGTTGGCTCTGAGGCTAGGGATCTGCACTGGCAATCGGAAGGTTGGTGGTTCGAATCCCGTAAATGCCAATAGGGACTCTGCTCTGTTGGGCCCTTGACCTGCAATTGCTGAGCGCTCTGAGTATTGAGAGAAACGCTATAGAACTGCAAAGAATTATTATTATTATTGAAATTGTCAGAAAAAAATGGACCCGTCGAGATTAACTGAAAGGAACTCCTCTGGGCGTCTCTCTCCTCGGAGGTTATCGCTTGTGTGTCCTCGGAGGCGGAGCCCTCACCCTGACTCCACCTCTCACTTCCAGACAGACACACAGACAGTTCCACGATTAGACGTTTACATATCGGAGAGTGGCGTCTTACCTGAGAACCTGACCCTGAACTCTGTGAAGAGCGCTATACACTGTGGGCACAATTAGTAAGCAAGGATGTATTTTTGAGGATTCATTTTAATATGAAACAAATACAGTGCTGTCAGTCAATCCAAAATGTGAATAAACCGGAGTGTTTTACAAAGGAAATGTGAGTGTGAACATTCTCAGGGAATACAAGTGTGCACAATTATTACGCAACTAAAGGAAAAATGAAAAGTTTCCCATCTCACTTGTTTGTTTTCATCTGTTAAAGTGAGAATAATAAACAACTCAAAGAAACATTTCTTCAAAAAAAAAAACCAAATCAGTACCCAATATAACCCGTTCAATAACAGTCATAAGCCTTCCATTCATGGAGTCTGTGAGTTTCTTCATCTGTTGACAACTTTTTGTGCAGCCTCGGCCTCTCCCAGGCGCCGTTCAGAGACGTCTTCTGTCTTCCTTCCCCGTAAATCTGCCGTTTAAGAAGGGCTTTAGGTCAGGTGACCGTGTCGTTTCTCTTTTATCTTTAAGGCCTTTACTGACTAGCCACGCAGTTGAGTACGTCGATGCATGTGATGGACTATTGTCCTGCATAAACATCATGGTCTTCTAGAAAGATGCAGACTTTTTCTTTCCAAGACTTGAATAAAGTGTCTTTGTCTTCTAAAGACTGGCAGTTGGTTTGAGAGTTGATTTTGAGTCCATCTTAAACCTGAAAAGGTCCAACTAGCTCATCTTTAATAATACCAGACCAAACCAGTACCCCACCTTCATCTTACTGGTGTCTCAGTCGAAGTGGAGCACGGTGCCCGTTACTGATCCAGCCACGGGCCCATCCATCTGCTCCGTCAAGAGTCGTGTTCATCTCATCAGTCCATAAAACCTTTGTCTTCAGATATTTCTTGGCCCGGTCTTGACGTTTCAATTTATGTTTCTTGTTCAGTGTGTGGTTGGGTTTCAGCCTTCCTTACCTTGGCCACGTCTCTGAGCACTGAACACCTTGTACTTCTGGACACTCCATATAAGTTGCAGTTCTGGAATATGACAGCACTGGAGGATAATGACTTCCTGGTTAATTGGCGTCTTTTTTTTTTTCCCCTCCAACATGTTTCTTGTGGCCCTGTTGACTATATGCAACAAAACGTTTGATGGTTCCGTGCTCGCGCCCCAATATCTGAGCAATTTCAAGAGTGCTGCATCCCCCTGAAAGACTTTTTACAATTTTGGACTTTTTAGTGTCGGTTAAATCTCATTTTTGGCCCATTTTGTCTGAGGAAAACGAGCTGCCTAATAATTCTTGATATACACCTTGATATAGCGTGTTGGTCTCCTTAGGCCACACCCTCCCTCATCACACAAATACACGTCACCTGACATGCTTACATCCAATGGCTGTTCAAATGTACACAGCTTGGAGATGGAATACATAAATAAAAATGATGATGTGGTCAAAATACTGACTTGCCTAATAATTGTGCACACACACACACAGTGTACTAAAATAAGTGGGATTGCGTTTTTGGGCGACTTTTGGGTTTGACGTGAGATCAGGTGGACCTTCTCTTCTCGGCTTTACGTTGGTTGATTTTCCTCTGTGTTTCTTCTGGTCCCCTCCATCCCTTGTAGCACAGCTTTGATTTTTCTTTATGACTTACTTAGCTGGACCCTCCTGAATCCTTTCTGAAATCGTTTCGTCATCCGGTGGTGGTTGAAGACCCTGACTGATGCTGACTGGCTGTACACGGAGTTCATTAAAAGGAAGCCGCTGTACGTACATAAGACGTCTTTGTAGTGCACTGACATGTGGCAGCCATGCAGATAACCGAGTGAAGTTAAAAATAATCCCAACTCCTTTGTTCCGTGTTAATGCGTGCCATTTGTTTTCAAAATAGAAGAAGGAGACGCTTCTCACATCTTGCCAACATTTGCCTTAGTAATGCAGCATTGTGACTCACTCACTCACTCACTCGGTCGGAGAATCGGCTCCTTCAGATGGCAGCTCCAAATAGACTGGGAACCCACCGAGATTTCCTGCTTGGGAATTAAGAATGCATCTGATCTCATGACGACACCGAGACTCGCTCACAAAACATCTCGGTATGATGTGGGGTCCTGACGGCCTAAAGATGAAGCTGTGGCCTGGTCTGGAGATGTGTGCCCCCGACAGGCGTCGTCTTATCATGCGGTGATGGATACACTGCGGGCTAAAGGGGGGTGGGGGTGTCTGGCCGGCACCAGCAGTGATTCACGTGACCGATTCGATTCCTTTCAACTACGTGTTCAAGTGAATTGATTTTTATGATTCCTCAATAAGATCCAACCTGGTGACAAGTAAGAGAGATAATGAATATTCCTAAGATACCCCCTTGGGTGAATCACAAATATATAATGAAATAATTCATATACCGGCCATGACACGTTTTTACTCTTTGAGGGCTGAATATTTTTTTCCAAAAAAAGCACACAATGCACTGGTTTCAGACATAAATCAACATAAAATGTCTGTTGCTACATGCTGTGGCTGCTGTTCAGCATCTCTGGCAGCAGTGGCTGCATAGGGGTGGCTCGATGGCCAGCAGGAATGCACAGCAGGCCGGCTACATGTCTATCTTTGCACAGCAGGTGGGTGACGGTGGCAGTGGCAGTGTGACGCAATAAGGTTTGGTCCTCTTCTCATTATAAGTGGTAGTCCTCCTAGCTGAATGCTGCTGTAGACGTACGTATCTGTTACACGAACGTGTTTAGCACCACAACTAGCTGGGGACCAATAGGCTGATGATGGTACCTCACTTTCGTTTTCCGTCTCCAGATCACTTGCATCAAACTCAGAGTCCAAAAAGTCAGAGAACAATTCAGCGATCATATGTAAAATGTCCACGGAGTATTTTGCTTTGCACATTTGCTTTAGCTCGCCAGATGTCGCTGCTATTTTAGAGGCTATTTGCTCTACACAACTTCAGCACATGCAGGGAATTCATTGTAAGCTACGTAGATTTCCTTCAAGCAAAGAGAGTCGAACTAAAACATAAGGGCGAGTTTTGTCACAGTTTATAGCCGATTACCGTCCTCTACCCCTGAATTTCGACAAAAGTCAACATCAGCCCTGAAAGAGTTAAATCAAGTGTGAAGTGGAGGAGGGTGGGGGTTCACGATTCGTGACAACAAGGTGACAAATGCATAAACCGAATCAGTCCAGTTGGCTTTTGTGCTCCCTGGTGTTTAGTCTTGTGGCGCTTAACCAAACTCTTGAGTGCCGACGCCGTTCTGGTGTTTGGATTTCACGTGCAGTTTACAAACCGCCTGAGAGTCGCGGGTTTGAGTCAATTCAGGACTCGGGCGAATGAGAGTCATGTGACTCGCCGGTGGGCACCCACCCTATGAACCCTCAAGTGCACGAGGCCTGCCGTTGGTGAGCCACTAGGGGGCATATGAGCAGTGAGGGTGTGACTGTAATTGAGTTTACTGAATGTACCAAGTATAGAACTGTAATAGACTCCCAAAAATGGATTGTACGAAAGGCAATAAGTGCGTTTTAATATCGAGTACTCGCCGTTTAGCATTAGCCTCAGTTTTATGTACTTTTGCATTCTGGGATTTTATTTCTGACTTTTCATGTTTGGATTGGAATGTACAAAGTTCATCTTTTTGTTCACATGTTGTCATTTTGTCTCCTGTCATGTGACCTTGATCTTGATGATGTCACAGGGCGTGTTGGTTTAAATATGGCAGTGATCCCTCAGGACATGCAGCAGCCTTTTTAAATCTCTAGTGATAATAGTTTGGCCCGAGTAGGCCCTAGACGTTTGTGACTTTGCTGCGTCTTTGACTTCCGAGTTCATCTTTCACTTTCTGATTCCAACCCCTAGGTATCCTGGACCACACATCTCCTGGTATGTTTTGTTGTTTGGGCACACTCGGGTGTCCCTGACACAGACTTGCTGCGTTGTTATCGTATTGTACTTGTGTGACGAACAAGAGAATCCACAGTGAGCGACTCATCATTTGCCAGTAATGCCTCAGTTTGAAGGCCATAGGGTCACAAGTGAAGAAGAATCATAAATCACACTGGCACTATTTATTTATATACATCTACCTGACAACGTCACACGTGCGCTTAGCATGAGTGTTGTACTCCACTGAATCGCTTGTTCGTCTTTGGAATTGATTTGTGTGACTCGCTACAAAGGTTCGTTTTTAAAAGAACGATGTGTTTGTGAATCGCTCATCAATATTCTGCCGGTGTCACGGGGTCTTGTAAAGTAGCAAGGACTCCACCAGGGGGCAGTGGGTCAACAAAGGCTGAGACTTATTAGTTAGAGAGACCTGGGAGTGAACATCGTGTTCCCCTGAGGTACCAGAGGGCAGCCCACCTGAATGTATTTCATGCTAAAGGCTGACCGCTAAGTGGCTGCCATGCTGTTTAAGGACTTTAAAGGAAAAATTAGGTCTGGCATTGCAAAGGCAAACTACTAGCAAAGTTCTAGCCTGGTATCCTTGGTCCAGGTCATTGCTATGGTCACATGTTGTGGAAAGTTCTGGAGATGTTGCTTGTCATGGCTCAGCTTTCCACTTTGTGTGTGTTGTGTTTGTGTCTGTTGAAATTCAATGAACAACCTAAAATGGTGAAAAGGTAAGCTGTAAACTACTAGAGGTTTAAATTTAAAGTTTAAGTTAGCAAAAACTGAGGGGAAAAAAAGGAAATTTGAGAATATTATAAATGGGCCTTCCTCAGGGGACAACGAACAGGTTCCAACCTACAGATGTTCTGCAGCAATTCAAGTCAATGAAGCCTTGCAAGTTGAAGCAAACAATTTGCCCAGGTGTCCCCAATTCTGTTGATTACTTCAAAACTCTGTGTGTCTCGGAGCAGGTCGTGTTACTTCATCCTCAGAAGTCCTACATGGACAATACGACAGTGGTCATGGCAAGAAAACCGCTATCACCAAAGTTAGTGAGTGAGAGCACTACTACCCTTAGAATTGTAGGCCGTTCATTTAGAGAACTTGCTAGAAAATAAAAGTGTCCGTGAGTCCAGTGATGGGTGTCCTACAGAATCCAAAGGCAATTGGAAACTGGAAGAAACTCTGATAGGAGGAGATCTGCCAGAGCCTGTCACCAGCCAATCAGAGGACAGGTTTCTGAGGGTCCCCAGCTTGTGTGGTGATAACACAATACAATACAATTTATTTTTATATAGCTCAAAATCACACAAGAAGTGACGTGATGGGCTTTAACAGGCCCTGCCTTTTGACAGACCCCAGCCTTGACTCTCTAAGAAGACAAGGGAAAAAATGGCCGAAACCTAAGGGAAGGCCGTTCAAAGAGAGACCCCTTTCTAGGTAGGTTGGGCATGCAGTGAAGTGTCCAAGAGAAATGGGGTCAATACAACACAATACACAGAACGGAACACCCGTCATCCTCAATATAATATAATAGTACAATAGAAATATGACAAATACAGAGCAGAATTCAATAGGAGATGATATCCCATAATACAATTTTTGGATTTGTTCAGAGTCCTGGAGACCTCGGCCATCAAGCTTCCTCTCCCCCTATTGGCCATTCCATAGCTTAGTCAGCACAGGGCCAGCAGTCTGATGAAAGTAGTCTTCTACCCGATGATTCCTGCGATCCTCCATCAGAGATGACTTTATCTTAGGCAGGTGGGCAGTGGCACCAAGTGGCACATGTGAGTACTGAGAAGAGAAACAGAACAGGTGAGGTTCAGTAACAAATTCTAACACTCATGTCATTTATTTTTATTGCTAATGACCAACAGCAGAGATGCAGTCTGTACAGTTAATCAGCAGCTCTAGTCAGGGTGTGCTAAACTGAACTTGTGACTGGAATTGTGCCATTGTCATCCTGGCATGCAGCGCATTACTGACTCAGCATGTGCTCTAAACTGTCAGCCACATCTCTGTAGGACAATTTCTGTCTTTTATTATCTGAACGTCTCCAGTCCACATCTGATCCAATCCAGTTTTTAGGCCAAGCTTTCACTAGTGGGCCTGAGTGGTCTGCTTTCATGGAGAGTCACTTGTCCACACCATTTCAGCCCACTTTCCTGTAATAATTTCTCTCCCACTTTTGCCAGACCTCTGATTGTCTCATTTCTTCTTCTGTCTTCAGCCGGGATTTGAAAGCTGAGACCGAAGGGGCAGACCAGTCCACAGTTTAGGGGTCCTGTAACTCCCCCTGTTCTTTTATTAATTCTTGCAATCCTAAGCAGAACGGCATCTTGAGATCTTAATGTGCGCTCAGGTTTGTAAGTCCTGATGAGCTCAGATAAGTAAGTTGGTCCTCGGCCATTTAATGCTTCATATGTTAACAGGAGGATTTTGAAATCTGCCCTAAACTTAACTGGGCGCCAGTGTAAGGACTTAAGGGCTGGGGTTATGTGTTCATATTTTCTTGTTCTTGTAAGAATTCTTGCAGCAGCATTTTGGATTTAACTGGAGGCTGAATAAAGAACAGTTTGAACATCCAGTGAACACCGCATTGCTGTCGTCAGTCCTAGTAGAAATAAATGCAGGAATTCATTTCCCAGAATCCTGTCTCTTTAGAAAGCACCTTAATTTCCCAACATTTTTAAGGTAGAAGAAACTTGATTTTGTGACGTTCACTTTAAATGACCTGCTAGAGTCAGAGATACACACAAGTGTCAGTCTGTGCTGTGAAGAGGAGACTTTGAGCTGCCGGTTCAACTGAACGATTGGCAGTCAGAAGGACACAACAGGGCCTTGAAATCCCAGCTGTGGACGACTGCAGACTGGACGAAAGTCCTAAGGAGCGATGAATTCAAATTTGAACTCTTTGGTTCATCACGCAGGCTGTTTGTAGGCCGTCGTGATTGTGAAGGTGAAACAGCAAACATGGAGGATGAAGTGTGATGGTCTGCGGTCCTCGAGGTGGAGGTGGTGACTGGCATTCTGAATCTCAAGGGTGACCACAGTTTGGCTGTGAAGTCAGCAGAAGGTGCAGGCTACTCTGATGAAACTAAAGTTTGAATAACATTAGTGATTCCTTGACTTGTTTGTTGTATGCTTTGATTTCATGAAACATGAAGACATTAAACTGCGTGAAAAAAACGGAGGTGTTCTAAACCTTTTGACCAGTAGTCTGTATATTTTAGCTTGGCACTTGGCCCACGTGTAAACGTAAGCTGTAATTGTTTTCTGTGTAATGCACTGAGTGCGTGTCCAGTGCCAGTTCTTGTTGTCTTTGTGTTTCTTATTCTTGAATGTGAAGTTGCCTCACAGTTCAGCAGATTTAGGTAGCACGGCATTCTGCTTGATTATCCCGCTGGGGCGCCTGCCCACCGGTGATGTGGTATAATGAACTGGAAATGTCATCTTGTTCATTCTGTTTTGTAATGCAAGCATTTATTTTTGTAATCAAAAAGATGTTATCTGGTGTTCCCCTTTCATAGTCTGCACTCTCAGTAAGCAATTAACACAATAAATATAACGAGAAGGTAAAGCAAGGAGATAGTTTTATTACAAAATGAAGTTGGCACCAAGCTATTTGTATGGAATTATAGAAACCCTGGGGAGGACAAATGTGCAGACATGCTAGTATCAGATTTAAAACTAAATTAATAACTGCATACACCCCCGAATTTTACAACATTGGCACAATTTTAATGAGAGCGGACAATTTAGGCCAGTCCTATTCACAGAATTGCTACACAGTAACGTCGAGTTCCAGCATTTTCATTTGTAGCCTTCATTTCCACTGACCTGGGTGTTCAACTCCAAACCCTGGAAGGCCACAGTGGCTGCAGGTTTTCCTTCCTATCACTTTTCTTAATCACGGACCAATTTCTGTTGTTACTTGACTTCTTTTTCCTTTCATTTCCAAGCCATTTACAATTGACTGCCTTGTTCTGTAATGCTTTACAGGTGAAATAAATCATTTTGAAATCGGATGAATCTTTGTGAATCACCCTGTACTTTAAAAAAAGAGCAGCAGCCCCGACGCTGACATCTGGGTAGGCAGCTGCCTTTGTTTTCTGGTGTTGATGGCAGTTTTGCCCCCCTTCTCCGTGTCGAGTCCTGAATTCCTGCTTCTTTTTGTTTGATCTCAGGCTCCTCTCATCTGAAGCTTAATTCAAATGCAGATCAGTCTCATCCGCACCTCTCCGGTCGTCACGTTTGTTTCTGTCTCATACAGTTCCTCCTTGTTCGTCAAAGACAGCTTCCCAGTCTTCGTGATAACTGATACGTTTGTTCTTACCATGTGACCCTCAATCTTTTCCTTAACATCTTGAATTAATTTACCCATCGTGCTTGTCTGCTTCCTACAGGCCCCCATGTAAGATGTTAGACACACATTCTAATTGATGGAGGCCTATGGGCACATCTTGGTGGCACACATCATCCACTGACCTGGTTAACATGCTGGGCTGCCTCTCAGGAGCCTAGAACCGAGCAATCAGTGTGTGCCATTGCCATCCCACCTGCCAAGCTCTTCCAAGCCAGTTGAGGTTAGTGCCACTGGGCGCTAGTTACTTAGGAATATGGGGGTTTTGTGCTTGTCCTGTATGGTGGGTTTCTTAAACTTCACGGGTGATGAGAGGACAAAAGTTATGTAAGCATTCTTCAGGTACGTCAAACAGCGATGGTGAGTAACAGATGGGTACCAACGCACCTCCTGACATTGATTTGTATGCCTCTTGCAAACTGCAGCACTGACTTTTATTTTTCTCCTTCTGTCTTGCAGGTATGATTGCTAAGCATCTCCATCAGACATTTAAGATTCAGAACTGCTTACAGTCCCTCATCACTCGTTCAGAATGTGCAACAGGTAAAGCCTTACGTTTTTTGGTTTTATAAATATATATGAGGGGGTTCCCCCCCTGCTTGCTTCGCTTGCCAGCCACTTCGTATCTCTGCTGCTCATGTTGTGAAGAGTGGGGCTGAACGCACCCCAAGGAAACACAGTCGCTCCTCCGAAACCCCCTCTTAAACGCTGACACAATGGGAAACAAATACAGTGTTGTTTAAACCTCCTCTTTGCTCGATCAGCTGCTGCAGCTGCCGCCATGCCATGTAATCTGAATCTCGCGCAGCGCTTTCAAACATTTAAAAGCCTGTACAGTACCTGTCCTACTTGTTGTCTTTTATTTCCAGCCCTGGGTGTGGTTAAATCTCTTGGCTCAAAGTCTCATATCGCGGGATGTGTGTTTTTGATATTTTTGAGTTTAGAATTTAAAATCTGAATAAGAATATGAAAATCTAACAACATCACTTTAACGTTTGAATAATTCTCAAAAGAATGATACCAAACAAATATATGTAGGTTTTAAAATAAGCCGATTTAAAGCGTGACAAAAAATGTGACATAAAATTGTTGCACTTTTAGCCTTAGGATTTTATATATATATATATATATTCAAGACATTCATAGTCTGAATCACAATCCGATTGTATGGGTGGTTACCTACCAGGTCCGCCATGGTGCTCTCTTTCAGTTGCGATGGATATATATATTTGTGTGTGTGTCTCTATATATATATATATATATAATGGGCGGCACGGTGGTGCAGTGGTAGCGCTGCTGCCTCGCAGTTAGGAGACCTGGGTTCGCTTCCCAGGTCCTCCCTGCGTGGATGTCTTGCAATACAAGTAGTATGGATACACTTTGTCTGCTGAGCGTCATGTGAGCATAACTGAGCTAATGGTTCTTCTCTCTCGTGCGCATCTCTCTCTCCTTATCTCTCTCGTTCGCTCGCACATGCGTCTCTCTCTCTCTCTCTATCCTTATCTCGTTCGCTCGCCTCTCTCTCTCTCCTCTTGAGTGCAATCATCTCCTATTCTTCGTCTGCATGTCCGCGATATTTTTGGATACGCTTATACAGCGAACTGCTACAGCGAAACAATGAAATCACAAGCGCACAAATGCGTAGATCCTCGCACACACTAGCAAAATACCCGTGCTTCGCAGCGGAGAAGTAGTGTGTTAAAAAAGTAATGAAAAAGAAAAGGAAACATTTTGAAAATAACGTAACATGATTGACAATGTAATTGTTTTGTCACTGTTGTGAGTGAGGAGTGTTGCTGTCATATATATATATATATATATATATATATATATATATATATATATATATATAGAGAGAGAGAGATCCATACACACATATAAACATAGATATATACATATCCATACATATACTCACACACATATATACATACATATAAACACATACATCCACATATATATATAGATATATATATATATATATATACATATATAGATATACACACACAGTCTTTGGGGTGCGAGCAGCTGTTGCTGGAGGTGCCAGAATCCATGAAGGAAGAAAAATGAAAAACATTATTTGTACAAAATCTTCATTTATTTATCCATTCCTAAATAATTCAATGGCAGGCTATTTTGTATCAGTGCAATACGCTGCTTGTTAAAACGGATGACTCCCGCTCTTACGTGCAAGTCTGCGTGGATATTATGAACTATCGTATCTGTTCAAGTTCTATTTAAATTTTAAATAGAAGGAATTTTTATTTAGTCGACAGAATATTATTCCGGAATAAATCAACTCAAACCTTAAATAACTTATAATATTTTGCTCTCCATAAAAATATATCCTGTCTAAATTATACAAGTTAGAAATAAAGTAAACGTTAAAAGAACAAACATTCAAATTTCTTTACTCTTACGTAATTTTATATAAAAAAATAAACTTAAATTTTAAATATCCCAAAAGATTTTGCTCTCCATAAAAATATATCCTGTCAAAATTCTACAAATTCAGATATGAACATGGTGCATAACAACACCTGGAAATCTAAATCAAATGTGTTCCTTTCAGCAATAACAAATCAAATCATTCAGTTGTCTTTGCTCAGATGTCATTTTAGAGCTGGACGCCTGGCATCTTTTTTTGGCAACAAGTTCGTTTCTGTTTGGTGTGAGGTTCTGTGTTGTGGAGATTCTCAGGATGGACTGCAGGTGCTCATCAGTGAGGCGACTCCTGTGTGCTGTTTTGTTAGTCTTTATCACTGAGAAGAGCTTCTCACACAGATATGTGCTACCAAACATGCACAAGGTTCGAGCCGCATGTAGACGGAGCTGAGCATTTCTGCGGGAATGGAGTGAATAAACTGTGCGGGCCCTGCAGTATCGTACTTCACCTTCAGTCTGCCATTACACTGCAGCTCAGTCACCTCCATCTGAATCTGCACAGGTGCAGTTTCCACATCGACAGCAAATGGGTTGCGAAACAACTCAAAATTCTTTTTTTGTTCTTCAAAGTCACCAAAGCGCCGTGCAAACTCAGTTTATCAGCAAAGTGCGTATTTGGGAACACCGTTGTGCCGACTTGGTTCAACATCACTTGGCAACAGGGAAAGTGGGGCAAGTTGCACTGGTGCATTTGTGTCTCCCATAAAAGTAGCTTCACTTGAAATCACTTTGATTTTGTACAGGTAAAAACGTCTGCTGAAGTGTCAGATTCTTCTTTAACTCTTCTGCTTTCTGTATCTTGTGCATTGCATTCAGGTCTTTCAGGTTATCTTGATGTTTTGCCCCTTCGGTCTCAGCTTTCATCATAAGCTAGACTTGATTAACGCGCTAAGTGTTCGGCAAGGCAGCTGAAGCGCTGCATTATGGGATCTGTAGTTTATTGTGTTACCAGTGCTTCATATCCCCGAGCCATTAATAACAATAATACAGTATATAAAATAATCTCACAGGCCTTGAGTTTGACACATATGGACTAGATAGAACTTGAAAAGAAGTATTTTTTCGAATGTGATCTTGCAATTCAGATCGAGTTGACGCACACTACAGTACATCGAGCCTGCGTGCTATTGTGGTTTTGCCTGCGTGCCTCAATAAGTCATCCTCCCCTCGCTCTTACTTTTTTACCGTTCATCTAATGAATACACTGAGTATGGCTTTACCAAAACAATCATTGATGGCGAATAAAGTATCCATTATTCATAAAGCTTCAATTGGTGATCTGTCTTTCTGCGTTAACCGCATATGTTTTCATACGTCTCAAACCAAGGGGATGCGAGGCTAAAATGAATCGAGACGCACGTGTACATACTCGGTGCACCCCCTCTCGGGAATCGAACCTCGGCACTAGAGGTGAAGCCTCTACTATTGCACCACGGCGTGTGGTTTGTCTATTTGAGCGTAGCAGTGTAATTCAGTTTTTGTTCAGCACTCTTTGGATCTGTTGCTTTTTGTCTGTGCACTGCGTCAGTTCACATGAGCCGCTGAGTATAGTTTTATATGTCACTCGCTCGCTTCTAATTGTTTTGCTGCCTTCTTAATTATATAATGTATGTTTTCTTCAGCGCTTTTTGTAGCTCTTCCTGGTTTTCTATGTAATGCGTGATTACGTGAGAGGGGTGATGATATCACACGAAACTCCGCCCCCCGACTTTCGAGCTCAACTCCATTACAGTAAATGCAGAAAAATAGCTTCTAGTTATGACCGTTACGCATAGAATTTCGAAATAAAACCTGCCCAACTTTAAGGAAGCTGTAAGGAATGAGCTGCCAAATTTCAGCCTTCTACCTACACGGGGAGTTGGAGAATTAGTGACGATTCGGTCAGTCAGTCAGTGAGTGAGGGCTTTGCCTTTTATTAGTATGTGTGTATATATATATATATATATATATATATATATATATGTGTATATCCATTCATCCATCCATGGTGGCTCTGAGGCTAACGATCTGTGCTGGTATCCAGATGGTTGCCAGTTTGAATCCCCGTCACTGCCAAAAGAGAACCTACTCTGCTGGGCCCTTGAGCAAAGCCCTTAACCTTCAATTGCTCCAGGGGCCCAGCGCTGTACAATGGCTGACCCTGCACTCTGACCCTAAGGGGTATGCGAAAACTAACAAATTCCTAATACAAGTAATTATATAAGGTGAAATAAAGAACAAAAAAACTAAATTATCCAACCTGCTAAATCCCAGCCAACACATGACGCAAGGCAGATATATACAGATAAAGAGTAAATTGATGTATTTAGATACATATACCAGTAATGGCGTACTGCACAATAACGTGCAGTGAATGCACTTGACTTGAACATTCCTAGTTTTCCTCCTCTTCCTCTGTTTACCATTCGTTTGCTCAGAGGTTGATTTGCTTTTTGCTTCTTGAGCACCTCTTCGTTTCTCCACCCTATCAGCCTGCTGCTTCTCTTCTTTCGTCAGCATCTTTTTGTGTTAAAACTGATTGTTAGTTTTTGTGTTGCAATTACTTAATACGTTTTCTTTAATTTTTCACTTAAGTTGGCACATAAGTCTTCAATCTGCCTCAAGAATGATTAGCAAATGTGGTAGGGAGTGAGAACGGCGCCCATATGCATGCTCCACATGGCCGCCCTGCTGCACGCTGCCGAGAGTTGATTCTACACTACTGGATATACAATTTAAAGAGATTATTTTCATGGGATTTGTTACGTATGCATTGTTTTCACTTGTACTTTAAAACTTTTGTAAAAACGATACTTGTCCTTTATTTCCGGCACCGGGCGTGGTTAAATCTTTCTCACAGGATGTTTAACGCTGCTCGTGTTGTTTTGGTGGCTGAACGCACGCTAAGGAAATGCCATCTGGTCATCTGCTGGCTTCCTGCTGCTGCTGGCGAGCTGCGTGTTCTGCTTGTCGTTGTTTTAAGAGCTGGGAGCACATGAAGCGTGTCTGCCAACAGCATTCCAATAACTGCAAGGTGAGACGTCCGTGAACTTGTTTTAAATGTTCTTGTCTAGCGGCACGTCAAATTGTCTTCCGAGAAGATCACGTCTCGTCTCCCTCCCAAGATTTTTTTTTTTTGTAATGGAGAGATATATATAGATATGGATATATACACTTTGATAATTTGCATCTTTAGTGGAAAAACTACATAGGCCCAATAATTTATATGCTAACCTGTGAATGTGCCAGTAGATAAAGAGCTCCATTTCAAACCTCCAGGTTGCCAGTCCTCGTACCAGCTGTGACTCACTAGGTGACCCTGGCCAAGGGCACCAATGCCACTCTGCTAGCCCCAGTTACCCAGTCTTTTAGTCTGGAGTAGGATCTTCAAGCCGTAACCTCTCGCTGTTCACCTAATTATTGTTGCACTTTGAGCTCCATTATTTGTGTGAAAATGTGCAATATAAATTAATGTTGTTGTTGGATTAGTCACACTGCTGTGAAAAAGTCTTTGCCCCCTTCCTGCCTTCCTCTATTTTTGGTTATTCATAACACTGAATTGTTTCTGCTCTCCAAACAAATTTAGTAGAATACAAAAGATGGCATGTGCAAGTGCAATGCACAGTTTTTAAAGAACAGTTTGATTTACTGAAGAAAAAAAGTTCTTCATTAAATCAAACAATGGTTTTGTTTTCTGGTTAGAACTGGTGACCATGACTTCCATTATAAAACACCAGGACAGCTTGTGTATTTTTTTTAGAATTTTTAGAAAACACAGTTTTGTGAGGCAAATGCACTTATGCCATGTTTGTGAATAAATACGTTCAAGTTGAAAAGGACCAAACGTATCCTTTAAGAGAAGACCAGAGAGGCAGAGGATATTCTCTAATGCCACAGGCATGGCACAGTTGGTCTGAATGCATGAACGCAGTCAAGACTGGCGAGGTGATCACAGTCTCCAGATGCGTCGCCTCACATATTCCTGTATTGTTGGTGGTCTAAAGCATCTGCTGAAAGGACAAGGTGCACCCATCCAAAGGCATGTCACAGTGGGTGTTAGGGCCACCACCAGTGGCCAGAAACCATAACACGTTACTCAATCCTTTAGAAAAAGCAAATCATCAGAGAGCAGAGTGTTTAGTGGTTAAGATCTGCAGAAGGCGTACATCGGCCTCCTACAAGGTAAGCGACTTCAAGAAATTGTGGGTGACTTTGAATGCTTATGGAGGTTTTGTCACTGTCCCCATTACTGCCCTGAAAGGGATACCACTTAACTCCAGGCCCTACCAGATCATCTTCTGTATCGCTGAATATGTCTTAGGTTGTGAGACACAGCAGTGTAGGCTTACTTTGTTAAGATGACAATGACAACCAGCAAGACCATCCTCAGTCAGCGATGGTTAAGAAGGCGAATCTCTAATGGGTGTGCTCGTTGTGAGAGACACTGCCGTGTATGTTCTAGTAAGTGAGTGAAGGTACATCACGTCAACGCGTGCATCGCCACTAATTTAGTTGTGCTGCTGTAGACATGTTGTGCACTACTGCTGTATTTTGCATGTCACTTCCATGATTAAATGATTAGCTGGTATCGTCCTCAGTAAACAGTGAGCCTTCTGCTTCTCAAACACACACACGCTCTCTGAACTCTGACTGGACTAATGCTGCGTTCTCGTGCTACCAGACAGACAAAACCACATGAACACATTATGAGCTCAGAGCTAGGAGTCGGACAGTTTGGAGTAAACAAAGCGAGTTGTGACATCACACTGACCTTTCACCTTACTCAATTAAAAATGTAACTTCATCAGCCAGAACTGCCAGTTTTGTGGTCAAATCGAATGTTGAATTGAATTGGGAGCACGGTGAGACACATTTAATACTTTTAATTGGCTTTTTATTTTCAGGAAAAGTATGGAGTCCATCTTTAATTGCTTTTTTTTTTGTTTTGTACATCATAAATCAGCAACAACACATTCTGACGGGCCATTCAGGTGATGACGTTGAGCTCCGATCTCGGTGTACCCCTCGTCTAAATGTTACGCCCTGATGCCGATTCTGTTCCAATTCACTCCCGAGCCTGATATCCTTGCTGCTCTCTGCCAGAACTGAATGGTTAAGTGTGCATCGCAGCGAGCCAAAGCTGGTTTCTTTTACCTTTAATAATCGGGGAAATTAACTGGCATAGTCCTAATACTGCGTCTGTCATAATGACAGCCTTAACGTGGCTATTTGAAAGTATTGTGACAGAACCACTAGAGGGCCTGCCAGCCACTCGACCCACCATAGACAGACACGGGAGGCACACTGATAAAACACGAGTGCTTTTAGTTTTGGTTTCTCCACTCGTGGAGATCCCCGCTCCCATGAGCGGGACCACACAGTCCAAGTACAAATGACACACCTTAACACAATTCTCTTCTTTCTTTTCTCCTCCACTCCTCCTCCTCTGGTCAAGCTTCATCTCCCTCCTCCCGACTCTGGCCCACCGAGTACTGTCTTCTGGCCCCTTTTATAACGCCCCCAGAAGTGCTCCTGCTGTTTGATGATGCGCTTCCAGGTGTGGCATGAGGGCGCCCACGGATCCCAACAGGGCTACACCAAAATCCAACTCCCATGATGCCCTGCAGGGGATCATAGGCACTGCTGCAACCCGGGGGGGCTGACCATAGACATAGACTTACTAGACGCCACATGACCAGCAGTATCGTACGTCAACGTCGCCGACATATTGCAAGTGGCAGTGCTGTGGAGTGAAGTAATTGATAACGATGCCTCACGCATGTGCTGCTTGGGATTGTGCAAACCGCTGTACGTTCCAAACCAGATCGGGGGGGGATTACATTTCATAGGTAAGGCTGAACAATTGTTTTGGTTATACTTGGCCATTAGAAAATCCCGTTTTATTATCTTAACTTTAACTATGCCAGGCTAAGCTAGCAAAGATGTGCATTTATGTGGTCAAGTGAGCCTTTAAACGACGTTTTGGCCAAACGTATTTAGTCACTAACTATTTAGATTGTTGTTATCTGTTAACATTTCTCAAACTTTGAAAGTTTCCCAAAGAAATCCACCTCAGGAAGCAGTGGGATGTCAGGTAGCCTTTAGATGGGATTTGGAGAAAGCTGTCCTGTGACATGTGCCATGCTAGCTTGGTAGCAGACGCTGTGCTGGCATCATATGATCAAAGCTACCACTCGCTCACATTAAAGAACAAAGGAGGTCTGATGATTCCTTCTGAGGGTCCAGTCAAGGTGGTCAAAGTAGCTGAGCGTGTGATCTGACAGTCGACATGAGGGCAAGCTCTCAGCGTATCTTTGATCAATCAGTTTGTTTGGGCTGAGTTTGATTCAGACATCGAGGAAAGACAGTTTGAAATTGACAGCCATCATTTTTATGCTCATGTCTTTAGTTCTGTCTGTCTTCCACTGACTAAGGCGGCACCACATCGACAGACTGAATCCTCTCAAATTACAGGATCTGAGTGAGCGAGAGGAGTGCCAGTCTGGAGGAGATCAGTGAGGTAGAGGGGAGCTTTAAATGTTCAGAGCGGGATTGTGTGTCGTGTTCAGTAGTGAACAGGGAGCCAGTGACGTCGAGAGAGAATCGGTGTGACGTGTTCAGTGGAGTTACAACAGCAGGTTATTATCCTGGCAGCAGAATTTTAAAGAAGTTGTAAGCGATGGATACGTTTTAGTGGGATGACAGATAGAATAGCATTACAGTAATCTGTACGTGAGGTGACTCGGGCATTAACTGATACGTCAGTACTGCGGTGCGTAAGAACAGGACAAAGTCTAGAAATGTTTCAGAGATGGAAGAAGGAAGTCTGAGAAATGTTACTTATATGGGAGGAGTTATTTAATAATAATAATTAGTATTATTTAATAATTGCCATTATCTATACTAATAAAAGGCAAAGCCCTGACTGACTCACTCACCACTATTTCTCCAACTTCCCGTGTAGGTAGAAGGCTGACATTTGGCAGGCTTATTCCTTACAGCTTACATACGATAGTTAAGCAGGTTTCATTTTGAAATTCTACGCGTAACGGTCATAACGGTCGACAACATCTGCCATGTTGAACTTTGTTATTTATGGCCCCATCCTCACAAAATTTGGTAGGCGGCTTCCCTGCGCTAACCGAAACCGATGTACGTACTTATTTCAGTGGTATGACACTACTGCCGGCCGCCATATTAAACTTTTCCGCGGTCTTTGTTACTTATGGGCCCATTTACAAGAAATTTGGTATGCGGGTTCCCAACGCTAACTGAATCCTACTTGCGTACATATATACGTCCATAGCCTGCAGCTCGGTCACTGTGTGAGGTGGCGTTGGGTCCCCCATCCCAACGCCTCCCACGTTGTTGGCTGTCCGCCGCTCCGGTCTCTACATTCCCTTCCTTGCTTCGCCACGGGATTCACGTCTCCCTGCTGATAACTACAGCCTTTTTATTTAATCCACGGCGTCTCTGCTGTTTTATTGTTCATTTATTACGATTGTAGTTATTGTGTAGGTATTTTAGACTTACTTTACATTGTTCAGGTCCCCATTTCCTTTATCATTCCAACTGTACCCCCATTACCATGTCTATCGAGGTGATCTCCATCGATCAGAGAACTGTCACTTACCGAGTGGTGTCCATGCCCAGAGATGGCGCCTGCCTTTTCCATTCTCTGTGTTACATATTGCACGGCCATATCAGGCTCACTCTTGATATCCATTGTGTCTTATGTATTGAATGACTGGACAGGTTCAAGGTGTGGACTGATGACGGTACAGGAGATAATTAGACTACACAGGAGCACTAGAAGAGTGAAATGCTTAAGCCCTTCACCTATGGATCTGCATGAGAGTTGATGGCTGTCACTGAATTGTTCGGTTGTCACTTTCAAGTGTACTGAAATAGCCAAATATTTTACACCTTTGGATAACCGCCAATGCCTCTTAAACATCTTAGACTGACAGGTGACGATTTCAGTAGTGGACACTTTGATGTTTATGAATGTTTAAACTCTCAAAAGCTGGATGTGATTTTATCGATGAAACTGGTTGTGTGCTTACAACGCTTGACAGATGTCGAATGTCACTTCAACACAACAAGTCCTACAAATACTGTCGTCATTGAAACAAACCATGAAACTCAAAGCGATTATGACAGCAGCAATCCAAGCTGTGAGATTTGAGACAAGATTACTGTTCACACGGCCGACGGTAAGTTACATGCTCAAGAGTAAGCTCAGCGCACAGCTCGGTCAGATTACAACCGAAGGGCCGAACTCACAATGTGGTATACAAAGAGATCCTTAACAAATAATTATTGGAATATTTTCCCTCAGTTTAAAAAGGTTTCATTTTCTTCTTAATAAAAATTGTAAGGCAGTAACACTACCTTGTCTGTCCAGGATTTAAAATCGCCTGTCACTCACAAACCGTTTAAACTATGGACTTGAAATTTGGACCTCTACTGTCCGCTTTCGGGGTGATGATTGACCTCCAAGGTTATTCCTCTTTTTATTTTGATATTATTTTATTGTAGAATCAACTCTCAGCAGTGCGCAGCAGGGCGGCCGTGTGGCGCAAGCGTACGGGCACCGGTCTTATCCCTACCACCTTTGCTGTCACTTCCCCTACCTCTTCATATCTTAAATCCATTCTTGAGGCAGATCGAAGACTTAAGTGAAACATTAAAGAAAACGTACTAAGTAATTACAACACAAACACTGACTGCATCAGTTTTAACGTGAAAAGATGCCAACGGAGGAAGAGAAGACGCGGGCCGCTAGGGTGGAGAAAAGCAGAGCTGCTCAGGAAACGGCAAGCTCATCAACCTCCGAGCAAACAAATGATAAACGTACAGAGAAAGAGAGAGGATGAAAACTGGGAACGCTCACGTCAAGGTGCAGTACGCCGTTACTGATAATTTAATAATATCTTAGCCAAAATACAAGTGTGTGGAATAATGAGTGTACGACTTGATATTGGCTAATGCAATACTCATACTGATTTTTTTTTTTTTTTATGGACTAGGGGGCTCCGCTTGCCAACCCCTGTGTTTGGTTAATCGGATATACAATTTTAAAAGCTTTTCTTTGGAATTGTTTAAATTTCTTTATTGGCACTTTTACTTTAAAGCTTTAGTAAAAACAATATTTGGAATTACAGTGGAACCTCGGGTTACGAGTAACTTGGTTTACGAGTGTTTTGCAAGACAAGCAAAATTTTTTTTAATAAATTTTGACTTGATAAAAGAGCGATGTCTTGCAATACGAGTAGTATGGATACACTTTGTGTGCTGAGCGTCATGTGATCACATGAGCCGATGGTGGTTCTCTCGCTCGCCCGTGTCTCTGTCTCCTTATCTCGCTCGCTCACTCGCGTCTCTCTCTCTCTCTCTCTCTCTCTGGCAATCGTCTCCTATTCTCCGTTTGAGTCTCTGTGCCTCACTCATACGGTCAACATCCATACGAGTGTATACTGTTTAATACAGCATTGTGACATTGCATGTGCGCATGTGTGTGCTGTGAAGTGCGAGTCCCCATCTTGCACCCCAAAACACAAAGCTGAGTCTCAGTACTTTAACAACACCAGCTTTATTCAGCTTGAAACAGCAACAGCGCTGTTATTTATCGTAGCGGGATCTTTATAATGTTCCTTGTATGACTCATTGACGGCAGGCGCTTATAGCATGTCTGCGATCTTTTTGGATGCGCTTATACGGCGAACTGCTACAGCGCTGGGAGACTGCGATTGCTTTGGGACGCTCTTCCGCATGTCGTCCCGTTGGGTGGAATCCCACATGAGTTTAGAAACTCGCGCACACCAGCCATGATTCTTTTTAAAGGTAAAGTGCAGGTTAATTTGTTTTATGTATTTTACTTTATATTTTGTATTCATCATTTTTATTTGAATAGTTTTGGGTGGTGGAACAAATCATCTGAGTTTCCATTATTTCTTATGGGGAAATTCGCTTTGATGTACGAGTGCTTTGGATTGCGAGCACGTTTCCGGTGCGAATTATGCTCGCAAACTGAGGTTCCACTGTACCTTTTCTTCAAGTTGGCATTGAATTTTGATTCCGTTTTTGGAGATGCATTGTAACAACGCAACGTATAACTTCCCGTGAGTTTCTTTTTCTCTAATAAATCGACTTTTTGTAATGTTTGTCTCTGTGATTTATTGATTGTCATAGCAAAAGCTATTCTCATGGGAAACTAAACATTTTAATATGAATGGCATATCACGATCTCCTTTGGTGTCTAATGTCATTAGTGAAGATGGACTACATTACCTTTCTTGTTGCCTGTTAAAATTTGCATTGCTTCTTTGTGATCATAAATATACACCTGACCGAGTTGTGTTTTGTTTGAAATTAAACTTGTCGTTGCTTTAACTGTTGCGGGACCACAGATTCCCATAGCGTTTGGTCCATTATTGTGTAAGTCTACGTTTTGTGCATTGAATGATGCAAAGGCAAAACGTTTATTGTAGACTCGTATATTTTACCTGTAGTGTTTGTGGATTCTGCGGTGGTCTAACGCCCCGCCCGGGGTTTGTTCCTGACTTGCGCCCTGTGCCGGCTGGGATTGGCTCCAGCAGACCCCCGTGACCCTGTTTTCGGATATAGCAGGTTGGGAAATGACTGACTGACTGTTTGTGGATTTCACTTTCCCCAAACATCAAATCTTTTAATTCTCTTGGATAAGCCTCCTTATTTCGTAGAAACTGTACTTTTCACTGATGACAACACGAAATAGACAATCTACAAGTCTCTGACTTAAACTTCAAAGCCTTACAATATTTCCATATATCTGCTCTCTATTTGCCTTTCTGTTATTTCACCGATTACTACAATACAGTACAATTTATTTTTGTATAGCGTAAAATCACACAAGAAGTGCCGCAATGGACTTTACCAGGCCCTTCCTCTCGACAGCCCCCAGCCTCGACTCTCTAAGTAGGGAAACAATGGAAGAAACCTCGGGAGAGGCTGTTCAAAGAGAGACCCCTTTACAGGTAAGTTAGGTGTGCAGTGGGTTTCAAAAAGAAGGGGGTCAATATAACACAATACAATACACAGAAGAGAGCAGAACAAATCCTCAATACAGTATAAAATAAAAATTTTAGAAGTACAGAGTAGAATTTAACAGATGATGATATCCCATAATAAGATTTGGATTTGTTTAGAGTCCTGGAGACCTCATTTATCAAGCTGCCTCCCCATTTGGCCAGTGCTGGGCCAGCCAATCCGATGAAATGACCCCCCTTTCCCACAATTCCTGTGATCCTTCATCATGGATGACTTTACCTTATAATACGTAATAATTTCTCTTTTTTAGCGCTAATGCGATCTTTATCTTTTTTTGGTACTTTTGAATTTTTCTGCTTGTATACTCTGTAACGTGCTCTGTATGTGTATCACGCCTATATCTTTTTGTGTCTTTTGAATTCCAGTGTTCATTATCTCTAACCTGCTCTGCATGTGTTTTTGAAGCTTTTTGTGACGTTTTACTTTGTTTTCTACTCTTTGTCTTTTACTTCTGACCTCTCTTTGTCCTGCTGTTTTTTCAATTACACCTGGTCCTGATGATTAATTTCCTTTTGTTTTCAGTAATGCGATGTTTACTGTCTTTTTTTTTTTGATACTGTACCGACCTCTGTGTCCGGCTCGAAGAAAAAAAAAAAACTGATGTAATAAAGTGTCACAAAAGTTGTACTTGAACAATCGCTGACTTTGTAACCCCAAACACAACTTTCTAGCACCTTCTCCAACCCCTCATCTCCTGGGTCTCGTCCCCCCCCTTACCGCATCAATCGGTACCCCGCTATCAGTCTTCTGTGCTGTACTCCGCCCTCCCTCAATCGGACCTAACAGTCACTTAAAACAAAAAAGGCTTCAACCTGGCTGGGACGCTATAATACTCTCGAATTTTCCTACTTTCATATTCTGTACCTTTCTCCACATGCGTACCGCGCCATCGTTTGTTTGAGCCTCTCGAATTCCACTGCTTTCATAATCTATTATCTGCCTTTTTTTCTCCCCAGTGCTTTTCTGTCTCTTTTCTCCGCGCTGCTCTTTCTTCTTTGCTTAGTTGTTGACGTTTTATACGCTTTATATGAGATGAGAGCGCAGGATCTGTGGGTGCTACGTGCCTTTACACGACTGAGTGTTTTGCTGCCCGTGGTCTTATTTGATATCGGTTGTAAGTACGGCGTGTCTTGCAAGAATCTCATGTTCCACATGAGACGGTCCTGGGACAATCCCCGTGTCGCTAAACTCTTAAGTGTCTTCCGAGAAGATCACGTCTTGTCGCCCTGGTTTTCCTTTCCAAGATTTTTTTTTTTATAATGCAGAGATGTTCAGATGTTGTTTCAAACTGCGTCTCCATTCAGACCATTCTCCATGAAGTCAGAATTTTTCTTGGCCATCATTGCAGACAGTGTATGGTATCTTATATATAAACGTCTACACATGGAAGTATGTATGTGTGTGTCTGTGTGTCTGTCTGTCAGGCCCAGAAGTGCGAGGCTACAGCGTGAAGCTCAAAGAGCCGGAAAGGTGGTCCCAAATGAATAAGTCGGAAAGCGAAAGAAGGCTACGGCATGAAGCTGAAAGAAAGCGACTCCTTTGCCAAAGTGAAACCGCCAAGGAAAGGTAAACTCGCTTAGCCGGCGATACACAAGTGAGGTGAGGACATCGGCAAAACGAAACCTCCGAGGAGGGAGAAACTCGCTTAGCTGCTGGTAGCCGAGGGGGGCGAGCACGTCCGCAAAACGAAATCGCCGACTCTGCATTTCAATTTTTTTTCCTGACGATTTCAGTAGTTTCTAGGAGCCCGGGCCTTCACAACTAGTGTAACATAAGGATGGTGTTTAGGTGGCGTATTTGTTTACGTATGCCTGTCACACTAATAAACAACAGAGGTGACAGCTATCAAAAAGTCACTTTAAATTCAGGTCAATGAAGATGAATCAGATTTGCTGAATATTATGCAGCTTTTGTATACCTGAGGTGTGCCTGCATTCTTCCTTTGGAGTTTTTCTAAAGTACACAAATTAAATCGCCATTAGTAGACGACGAACGTTTGCATCCACTTAAAATGACTTGCCGTGTTCCTCCTCTTTTGACGTGTGAGAAATTCATCTGCAAAGTAAAGTCTTCTTTTTCTCATTAATACCCCACATTTTATTTGTAATTTGACTTTGGTGTTCACTGCCTCGCTGGCCCCTCGTGTTTGCTGTGCTGTGCTGTCCTGCGCCGCGCCTCCCTGTTAATTAACTTCAGTGACAGGGTCAAATATTGACATGACAAGTGTGGCCCCCGTGATATCTCGCCCTTTTGTTAATGTTTAGTCAGGCAGGTCGTTTTGTGCTTAGCCCATTGTTTTGTTCTTTCATTCCTTACTGGCAGCCGTAGCTCTTTAGAAACTCTAAATGGATTCACCAAATCCTCGTTAAAGCAGCTGGCCCCGATGAAGCATCCTGGGTTTGGACTTCATGCCCTGTCATGGCTGGTCTGGAGTTGGCACATCCTGAAGATGAATGCGTGTCTGACTGAGGGGGGCTCTTCGGTGGACTGTTATCCTGTGAAGCATTTCTGACTTGTGCCGGGTGCTGCTTATAATCGGCTTCGGCCTCCTCCTCCTCCGGCCCAAAGTCAGGGCCTGCATTATCTAGTGTAACGCTGGGGCATGAGGCGCTCCCTGGCATTTTTCTCGGTGTAATTGTTGATTTGCGATTTGTGTTCTTTTAGAACGACTGATTTCAGCGAGTCGTGTGCGTTGATGAGTGAATTCACTCGAGCTCAACACGAGCCCGGCAGCGTTTTGGGTTTTCTGGTGGGTGTTTAGAGGCAGGCTGTGGAGTCCGTAGATCAATCCTTCGACTGCGACTCCTCTCTATTTAATATGCTAAACTATTTTCCATGTTGATTGCAGGAAGGCAACATCCACATCATTTAACCGCAGAGTTACTGGCTAGGAAGTGGACTCTCCACCGTTTAAACAAAAGATAAAAAAATGAAAACTATAAGGTTTTCTTTATGGTTTTTATCAAGTGGCTATAAAGTAGTAGCATGCATAAAAATCAGGAAGAGGAACTTCACCAGTTCAAAAATATAAACCACATTCTTTGGTAAGTAAGCTAAACTACATGAACAAATAACCAAAACAAAAGCTGGAAAACCTAAAAGAGTTTATATTTTAAACCTGGAATACGGCGGTAGAGCAGAATGAACTCAATGGCGTGTTCTGCCAGATCGACCCTCTCTCATATCTGACTGAAATCGTCTTTCAACATTGACTTGGGTGGGTGGCATTGCCACATCACTAATAATCTCTGGATCAACAACGACGGCTTCTTCTACAGTCGGTTTTGATGAGCGGTCCTACTTTTCAGCTTCTTTTCATTTTTTAAAAAGCTCTTTATTTGGACAGTTACTGGTCGTTTCTCTTTCACGCCGTCGACGACGTTGCTTTGATTTTGAAACTTCCATCTTGTCCAAGTAGGAACCAAAGTCTCTTTAATTTGAAGAGGATGATGCTCATAGCTTCATCCAGTGTTGGCGTTTCAGGTGGTAGTAATCCCTTCATGCCAACTCTACACCATAGAGGGCCTTTTTTCCATTAGCAGTCTGGTCACAGCTCAACAAAATTCGGCTCATTTTAATCAACGTAAATAGCAGCTAACAAGATCTGATCATCCAGTAAGAGACTCTCTCTCTTTTCTTCTTTGAAGATACGATGCCATCTGCTATTAACCCTCCACTTTTGTTCAGGCAATCATCCCAGCTGACTGGAAAACGGGACTTGTCGTTCCTATCTGGAAAGGGAAGGGTAATCGCCTGGATTGCAGCAACTACAGGGGGATAACGCTGCCCTCGGTGCTGGGTAAGGTCCTCGTTAGGGTTGTCCTCAAAAGGATCTGTGATCACCTGGTCACCTACCAGCGACCAGAACAGTCTGGTTTTACGCCTGAGAAGAATGCCATTGACCGCATCCTGGCACTGAGGGTTCTCATGGAGCGCAAACGAGGATATCGGCAGAGTTTCTTTGCAGCCTTTGTCGATTTTCGCAAAGCGTTCGACTCAGTTGATCGAGCTGCCCTGTGGGACATCCTGAGGGTTTGAGGGATCCCCTCGAGGTTGCTGGATGTCATGGCCGGCCTGTCTACTGGTACTGTGAGTGCTGTGCAGAGTGGAGTCAGGACCTCTGGGTTTTTTCCAGTTGATTCTGTGGTCAGTCAGCGATGTGTTCTGCTTCAACTCTGTTCAGTGCTGGCATGAACTGGATGGTGGGCAGGGTCGTGGGGTCCAGCAGCTGGGGGTTGGTGAAGAAAGATTCACAGATCTTGACTTTGCTGACGATGCTGTGATCTTCAATGGAGGCTGTGATGGGGGCTCTCAAGAGACTGAGCGAGGAGTCCGAGTGTCTGGGCTTGTGAGGGTCCTGATAAAAATCAAGAGCCAGGCCTTTAATGACCTCCTGGGCACGGCCATCAGAAGTGTGTCTATCTGCACAGAGCGTGTCGACCCCGTCATTGAGAGGCTTACTTACCTTGGTAGTGACATTCAGGTGACTCTTCCTGTGAAGTCAGTAGACTGATTGGGAGAACATGGGGGTCATGAAGTCGCTGGAAAGGGGTGTGTGGTGCTCCCGATATCGGCAAAAGGACGAAGGTCCACGTCTTTAGAGTCCTGGTGCTTCCTGTCTTGCTATATATGGTTGTGAGACATGGACACTATCCTGTGATCTGAGATGAAGACTGGACTCCTTCATTTGTGTCTCTCTGGAAAGTCCTTGGGTACCTTTGGTTTGACTTTGTGTTGCTCATGAAGTCCCGAATGAGTCACATGACCTGCATATTAGTTATGGCACTACGGCCATGTGGCGCGTTTCCCCGAGGGTGATCTAGCTCATGAGATCCTCATTGTTGGGGACCTCAGTGGCTGGACCAGGCCAAGGGGTTGCCTGCGTAACACCTGGCTGCGTCATTTGCAGAGGGTGGGACTGGACCGTGTGTCTGCCTGGGGGGTTGCAAACTGGGATCCTTAGCTGTTTCATGGTGTGGTGGGTGCGGCAACGTGCTGTACCAGTGCAGGCTTCCCAACTTGACTTGTTCTTCAATGTAGTGAGAAGTCAAGCGAAATGAGCCCTTTTATTGGCCAACTAAAAAGATGACAATATGCCAGCTTTCAAGGCAACTCGGGCCCCTTCTTCAGACGAGGTGTAATACAGAAACTGGAGTTCCCTCTGGTTATATGCACACCAGGAGAGAGACAGCATTACGTGAGACATCTTAAATGTAAAAAACGAATGGACCTCTTCAGGCTAGGATTCATTTAACAGGAGAGGTGAGCAATGTCTGGTCAGGATGTTTGGATTAAGGTGACTGTCCAGCAAAGTTTTTGGAGTTTTCTGATTAGTTTTTCCATACAATGTGGGTCTGGGGTCAGGTTGTCGGGGTCAGTGTTGCAAACAATCCTCATATCGGGCCATAAAACCCTCGTTTGTGTTCAATCCATGGTGTAATGTGTTCAGTTTTAGCATCAGTTTAACTTTCTACTCGTTTCTCTCTTGCTGTCTTCTGAAGTTGCCCCTAAGCCCTGTGACTTTAAAGTCCCTCTCACAGTGTCCATGGCTGTTGAAGTGGAACATCTGTGTCACCACGTTTAATGTGTCACCTGTGGAAGTTCATCCTCTGGCGGAGTCTTTGTCCAGTTTCTCTCACATCGAGCGAGTGGAGTGTCAGGACATTGCATACAGAGAATGAGGCGGACCACATTAGGTGATCTGCAGGAAGAGGAGTCCTTTATGTGATGTTCTAGTCATCAGTGTGGTATAACTACACGTCTGTATTATAAATGTGGGCACACGCTTGACATCTTTTCTGTAGGCAGGGAGTTGTGCCGTTTTCTGTTGGTCCACTCGGAGAGCTTCAGACAATTAGTGGCTGCAGGTTTGGTGGTCGTCTGTAAGCCAGGAAGGGAGGTCCAGGAAATCCATTTTTCAGTGTTTGCTCCTTGTGTAGCGTTGGCAGAAGTTCTTTTATAATTTTTCAAGGTGCTTCAAGATGTGGGTTTTAGATGACAACAAGGGGGTGTGACAATGTGGGTTCTGGCTCCACACTCCCTTTGATGTTTGGAAGCACTTGAACCCAACACCGTCGATAACGTAACCGAGTGAGCTAGGCAGTGGAGGCAATAAACATCTGAGTAAGGGGATGGTTAAAAAAAAAAGTGCTTTTATTTAAAAGAAACAATCAAAAACAAAACAGTGTTCCATATAAAGTGCAGTTCTTTCTTCAATAACTAATCCAATAAAAGGTGCAGGTTAAAACCAATAGAAAAACACAATCCTTAAAAACCAGAGGTTAAAATCTTCTTTAGGAAGCAGTTCTTAAAACAACAAGTCCGGTGCTTTTCTGGTAGCGTCTCACCTGCTTATCCCGTTTGGGCTTAGCAGCAGGCAAGACGTTCTCTGCAGCTGCCCTCTTCTACACACACACACACACACACACACACGAGACTGGAGACCTCCGATCCCTGGCTTCGCTCTGGCACTCATCCCAGTCCCCAAGACTTAGTTTCCACCAATGGCCAGGACGCACACATTGGGGACTCCACCACCAAGCCTCCCGACTTCCGCTGCCTCTCTGCGGCCAGTCGCCTTCCCTTGGTCACTCCCGCTACATAATCGCTCAGCGGGAGCGACATCCAACTCACACGCCTGGGTGTCGGCCTAACACCCAGCTTCCTCGCAGCTGCGCGTGTCTGTTTCTCCTGCACCGCCTGCTTCCTCCCTCGCTCCCTACAACCTCTGTCTTCTTTTTTCCTTTCTTTCCAATCTCCTTCTATCCATAACCGACTCGCGCTTCTTTTAAATAACGTGAGGGGCCATCACAGCTGTAGCATTAGCCACGGGAGCAATCACGAATGTGGGCAGTTCCTCACCTGTGCACTAGGTGAGAAACGCCCATCCTACGGATCGCCCCGTGGCCCACTATGGCCCAACGTCCCCTCGCTAAGCCGCGAGCACGGCGATCATTTATTTAAAACGAATGGCTTTTGCTCAACGAGCTGTGGACCCATAACACCACAGGGGGATGCGGTTCTTGTTGTCTTTTAGTTCAAGCACACACTTCATTTTTTTTTTTTTATTACAATTCAAATTTATTAGGAGCTGGAGTTGGTAGATTGTCACCGACTCCGACTCCACAGCCCCGTTTAGAGTGCATGCGCCCCTCTGACTCTTGTGATTCTCATAATTCTTTAGACCTTAAACTGAATCGGTACCAGCGAATGACAACTCCCTCACCGATGATTTTCTTGTTCATCAAAGTGAAAAGTCAAGCAAAATGAGCCCTTTCATTGGCTAACTAAAAAGATGACAATATGCCAGCTTTCGAGGCATCTCGGGCCCCTTCTTCAGACGAGATGTAATTCATCATACAAATAAAACAGAACGACACACGTTGTAGGGGCTACGTGGCACTTTGCATGTTGTTCTTCATAAAAGCAGTGTGGTCAGGCTTTTGGTGGGGGGCTCTGCAGGTGGCTGGGCAGCACCAGGGTGTCGATGGGGAAGTTGGCTGATCGCACCTTCACGTGCAGGAGCAGTCAGCCCAGCCGGCTTCGTTATCAGGGAATCGTAATCAATGCCGCTGAGCGGGTAGACAAAGGAAGGAGAAAACAAACCAACTGAGCAAACACGTGCTGGCTGCTCTTTTGTAATTTGCTTTTCAAAAACTTAGATGTGAAAGAAGTGATTGGGATGAACTTTTTACCTTTGACCCCAAGACACCGCCTGACCCTGACCATCACAACACTCCACAAAATCAGAGGCAGAACAGAATTGAAAAGGACATCCAAAAATCGGCTCAACAACAAAAAGACAAAGTAAGAATTAAAATAAGAGAACACTAATTAACAGAGAATACAAGTAAGGACCGAAAAAACAAAAAGAAATTCTAGACGGCTGGAGAGAAAAAATAAAATGTGCAGGGGGTCCAGGCCATGAGACCACCCAGTCCCCTCTGGGCATTCTACCCACCATAAATGATCAGTCGTCATTGTATTTAGGGTTCTCATGGAAGAACTTGATGATGAAATGATTGAACCTCCCTGAACAAAAGTAAGCAAGCAGAGAATTGACTTGTGTGTCCTCTAACTCCTGTTTTTGTGTAAAACTAAGATTAAAATTGGATTCTCAGGGTATCAAAAACACAAGTTTTGCCTCCTAGATCACCAAAAAAAATGGCAAGAAAAGGCAGGAAAAAAAATAATTAAATGTGCCAGCCATAGCAGTTGGGTTGTTTTGAGGTGCCATTATTGGTGCCAATAGAAAATCTGCACCGCCATCCTCACCAACATCAACATTTATTTCATACAAATAGTGTAGCTCAAAGTGCTTTACATGATGAAGAAAGAGAAAAAAGACAAAATAAATAAGAATTAAAATAAGGGAACACTAATTAACATAGAAAAAAAAGTAAGGCCTGATGGCCAGGGAGGACAGAAAAAAAAACTCCAGACAGCTGAAGAAAAAAAAATAAATTCTGCAAGGGGGTCCAGACCACGAGACCACCTGACCAGCCCCCTCTAGGCATTCTACCCAACATCAGTCAGTCCTCTTTGTATTCGGGGTTCTCATGGAAGAACTTGATGATGACGGTCATGTGGACTTCTGGCCTTTAATCCATCAATGTGGGGACATCACGGTGCTTTGATCAGGTGGTGATGGCGCAGGTCGCCACCACAGAAAACCAGAAAAAGAAAAGGAGAGAGAGTAGGGGTTAGTACGGATTTTGGAGCCACCATGAATATTAAAGATAATTAATTGAATATACAGAGTATCAGGATTAAACTAAAATGAAGTTATGAGAAGGCCATGTTACAGTAATGCGTGTTCAGCAGTTTGTTTAAAGAGCTCCACCGTATCAGCCTGGTGAATTTCTATCAGTAAACTCGTATTCCAGATTTGAGGTGCGTAACAGCAGAAGGCCGCCTGCCCGCCTCACCACTTCTTTTAAGTTTAGCTCTTTGGAATTCTAAGCAGACCCTCATTTGAAGATCTGAGGTTACGATTTGGAGTGTAAGGTGACAGACATTTGAAATATAAAATGGAGCAGATTATTGAAGGCTTTGTAGACCATAAGTAGGATTTTAAAGTCAATTCTGAGTGACATCGATAACCAGTGTAGTGATATCAAAACTGGAGAGATGTGCTCGGATTTTCTTTTCCTAGTTAGGACTCGAGCAGCTGCATTCTGCACTCGTTGTAATCGATTGATGTCGTTTTTAGGTGGTCCTCACAGGATTGTGTTACAGTAATCTAGTTGATCGAAAACAAAAAGTGTGAACTCATTTCTCAGCATCTTTCAATTATATAAGAGGTCTAACTTTTGTTATATTTCTTAGGTGAAAAAATGCTGTCCTAGTGATCTGATGAATATGCGATTTAAAATTCAGATCACAGTCAGTAATTACCCCTCAATTCTTTACCTCCGTCTTGACGTTTAATCCTAATGCACCAAGTTTATTTCTAATAACCTCATTATATCCAATTTTACCAATCACAAAAAATTCTCTTTCCTCTTTATTTAGTTTGAGAAAATTCCTACTCATCCATTCAAAAACACAGGTAAGACATTGGGGGTCAGTGAATCAACAGAGTCGGGGTCATCAGGCGCTATTGATAAATACAGCTGCGTGTCATCAGCATAGCTATGGTAGCTCACGTTATGCCCCGAGATAATCTGACCTAGCAGAGGCATGTAAATTGAAAAGAGCAGCAGACCCAGGATAGCGCCTTGTGGACCACCATATAGAATATCAGGGGTCTTTGAAGTAAAATTACCACAACTAACAAAGAATTTTGTACCTGCCAGGTAGGATTCAAACCAATTTAAGACCCTGCCAGAGAGGCCCACCCATTGACTAAGGCGATTTTTAAGAATATTGTGATCAATGGTGTCAAATGCAGCACTCAGATCTAAGAGGATGAGAACAGATAGACGGCCTCTGTCTGCATTCACTACTTTAACGAGTGCAGTTTCTTTGCTGTGATTTGTTCTGAAACTTATCAAGAATAGCAGGTTTACTGAGGTGGTCATTGAGCTGCATAATGACGGCCTTCTCTAGGATTTTACTTAACTCTTTTAGGGATATTTTTTTTTTTGTTATCTCCCAGGGCTGAATATTTTTCCTAAAAACTAACATTTTTTAAAAAAGAACACAAAGCAATTGTTTAACATATCAAATCAACAAAAAATATTTACTTTTGACAAATGTTCCCGTCTTGCATGTTGTATGAGCCTGCATACTCTATGACTTCACGTACATATCACGTACATTTTACACAGCACAGTCTGATGTCGCTCAGAGCAGCCAATTTCAGTCACTGCCACATTGCACTGCTTACAATACGTGTTGCTTTGGTGCCTACTTTTCAATTGTCTGTTGCTGCACTTTCTCACATGTATTGTTAGTGTGTACTGTAGAGAGACAAGTCTCCCTTTGGCCATCGTGCCATTCCACTGCCACCAAGTTTTCTGCCCGCATGAAAACCGTATTGTCACCTCTTTTCATCTTCTGAAACTTTATGAACTTTATGCATGGCATTATAGCCTGGCTCACCCCATGAGATTTGCTTCTGTTTATTACAGAAGTGAATCAAACTTTGCAGCAGCATCACGTACCTATCACCATGCTGCATAACCTGTCCAAAGCCACCAGGAGACAAAGCACGTTTGGACCAATGCTCCCTGAAGTTATATCACCAGTTCTGTCCCATCTCTATTTGTAATACCACAGCACGCTTCATCTCGTCTTTTGTTGTGGGTTTACACTTTGAAAAATGAGAATGCGATGCAAACGCAGCCCGCGATTCAAAAAATTTCTCTGCCTACCCGTTTGTCTCGTCTGACGGTAGCTGAAAAGCAGCATCAGGAGAGAGCAGCCTGAAGTACAGCAGCTGGTGATCTGTCGTGTCCAACAGCAAGCCATGCCGTCTTGTGAAGTCCGGTAGCCAGATCGACTCTCAACGGATCAATGTCTGTGTATTTATCCCACACGAACCTTGCCGTAGATGCATCGGCTGCGCGAAGGCGCTCAACTGGCAGCAGATCCGCTGGCGCGGCATCGGCTGGTGTTTGATCAGCTGATGCCGGCTTCTCACTCTCTTGCTCGATCTCCTGATCACTGTCAATAAAATCCGATTCTGAAAAATCAGAGTCCGACTCCGCGATAATGCGCAAAACATTGTCTGCCGAGTGTTTTCTTTTCTGCACTCGCTTTGCTCCCTTGTCACATGTCGATGCCATCTTGCCATTGTTTACATTTCGCAACTCGCGCACACGCAAGGATTAGTTGCCGAGTCAACGAGTCTAGCATTCCTCCAAACACAGAGGGAATGCCTGTGACGTGGCAGTGAGATTTGTCGCCATTAACAGCTGATTATCGCCCTCTATCCCTGGATGTCGACTTTAGTCGACATGCCTAACCTTCTGTCGACAAAAGTCGACATCCGCCCAAAAAGAGTTAAGAAAGGCAGGTTAGAGATGGGCCTAAATTTTTCAAAAGCAGAGGGGTCAAGATCATCTTTCTTGAGCAGGGGTTTAACCACAGCAGTCCTAAGACAGTCTGGAAAGACCCCCGTATCTAATGACTAGTTTATTATGTCAAGAACATTATCAATTAGCACGCCTGATACTTCTTTGAAAAAACGTGTTGGTGGAGGGTCTCAGTTGAGAAATTATTTTATATAAATCGGGTAAATCTATCCTGGTGAAAGAACTGAATTTGTTTATAACGGTGTATTGGGGTTTAAGAGGATCGGTGTAGGGGAGAAGGGCCTCCGGTGTAAAATTTTGCCAAATCAATATGCGGACAATGATTTTTTCGATGATCCGCTGTGGCAACCCCTAACAGGAGCAACCGAAAGAAGAAGATTAATTTTGTGATTAAAAAATACATCATAAGCCTCAAATTTCACTGGAGGTATTTTGAAGGCATTCCATTGAGTGACCTGATTTAGCAGACGATCAATTGTGGAGAAAGTGACAAAAGACCCCCGTTAATGAGAGATTGAGTTGATGGCGTACGTATACTGTACGCTGTATTCTGCCCCCTCAAGTCCGTACTTAGTAGATGTGTCTGTGTGCTCGGGGGTCTCTCTTCGCTCTGCCATTTCTCCCCATTATGCTCCAGCTCTGTCAGGTGTCACGGTGGTCCTGAGTGAGCAGCCATTATCAAGTCCAGCCACAAGTTCTCCATGGGACCGAGATCTTGTCTCTGGCTTGGCCACTCCAAGACATTCACCTTGTTGTTTTGCAGTCATTCCTGTGTAGCTTTGGGCTTGTTGTGGTGTCGCCCTTCAAGGTTTCTGCCAGGATTTCCCTGCATTCATTTTTCCCTCACAAGCCTTCAAGAAGCATCGCCACAGCCCGGTGCTGCCCCTGTATGGATGGAGTTGTCTGTGATAATGTGCAGCGTAACGTGACGTTTGATGTGATGGCTTAGAAAGCTCCATTTTGGTCTCCTCAGACCACAGGACCTTCTCCCGCTGACGTCGGAGTCTCCCGTGTTCCTTCTGCCGTGATGTTCTCTGTTTTTCCTCTTTGCCAAAGCTATGAATGGTGAAGCACCCAGGAACAGTTGTGGTCTGCACGGCCTCTTCAATGTCGGTCACTGTAGCTTGCGACTCTTTTTGAGTTCTCAGAGGTATCTTGGTGGTCTCCCACACTTTGTGGACGGCCCGCTCTAGCAGATTTCCAGCAATGCCATACTGATTGATCTGGATATTCGGCGACTTGCATACTTTCTGGTCTCATCCTCTGAGTTGTGCTTTTCATGGAGTCGCCTGATCGAGTTGTCTTCAATGTGTAAGTTTGGCCACCATACCAACTTGCCACAAGATGGACCTTAAGATACAATCAGTTGAAATCCCAGACAGGCATCTCCTCTGAACTAATGATGGCACTTGTGAAAGCAGTCAGCTTCAGCCGTGATGATTTCGGGTGTCTTACTTGTTATAAACACTTCATTCTTTGTTTTTGTAGCTGTCTGTTGTGACCACTCTGGACTTGCGTACAGATGCATCTCAATAACTTAAAATATCGTCGAAAAGTTAATTTATTTCAGTAATTCACTTCGAAAAGTGAAACTCCTCTATTTTGTGGATTCACTACACACAGAGTTATACATTTCAAGCGTTTATTTCTTTTCATTTTGCTGGTTATGGCCTGCAGGTAATGAAAACCCAAAATTCAGTATCTCAGCAAATTTGAATATTACATACGACCAATAAAAAATGTTGGCTGATTGAAGAGTCCGCCCATGTAGGCCCTCAATACTCGGTCGTGGCTCCTTTGGCATGAATGACTGCGTCTGTGTGGCGTGGCATGGAGGCGCTCAGCCTGTGGCACTGCTGAGGTGTTATGGATGCCCAGGAGGCTTTGATCGCGGCCTTCAGCTCGTCTGCATTGTTGGCTCTGCTGTCTCTCATCTTCCTCTTGCTGGCCAGTCAAGCCTAGTGATGCACACCATGGTCATCAAACCAGGTGTTGGTACTTTTGGCGGTGTGGGCAGGTGCCACGTCCTCCTGGAAAATGAAATCCGCATCTCCATAAAGCAGAGGTGAGCATGAAGTGCTCTAAGATGTCCTGGTAGACGTCTGGCTGTGATAAATAAGACACAGTGGAGCAACACCAGCAGAGGACATGACTCCCCAAATCATCACTGACTGTGGAAACTTCACGCTGGACCTCAAGCAACTTGGATTCTGTGCCGCTCCACTCTTCCTCCAGACTCTGGGACCTTGAATTCCAAATGGATCTGAAAAGAGGACTTTGGACCACTGAACTGTTAACAGTCCAGTAAGCCCAGGTAAGACACTTCTGACATTTTCTCTGTTGACACCAGGAATGCTGTGACATTTGTAGCCCATGGTGTGTGGTGGCTCTTGAAGCCCCGACTCCAGCCGCAGTCCACTCCTTGTGAATCCCCCCAAATTCTTCTCACTCCTCTCAAGGCTGCGCTTATCCCTGTTGCTTGTGCCCCTTTTTCTGCTGCCCCATTTTTTCCTTCCACCCAACTCTCCATTAATCTTCTTGGACACAGCACTCTGTGAAGAGCCATCTTCTCTAGCAGTGACCTTTTGTGGCTGAGGGTGTCAATGACCGTCTTTTGGATGACTGTCAATGATGGTGTGGCCTACTGAAGCAGACTGAGAAACCATCTAAAGCAGAGGTCACTAACAGGCGGACCGCGGTCCAGATCCAGAAGCTGTCTCGTATGCACCCAGACTTACAGCCAAAACAGAAGGTTATGATTTAAAAGCTGACGGGACGCGGTGCAGCTTTTGTAGTCTTTACAGTAATGTTTTAGTGGATGAGGAAATGCACAGACCAATTGTATGCGCGTTAAGCCGTTCCACGTGATACCACTCAGCCAATCAAGTCTGTGGATTCTAGGTGGTCAACATTACTTTACTTTACAGCGCAGACAGGTGAGAGAGTTAGATAAGAGAGACCGTAGAAAGAAAAGGGAAGATAGCGATACATGTAGAAAAAACAAAGGGGGGAAAAAAAGTGAGAGATACAGACGACTGCACTGGAAAAAAAAAAGACGGGTGAGACAGAGAAAGGGAGAGAAAAATAAAGAACAAATGTCGCTCTCCAAAAAAAAGGAAAGTGGGCAGCGAAAATCGGGCATTTAATCCGGAATGGACGAACTGATTTCTGTTCAAACGTCCCACTTGGAGCAGTAAACCAGCGTGTCTCATATGTTAAGAGTGCCAATGTGAAACGACATTATGAGACGAAACGTAAAGGGTTCGAACAAACATACCCACTCCGAGATCACAGAAAATAATTTGTCTCAGAGCCCAATGTTAAAATTCTGGCAGCACAAACTAGAGTTCAGTTCTCTCACTGAGCTAAAAAGTGGGGCGATGAATACAAGAGGGGAGGAACGTGAGCATTAAAAACTGTTTACTTGTTAAGATGTGTTGAGATTTATGACCTGGTGGAGACTGTTGAGTCAAGATGTGAAACAGGAAAAGGGAAATGCAAGCTTTGTCTCCATTTATTTTATTTTTCTGATGTTCAGCACTTTACGTAAACATGCACAGTTTTCACATTTGATCTATTTTGTCTTATTTTGAAATGCAGCCCTACTTTTATTTAGTGAATTTAAGAACATTACATACTGTGACGGAACATCAGACGCACTTTTTTTTCCCCCAAAAGAAGGGTGGAAATGTCTGTGCGTCTTATGGAGCGAATATTGGGTCACAGACATCCAGGGGTAGAGGGCGACAATCAGCTGTTAATGGCGACAGAACTCACCGTTACGTCACAGGCATCCCCTCTCTGCTTGGAGGACTGTTAGACTCATTGACTCGGTGTGCGCGAGTTACAAAATGTAAAAAAAGGTAAGATGGCATCCACATCTCACGAGGGAGCGAAGCGAGTGCAGAAAACAAAATACTCAGCAGACGATGCTTTGCGCGTTATCGCCGAGTCGTATATTTTGTTGAGTGTGATCAGGAGGTCGTGCCAGAGAGTGAGGAACTGGCATCAGCTGATCGGACACCAGCCGATGCCGCCCCAGCTGACACACCTATGGCAAGGTTCACGTGGGAGGAATACCCAGACATTGATCCGTGGGAGCCAAACAGGCTACCAGACTTCACAAGACGGCATGGCTTGCTGTTGGGCTCGACAGATTACCAGCCGCTGGACTCGTTTAGGCTGCTCTCTCCTGATGCCGCTTTTCAGCTACTGTCAGACAAGACAAACAGGTATGCAGAGCAGGCTGCGCTGGCACCACATTCTCGTTTTTCAAAGTGGAAATCCACAACAAAAGACGAGATGAAATACAAATAGAGATGGGACTGGACTGGCGATAGAACTTCAGGGAGCGTGGGTCCAAATGTGCTTTGTCCCCTGGTGGCTTTGGACAGGTTATGCCGCGTGATGATAGGTACGTGCTGCTGCAAAATGATTGTGAGCAACTGAGCTTCATAAATTCTGACTCTAGCGATGAGAGTTCTTGAAGTTTCCAGAAATCTGGAGGAGTGCTTGAACCTTAAAGTCTCTCCTCATTTGTTAATGACAGTGATGATGGTTCTTAATACCGCTGTTGACTTTACATGGCTGAAATATTATTCTGCTATATCATTTATTAAATATATTAATTAGTACACCATTTGGTTCAGAATATTTTTTTTTCTTGTTTTCCTCCTCTAAACCCAGGTGTGTCTTAAGGAGCGAAAAATATCTGATATTGTCTAATTTATTGAGCTGCACCTGTACTGCCCCTCCTTTGGAGTCCCCCGGGGTCTACCATTGCTGCCTTTCTTTTATTTGATGTGGTGCCAGCCCAGTGAAGCGCCTTGTAACGGCGCCATATTAAGTCACGCTGGCGCCCCACCTTACACACGGAGTCACCTCGGTCCTCTAATGCGTGACACAGGCTGAGAGTGTGAACGGCTGAACGGAAGTCCGTGTCCCATTATGAACCTGATGTGCCCAGGCGGTAGTTCTGAGGACGTCTGTAATATTTGTACTTTGTCTGTTTGCACAGCTGTGCCGAGGTTTTGTATTCTTTGCGTGTGCACGTTTGCTCGTGCAGCGCACGCCTAATAATTGCAGATTCAGCCAAGCAGCCTGCCTCGGCACAGCAGCCATGAACTCGGGAGGTTTAGCTTTGGTTTGTTGACTCTGTGAATCGTGGCGTTTGGAAGTCCGGTTGGCAGTGCTGTGGTTTCCCTCTGTCTGCCATCTAATCACCCAGCAAGTTGCTTTGACTTCGGGCCCCTGCTCTGTGTGTGTGTGTGTGTGTGTTTCTCTCCATGCTCACCCCCATCTCTTGCCCTCTTGCAGGTTCATGCCCAAACCTAATCATGAGTAGAAATGAACAGCCCGAGCAGAAGCCGGTGGTCAAGGCGGCCACCCCCCAGCTGTCTATCCGGAGTCACCGGCCCCTCTGCCTGTCTGTGTCATCGGACAGCAGCGGCCGCTTCAAAGCTCTGGAGTCTCAGGACTGGAAGGACAATCTTAAAGCTCAGGTAGTGTGCATTTCTTTCTTTTTTCTAAAGTTGTCTTCTCACTTTAACCAAAAGCTCAGATCTTTTTCTCGACTCTCTTCCCAGTGTCCTCCTGAACGCCAAATGAAGCTTCAGTTTCTGTCTTTGTTTCTTTCTTCATCTGCTCACCTCTGGGTGGGAGTTGCAGGTTACGTCCACACGGCCGTGTTTTCATTTATAAGCACAGTTTTTTCAACAAAACCCATTCCTGTCCATGTTGGAGTTTTTGCATTGTTTACAAAAATATCTCTGTCCGCACTGGAACGGCCAAAACCGCTTGTGAGGGCAGACCATCAGCCACCCTGGTGGTACATTCAGAGCTCCTTGAAAATCCAACTCCCGTCTGCTTTATGCACTTTGAAAACTATCAGGACTCTGACGGAGCGCAGAGGAAAAAAATGAATTAAGCAGCCGTCGCGAATTCTCCCGTGTCACGCTAATGCGCTGATCACAGAACGGGCGACGGCCATCTTGTCATTTCTTATAAACCCCGCAAGCGTTTAGCTCCGTGGTCATTTGTGAGAGTATTGAATATAAGCCGTCTACAGCAGTTGGGGTGCATCTTGAACCAGACATTCATGAGACTAACTTGCAACTGGGCTGGGTGGTCTTTAAGAAAGCGCACAGTCAGAGTGAGTTTTTACCGAGCGTACTGACATAAGAAATAAAGAAAAATGGAAAGTCCGTTGGTCCAGATGACATACCTATGGAAGCATGGAAGTGTTTAGGAGAGATGGCAGTGGAGTTTGTAACCAGATTGTTTAATGGAATCTTGGAAAGTGAGAGGATGATGAGGAGTGGAGAAGAAGTGGACTGGTGGGCCGATATTTAAGATTAATGGGGATGTGCAGGACTGCAGTAACTACAGGGGAATAAAACTGATGAGCCACAGCATGGAGTTATGGGAAAGAGTAGTGGAAGGTCAGTTAAGAAGTGAGGTGAGGATCAGTGAGCAGCAGGATGGTGTCATGCCAAGAAAGAACACCACAGATGAGATGTTTGTTCTGACGGTGTTAATGGAGAAGTTTAGAGAAGAACAGAAGGAGTCGCATTGCGTCTTTGTGGACCTGGCGAAAGCATATGACAGGGTGACTGAGAGGAGCTGTGGTATTGAATGAGGAAGTCGGGAGTGGCAGAGAAGTATGCAAGAGTGGCACAGGATATGAACGAGGGGAGTGTGACCGTGGTGAGGTCTGTGGTAGGAGTGACGGAGGTGGGATTACATCAGGGATCGGCTCTGAGGCCTTTGTTCTCTCCAGTGGTAATGGACAGGCTGACAGACGAGATCAGACAGGAGTCCCCGTGGACTGAGATGTCTGCTGATGACAGTGAGAGTAGGGAGCAGGGTGAGGAGACCCTGGAGTGATGGAGATCTGCTCTAGAGAGGAGAGGAATGAAGGTCAGTAGGACCACCAAGACAGAATACATGTGAATGAGAGGGAGGTCAGTGGAATGGTGAGGATGAGGGAGTAGAGTTGATGAAGGTGGATGAGTTTAAATACTTGGGATCAACAGTACAGAGTGACGAGGAGTGTGGAAGAGAAGTGAAGAAGAGGGTGCAGGCAGAGTGGAGAGAAGAGTGTCAGGAGTGATTTGTGACAGACGGGTATCAGCAAGAGTGACAGGGAAGGTCTACTGGACGGTAGTGAGACCAGCTGTGTTATATGGGTTGGTGACGGTGGCACAGGTGACAGAGTTAAAGATGCTAAGATTAGCATTGGGCGTGATGAGGATGGACAGGATTAGAAATGAGGACATTAGAGGGTCAGTTCAGGTGGGACCGTTGGGAGACAAAGCCAGAGAGGCGAGATGGCGTTGGTGTGGACATGTGCAGACGAGAGATGCTGGGTATATTGGGAAAAGGATGTTAAGGATAGAGCTACCAGGGAAGAGGAAAAGAGGAAGGCCTAAGCAAAGGTTTATGGATGTGGTGAGAGAGGACGTGCAGGTAACGGGTGTGACAGAACAAGATGACGAGGACAGAAAAATATGGAAGAAGTTGATCCACTGTGGTAACCTCTAACTCTAACGGGAGCAGCCAAAAGAAGAAGAAGATTAATATAAGAAAACGAGTGTGCTGACGGTTCCTAATTGTTGAGAGCAGGATGGACGTCGTCACTTGTTGTAATGCTACCTAAATGTGCCTTCCAGACATTTTTCTCATCTTAAGGTTTCCAGGGCTCCTCTTGCTTTGTGGATTACTTTGTTCTCATTTCTTGGTGAAGTTCTGTAAGACTTCAATAATTCTTTCTAATTTTAAAGGCCTTTTAAACCTTTGATGTCTTGACCCAGTCATGGCTTGCTAGGAGGCACTTACTAGAAGTTGTGCTATTCTGATATCTCTAATGGTGCCGGGTATTTAAATCTCATGCTACGAGGTGAGGCACAAAAATAACCACACTGGGCTTGGGGCTTTCTAGGAAAACCGTCTGGAGGTCGGCTGGACGTGAATCCTGGGACTCTCTCCTCTGTATCCTACACGCCCTCTCAAAGCGCCGACCGGCTAGGGGTATCCTGTGACCGGCCCAGTCGGCATTTGCACAACCATCGCTACACGAGTAGCCGCGATAATGTCGGGTGAAAAAGAATCAAACAGCAAGACAAGACAATGGTCCAGCACACAATGCTTTTTATGTAAAGCAGTTTTTTGAGTGACAAAAACCTTCCTGTCCTCCCTCAGTCATCCTCCGTATTCGCTCCCAGTGATTTTTTTTTTTTTTTTTTGCTTATTCCCGAAAATCAAAAGTGACCTGAAGGGAAGACATTTTTCTTCAATGTATGAAGTGAAGACAGAAACTGTGAGCCTGTTAAAGAGCCTCAAGCAAGAAGACTTCCTGCTCTGTTTCCATCAATGGAAGACACGTCTGGAGCGGCGTGGAGATCAGGAGGGGACTATAGAGAAGGTGATAACGTTTAGGAGGCTATAAGTCAGCAATATATATATATATATATATATATATATATATATATATATATATATATATATATATATTTTTTACCAATCCAGTTATTTTTGTGTTTCACCTCATATGTCCGGAGGAGTTTCTGAATTTTTTAGAAACCGAGATCTTTCCTTATTTTTGTTTGTTCTTGATCTTCGTGACTTGCGATTCTCGGTTCTTATTTTGGCGTCTCCCTTGGCCTTCTGTTTTTTTCCACCAACTGTGCCCTCTCTTTGTGTTTTTCCCGTTTCTGTCCCTTTCTGACACTGGCAGCACAGCAGCTCACTTTTCTTCAGCGTTGTCCGTAAGGAATGGAAAATGAAATAAGCATAAAGGCCATCAGCGACTGCTAGTCATTGGTTACTTGATATCATGTGACTGCTGGCAGGTTATTTCAGCTGAGACAGTCGAGTCTTGTTAATCAAATATGTCTGCGAAGATTCTCAGTCATCCAGGTGAAATTACCTGGTAGTTGAGTCATGGCAACTGGACTTCGTTCTTGTCAGGTAGATCCGTTTCACTTCTCATCCAAGCAGCTTCTTCAGTCTGAGGAATGTTGTTGTTAGGGACCACAGATGTGTCCTCCATGTTAGTTTCACTTCACACCTGCCCTGATTCGGCTCGTTGAGTAAAACAAAGGAAGGGGAAGGTGTGGGTAGATGTAAGCGTCACACCTTTAACAGCCCCTATAGAGTGGGTCGTTACGAGTGGTCCACCTGGTGGAGGTGTGAATTGGGCCTGAAGTCAGGTTATGATTCCCTCACCCCTCTTCGCAAACCACGTGTCTTCTCTGTCCAATATCTGGACACTAATGTCCTCAAATGAGTGTCCTTTGTCCTTTAAATGGAGGTACACAGCTGATTCCGGCCCTGAGGTGTTACTCCTTCCGTGCCTGTGTAGCGGCTGTTTGGTCTCTCCAGTGTAGACTTCAGGGCACACTTCGCTGCATTGAGCGCCATCGCTTATTAATCAAAGTGATCTGAATTCTTTAAATGGGGGCCGCTAATCTAACGCTGTTATGGTGTGCTGATGTAATCGATGCAGTTGATTATTATAAATGTGTCAGATGGTGCAGCATATCTCGATATGTCGTGTTTCTACCATCTTTCTAGAGACCAACATGGCGGTGCCTAGTTCATCTGCAGGTCCTTCATGTTAAACCCGGGCAGCAACGCTTGTAATGTACAGTATTGTGCTGCTGAGCTCCCCAACAGTATGATTATTAAAGACCGATTATATCACGGGTGTCCAACTCTGGTCCTGGAGGGCCGCAGCGGCTGCAGGTTTTCATTCTAACCATCTTCTTCATTAGTGACCAGTTTTGCCTCCATTTTAACTAACGTGACTCAGGCCCCTTTGTTGTTTCTTTTTCCTTAATCGGCTGCTAAACAATAATGAGGCACAAAGCGAGCCGTCACATGACCAGCTCACCTGCGCCCATCACACGGTATCTGAAAATAAAGAACGGCGAAGGGCTCAGTAAGGCTGACCTCTCAGGTCACCAAAACATTTTGACGGCGGTCTTAGATAAAACAGAAAATTGACAGTCTTGGAAATGTCGGAGGCATGGAATTAAATAACGAGTTTAACAGAAAGAATCGGCTTCTCATCAAGAAAGTGATTTGGTTTTGATGTTCCAGTTTAGGTGGTGATCTGTCGGCTCGCTTCACGTCCCATTTCTGTTTGGCTGCCATTTCATGAAGAAATCCTTAAAGACGGGGCTATTCAAATAAAGAGAAAAGGAGTGAATTAGCAGTGAAAACAGAAAAGGAAAAGAGTGAGAGTGAAAAGCTGCAGCCACTGCGGCCCCCCAGGACTGGAGTCGGACCCCTGTGAACTAAGGGGTCCGAGTCACGTCAATTAAAATGAAGGCAAAACAAGTGAATCAGCAGCAAAATTGGCTCGCTGATTAAGAAGATGGTTAGAATGAAATCTTGCAGCCAGCGCGGCCCACCAGGCCCGGAGTTGGACCCCCTGGATTATATGCTTGTGTGTTATTGAAGTCCGCTTCAAACCAACTCCACTCTCTCGTGCTCTTGCGTTTTTTTGCACCTTTGCAGAAGGTGGTCTCGGATGTCGGATTCAAACTCCATTACTTCTGTTATCAAATGTTTATTTGCCAACTGGAATTATTTTGTTTTGGAAAGACTTTGAGTTTGCATTTCATTTTGCACATGAGATGGAATTGATTGCCACAGCTAAGGGTCATTTTCATTTTTAGCGAGTGGCGCTCTGGTGTCCTCCCAAAGTCGTGCAGGTCAGATGAATTGGCATCGCTAAATTGGCACTGCCGTGTATATTTGGAAGCCCTCACCAAAAGTTTGTTGTACAGATGAGTTTAGCAAGGCCAAGTAAATGCAATCAAGTCTTTGGAGAGTATTTTTGCACACTTGTGTAGACAATGGCCACCAAGATAACCTCTAAGTGTTTATCGATATTCAAATTGAGGTCACGACCCACATGGTCACACCGTCGACAACCCAACTAGCGTCATGACAACGAGGCCACAACACAGATAAATGGCAGACACGGGCATTAAACAATAAACTGATGTTAAAAAACAATGAGAGAGAGCGACCATTAAAAAGGGAGAACGTCAGTTAAAATCGGACATGGAGACCACCAGCAGGGCAGTGACGAGTCTCCGGCCGCCAGGTGATTGTGCTGTCACCCTGCTGAGTTGGCTCTCTTGGCACAGTGAGCTGCCATTGTCAATCAGCTGTTTGTGGCTGCCAGCCCTTTGTGTCTTTGTATGCAGCACCACCTTGTGCCCAACATCAGTAACGTCGCCTTCATCGAAAGCTGCATAACAGACCACCAGTTTAAATACATCAAAAGGGGGTCCGGCCGGCTCCGATGGTCTAACCGATGGCTTAAATAGCCGGGTGTGGACGTGACGGTGGGGTGCTCTTCACCACCCACAGAGGTGGGCATTTGACTCCCGTTGCAGACCAACCTGATGGTGGAGGTGGTGGGTTATGACCGATATGGGGGGGTCATTTGTACTTAAAGACGGAATTGATATTCTAATGATAGTTTCTCATGTTTGCTTTTTGGTATTTGTTAGATTTTTAACGGAGTAATCCAAAATGATTCTTAAGACCAACAAGTTATTTATTAGGTTAGTCGACTAATTGAAGAAGTAATCGTTAGACTAATCGGTAAAAAGAAATACTCATGAGGTGCACCCCTTGGCATCTTTTCAGGTGGTCTTCTGCTCCCACACTTTTCCCGTTTCCAGTTGTTACCCTCGGTTGCTCTGCCCACTTTTTTCAGGAGGTATTGGACATGCCAGACCTCCAGGGTGCCCATGATGTTGACCAGGACTCTTAAGTCTCTTAACTTGGAGACTTTGGTGCCCTTTTCTTTTTTTGGGATGTGCCCACACTAACCCCTTTGTCCTTTCTTCCTGCAGATGGAGCAAGTCCATAGTGCAGGGGCGGCAAGCAGCACCGGCTCATTGGAGCGAGCGTCGCTCTTCTGTGCTGCAGCCTCCAACACGTCGATCCCCGGCCTGTCGAGTCCCGTGGAGCACCTCACCAAAAGCAAATCGTCCAGCCGATTCTCCTTGTTCTCTCCTCCTTGGAACAGCAGCTCAGAGTCCGACTCCAACCCTCCGTCGCGATCTGGCTCCAAGAAGCTGCGCAATTACGCAAAGAGAAGCCTGAGCAAAACCGAGGACGCGGCCGACGTGAAGCCGAGCCCACCCGAGGAGTTCCATCACTCGGAGCCGGTGATATCCAAGGTGACCGACTACATCTATGTGGGCAATCTCAACGCGGCCTACAGCGGGCGCACGCTCTGTCGAAACAACATTGACAGCATCATTGACATGAGCTGTTTGCCGGATGAGCAGAACGTCTGCGTCATCCCCTGCACCTGCTCCCGGGACACCAAACACAGCTGGTCTCGCCTGAAGGTAGACATCGGTGACGCAGCCAATGAGGAGAGGATCTCTCTGAAGCATCGGGGCTTTGAGGATATCAACGAGTGCATCGACGCCTCCACCGAGAAGCGCAAGCGGGTTTTAATTCACTGCCGGGATGGCTACTCGTTGGCTCCCACCTGCATCATCCAGTACCTAATGGTGAAAAGGAACATGAGGCTTCTGGCGGCCTACGAGTTTGTCCGAGCCAGGTACCCCGTAAATATTAAGGAGCGCCATCAGGATCTGCTAGTTCATCTGGAGAAGCTGCTGAGGCCAGACAGTACTGTGGACCCAGAATGCTTCAAGCAGGCCATTTCTCGCAAGATGGCGTGGACATGACTGAGGAAGAATGCGATCGGTACGAAACTTGAAGTTTGCGTTACTGTAACAAGTTCTCATGCACTAACGCACCGTATTGCATGCTCACCCTCGGCTCACTCCATCCCTTTTAGTCTCCCCCAAAAGTCGGCAAGTGAAAAGATGCGACTTTTTAAGCCTGGTCAGGTGCCAACCCCAAAAGGTCTGCATTTTAGGGTAGAGATGGGCAGTTCTGATCCGTAGAGGGCAGCGTTGTGTGTAATTGTGGGCGTGTCATCTGATGGCGAGCCAATCGCAGGCCAAGACCTCCAGTCGCCTCTGGTTAAGGTTTGGCTTTGGTGTCTGCACGTTTGTTCAGCTCATGTGGCGTTGTTCACGTGTGCTTTGGGGTCTGGACGCCGTGGAGAGAGGTACTCAGCGGGGGGCCGGCGCCCCTGAAGTTTGTTACAAATACGCAGTAGTGTGCCAGGCAAGAAACAGAGAGAGAGAGAGAGAGCGGGTAAAGAAGACCCCAAATAAACGTGAAGCATCATGTGCAGAATAGAGCCGTCCGTCCGTACGTACGTACATACAAACACGCAGCGTGTCGAGTCTCCTCGCCTGTTACACGGTTTATGTTGAAGCCTAAGGGTGCGTACAGCCGACACAGACGGACACAGGAGGCACAAGGGCAAGCGCACGCTTTTATTACTTCCTCGTGGGAAACGCCTTCACCCGTTGCCCCCCAGTACAACACAGTTCACTAGGCACAGCACAGCACAACGCTCTGCTTCTTCTTCTCCTCTTTCTCTCCTCCTCCCTCCATTCCTCATCTCCCTCCTCCCCGAGTGATGGCTGCTGGCTTCTTTTATAAGGCGCCCAGAGGTGCATTCAGGGGCTCAGCAGCAGCTCCAGCACCCCCTGGCAGTGCCCACGTAACCCAATGGGACTCCAGCTCCCATGGGCCCCTGCGGGAATCCTATGCACCGCTGCAGGGGGGCTGCCATCCACGCTCCCTCCCCCTGTCCTTGTAGCGTGGAGGTGTCCCCAAGGCCCCGCCCAAAGGGCCATACGCCACATCTTGTTAAACAACAGAATGACGAATCGAAAGCAGGATTTTAGAAATATAAAAAAGTGAAGTATCTCCTTGAAGTATGCAGACCCTTCACTCAGGGCTCCATTGAAGCCCCTTTGGTAACCATTGCAGCCTGGAGCCTTCTGGGGTCTGACGTGACTCAGTCAGGGGATTTCCTGACCTGCCGAATCTGTTAGGCTCTGCCAGGTTGGATGGAGACCATCGATGGGCAGCCATGCTGGGGTCTCTCCGGAGAAGTTTCTTTAGGCTCAGGTTGGCACCTTTACTTTCTGTCCCGTTGGAAGTTGAACCTTCTGCCCCGACTGAGGGCCCGAGCGCGCTCTGCAGGCTTTCATTACGGATATCTCTGGACTTTGCTCCATTCAGCTTCCTCTCGACTCTGTCCATGTCTCTTAGACCCTGATGCTGCCACCAGCGCGCTTCACCTTTGTAATGGTGACGCACAAGTGTTGAGTGGTGCCCGGTCTTCTTCTTCTTCTTCTTCATACTTAGAGTTGAGACCACACAGCGCCATCTTGCTTTCATTACACCACAGAGTCTTGTTCCTCACAATCTGAGACCACTCCAAGCTGGCTTTCATACCTCTGAGGAGAGGCATCTGCCATAAAGCGCCGTTTGGTCGAGCGTTGCAGTGCTGGGTGTCCTCCTCGAAGTTTCTCACCTCTCCCCACAGGTTCTCCGGAGCTCAGCCCTCAAGTTCTTGGTCACCTTCTCTTTGGGCTGCTGTGGAGGCCGCTGTGCTCTTGGGAACCTTCAGGGCTGCAGCCTTTCCCAGTCCCACCTCTGTGCTCTGCTTGGACTTCATTCGACCTTAAGGCTTGGATTTGCTCACCTGTAGGACCTTTTCTAGACAGGTGTGTGCCTCTCCCAATCGGGTCCCATCAATGGAATTGACCAGAGGTGAACTCCAAACATCTCAGCCATGACTAAAACGATGGGACGCACCTGAGCCACAGCTACGGGTCTCAGTGCCTTTTTCATTTTTAGCGAGTGGTGCTCTGGTGTCCTCCCAAAGTCGTGCAGGTCAGATGAATTGGCATCGCTAAATTGGCACTGCCGTGTATATTTGGAAGCCCTCACCAAAGGTTTGTTGTACAGATGAGTTTAGCAAGGCCAAGTAAATGCAATCAAGTCTTTGGAGAGTATTTTTGCACACTTGTGTAGACAATGGCCACCAAGATAACCTCTAAGTGTTTATCGATATTCAAATTGAGGTCACGACCCACATGGTCACACCGTCGACAACCCAACTAGCGTCATGACGACGAGGCCACAACACAGATAAATGGCAGACACGGGCATTAAACAATAAACTGATGTTAAAAAACAATAAGAGAGAGCGACCATTAAAAAGGGAGAGCGTCCGTTAAATCGGACATGGAGACCACCAGCAGGGCAGTGACGAGTCTCCGGCCGCCAGGTGATTGTGCTGTCACCCTGCTGAGTTGGCTCTCTTGGCACAGTGAGCTGCCATTGTCAATCAGCTGTTCGTGGCTGCCAGCCCTTTGTGTCTGTGTATGCAGCACCACCTTGTGCCCAACATCAGTAACGTCGCCTTCATCGAGAGCTGCATAACAGACCACCAGTTTAAATACATCAAAGGGGGTCCGGCCGGCTCCAATGGTCTAACCGATGGCTTAAATAGCCGGGTGTGAATGTGACGGTGGGGTGTCCTCAGTCACTTTGTGCTCTTCACCACCCACAGAGGTGGGCATTTGACTCCCATTGCAGACCAGCCTGATGGTGGGGGTCATTTGTACTTAATGACGCCGTTGCTTTGCACAGCCTTGATCTGACTTGACTTTTCTGTAGTTATGGTGACATGGGGCAGGGTGGGGGGACACGACGACTGATGAGAGCGTGACGACTGCGTCACTGGACGAGACGCTGAGAGCCGCCGCCTCACGGCCTGTAAATGTGGGGCAGTGGACGCCACGTGAGTGACTTTGTTAAATATCGAGGTCAGTCAGTTGTGCGTCGTGCGCTGCCCGCTGACGAGTGTGCCTTTGGCGTGCCTCTCGTGTCCTCCTCGTTATGAGCGCGTGTGTGTGTGTGTGTGTTCCTTCTTTAACACGAGGTGGGATCTGGGATGGATGAGGTCCATAAGAGTGTGTTTTAAACCGCGCAGTGCTTTCAGGTCCCCTAAACTGAATATTTGGTACGGATTGGTGTGTTTGTGTCACACTTGGGCCATCGTCACCTGAAGGTACTCGCTCTGTGGGGCCGTCCCCGACATTGACTTTCCCCACTAAACTGTTTTTTTAGTAATTTGTATTGATGCTGTTTGCTACACGCTGCTCAAATAAATCTCGTTCCTTTGGTGTCTGCCCGTCTTGGAGTTGTGTCTTCTGGGCGCCTCGCCTCTCTCTTGTCTCCTGGCAGTGGTCTCGGCCAGGGCTCGGTGAAACTCCAAGCAGGACCCCACTGCAGGGACCAGACCCCCCCAGACTGCACAGGACAAAAGAAGGCAAAGCTAACATGACTCAGAAAAGGGAGAGGAGGGCTTGTGCAACCCCTGGCCCAAAACTGTCCATCTTTATAGTAACATTAGATAACAGACTGCATGTCGGAGTCGAACACTAAAGCTAAAGAGGACAGCAGAAGTTACCTTAGAAATGCAAACAACGCCATATTGAAATCAAAGAGCCAAACGGGAGTGGTGGGTGTAGAAGGCAGATGGGTACAAACCAGTGAATAAAGGACACCCAAGGGGGGCAAACGTAGACAGAGGGGCTGGGAAATGACAAGAAGAGTCTGACTGGCATGGGAACGAGCTGAGGGGCGCAACAAACAACCTCACAAACTGAAACATTCAGAGAACTTGGAGGTCAAGAACACAGGAGGGGTCCCTCGGTAGGCCCAAGAAGACCACCCACCACCCCCCCAGTCCTCGCCGATGACAGATTTTTAGATGTTCAAAAAGTGACATGACGTGGAGTGAAGTCCACCCCACTGTTTCAAGTGCTGCACATAAGACACGTGAAAAGGCATCTGGCAGACGTCCAGAACGCCTCACAGATGTAAAGAACCACAAAATGGCCGCCTGGCATCGCCAGCTAAACAAGTGAAGCTTCAGCAGAGCACTGCGAGAGCAAATACAAACAGGTGACCAACAGTGGCACATGACCAGGTGACATTTGATCGGCTTTATCAATCCCATGAGACCTCTGGGCTCAGTCAAGGCTGAGAGAGTCTGGGTGGGGGTACCCCTTGGCTCAGTAGACGAGAAACAGATGACAATGACACATCATAGGGACAAGACGAGGGATGGGACGTTGCAAAAATATTGGGGTTGAAATCAAAATCTGTGGCAGCAGACTGGAGGCTGGCATGGAGCCCTGGCAACATTATGGCATTGGCCCCCTTGAGACGGCCACTCCAGTCCAGTTTTATATGGTGCCTTTTGTCACAACCTGGGATTTCAGTCAGTCAATCAAAAGACGACTCTTCACAGTGCTGCCCGATGACGAAAGAGCTTTATAAATCACTTGGAGACCGAAATGGCACCACTGTGCCCCCCAACCCTACCCAAGCGTCAATTCTCTGTGCTAGATTTGCCAGTCCTGTGTATTCAGTGGCAGTGGGTGTCACTTTGGAGGTCTCACCAGAGATCAGTTCAGTAGGGTTAAGGTCACAGGCCTGTGACAGACCACCTTCATTAGAAGCCCCCCTTTCTTGATTGTCCTGTTGACAGTTCTCCTGTCTGTGTCCCACGTCATTCATTCATCTTGTCACCGGTCCCACAACATGGCACTTGCACAGAAATGAAGGTGTCACCTGGTGGGCTTGCGCCACACACAGTGCTGAGTATTCAGGCTCCCACTTTAGTCTCGTCAGACCACCGGACTTTCTGCCACACCTTTGCAGGACCTCCCATGTGCCCATTTTCCAAAGTCTTGACTGTCCTGGACACGCGTTTGTTTGTTTGTTTGTTTGTTTGTTTGTTTTCTCTCCCCGTCTTCCATGAAGACCCCTTTTGTGGAGCTCGTTGATTGTGTCCAGTCGTGTCACCCTGGTGTCACAATGTCCTCTTTTGAAGGCAGCCTGACCTGGCAGTGGGGCTCTTTTTGTTTTATTTTTGTTTGTTGTTTTTTCCCCCACTTCTCTATGGTGGTCTTCACTGAGCCCCATGGCTGGTTCTGTGCCCCTGGGGTGGTCTTGTCTTCACCCCCCAGCTCTTTGCTTCCCTATCATGTCTTGTTCTGATGTTCTCCATCCATCCATCCATCCAACCTGCTATGTCCTAATCACAGGGTCACGGGGGTCTGCTGGAGCCAACACAGGGCACAGGGCAGGCACAAACACCAGGCAGGGCGCCAGCCCACCGTAGGCTGATGTTCTTCCTCCTCATTTTGCTTTTCTGTCATATGATTGGACCTCAGTGGGGGGATTGAGAACTGGTGAGACCACCAACCAGGTGTTCCTCACGAGATTTAGATGGACAGAGGGGGCTTTTAAGATGTGACCATTTGACTTTTTCCATTTTCACTTTGGGTGATGCCCGCTGTTTGGTAGATCAACTGGTCAAATCTGAACTGAAGTTTAGACTCTGAGCCAATAAAATATGACAACAGTTGTGGGGTCCGCATGCTGTGTGACAGGGTCTGACGTCCTTGGAGGAGTGTCAACAGCAGAAGTTCAAGTGGTGCACATGTGTGGGGGTCAAAGGTGCTTCAGTCACAGGGGGCTGCGAGTCTCAACTCCAGCTAAGATTTCATGGATGCTCCAGCATTGGAAGTCCTGGTGGGCAGACGGGTGACTGCTGCCTGCCACTCCAGACCAATTGCTGTGTGTCTTCTGATGGAGGTGGCACATCTCTAGCGTGTGTCCAGCGGTGGACCCCCTCACTTAGAAATGTTTGAATTTGACATTTTTACCCAGCAGTCCCCACTCACTAACCCATGATGACACGGTGACAACACGCGGACACAAAGGTTTGCAGGTTGATTTTTCTCTTCTTCATGGCCGCGTTCAGACTCTCCATTCCACACTTTGCAGAAGCCCCCCGTGCCCAAGTCTCCAGTTGCCTTGGCGCCGTCTCGACCAGCGGTCTGGGCAGTTGAGTCCATTCTTCCTGGCAGATCCTCTCCAGCTCTGTTAGGTGCCATCTTCGGTTCCTCCCACAGAGGGTCTGCTGGGTTCAAGTCTGGGCCACTCAAGGACCCTTGGAGACTTGAACTGTGGGTCGGGTCATCTCTTGGCCGGACCACCTGAACTGTGAGCTCCTCACCTCGTCTCTAAGGCTGAGTGCCACACCAGTTCTGTCAGTCAGTGCCCACAGCGGGTGGCCGTAGGAGAGGACGGGTGTAGCTCGACCACTAAATGGAGAACGTGGCCATTCGACTCGGTGCCCCTCTTCATCACCACGACTGCCTGTCGATCTCCCGCTGCCTTCACCCCTCGCTCCTGAACAAGACCCCCGAGACGCCTCCACTTGAGGCAGCACTTCAACCCCGACCTGGAGAGGACCGAGACATCAGACTGGAGGTGCTGATCATCATACCGGCTGTAGACCACCACAGTGTACGTCTGGGGTCAGCATAAGGGTGTCATGAGTGCCAAAGGTCGTAGGTCGAGGATCGAATTCTCAGTCGTGTCATCAGGTGTGCGGCCGAATGTCTTAGACACTTTGGGGGGCTGAACACTCAGGTGGTCAGTCACCACCTGCTTATCGATGATGCTGGACAGACAGGGCAGACCTCAACGTCGAGGGAACACAGGCGTTTGAAAGGGGTCTCCACATGGGGGACCTCCAGATGAATTTCTCTCCCATTCCAAAGGGGGGCTGGGACGCTGACCCCGAGTGGGCCGTGTTCCGTGAATCCATGATGTGGCTGCATGTGACAGTGGCCATCTCCATATCTGCTGGGGGATACCGGTGGTTAAAGGGGGCCGGAGGAGGCTGTCCAAGCTTGACTAGTTAGTGGAGCAGCGGAGGAGGAGGAGGAAGAAACTCGTGTGGATCTGGCAAACTGTCAGGGGGCTCGAGAGGAGGAGTGGTGCGTATGGCAGGGACGGGGTGCTGCTGACCTCACTTGGGGACAATGCTGGGCAGTAGAAGGACCTCCGACATCGACATGGGGGCTCGCCCATCAGTGGGGTAGTTAAGGAGCTCCTTGGTGACTGGGGGGCTCCAGGGGCGTGTGATCTTCACCCTGGACGTTGTTGGGCTGTCCTGGCTGGGGGGAGGTCGGTGACAGAGTCTCCGGATTGTCAAACTGAGCTGCTGGTTTCCATCTTGAAGAAAGGGGGCTGAAGGATCTTCTCCAGATTTAGGTGGGTCGCACTTCTCAGTCTATGTGAGGGTCTGGCTGTTGGTTTAACCTCAGATCTGAGAGGAACATTAGTGTGGATTTGTGGACCCCTGGACTGGCTTGTTACCCTCCCAGGCTCCTGGAGGGCTCATGTCAGTCAGACCAGCTGTCTTCATGTGTTTTGTGGACTCCTCCAGGTGGGGGGGCTTCAGGGTACCGAGCCAGTGGTAGGCCCACATTGCCAGTAGTGAGTGAGACTCGTCTCTGGGGGGCTTGTGCGACTCACCTGGGCTGCACTGCTCATTTATTCTTAGAGTGCAGGGTGACCACCTTAGTGGCCTGCGGGTGGCAGATCAGCTTTGTGCAGATGACATGGTCCTGTTGGCTCCATCGGGCTGTGACTTGAAAGGACCTTCAGTATGGGACAAACACTGCTTATGTGGGGGCTGCGCTTGACCAAAGGTGGGATTGTCGTATTGAAAGGGCAGGCGGGTGGGCACTGGGTTGGGGCGTTTAAGGAAGGTGCCCGGCAGTTTAAGTCTGAACCGAGGGGTCCTGCCTGGGGTGGCGAGATGTTTCCTGTGCTCAGGTCTGCTTTGTGGTGGGCAGTAAGAGAAGATGAGTACGAGGGCCTGGGGGTCTGCTGAGATCGTGGGGGGCATCGTGAGCCGAATGGTGGAACTGTGACGCATGACCAAGACAAGACCATTAAAAAAGAAGAAGAAGATGTTGTTGCAGTTGGTTATGGAAGGACCCCCGGAGATCACGCCGTCTGTGGGACCTGACAGACTGGACAGGCGTGACGTCGACCACCTCGCGCCAACCAGTGGGGGGCGAGAACATGAGGACCAGAATGGTATCTGTTGATTTCTTGTTTATTTCTTCCCTTTTTCTTTCAGGGTTTGTTATTTTTGGGATGCTTTGGCCTCCATTTTCTGTTTTTTTTTTTTCTTTCATTAATAATTTTATTTGAAGAGAATCACATTACATCCGATCAAGTTAAACTTAACAAACCAGAATTCAGCCCCAACAACCATCGCCACCATTTTGGACCCCCGTTGTCAGGCCAGCGTCCCGTGTTGTTAGGGGCGTGTCCTCCGAGGTGACGGTTTAACGTCCACTTGGTCATCGGCGGCCTTCGGGCTGACCGTTGTGTCTTTTTGTCCCCCAATGCTGTCCTTCCTGCACCTCTTGGCTGTCCCTCAGGACTTCGCTGACAGAACCCTTGGGAGTCTCCGATGAATGACAGACGATCAGAGGGTCGTGTCTGGTGTCGCCACCTTCGACTGCTGGCCCGGTGCTCTAAATGGCGGCGTTCAGAAATCAAATCAATAGATAGGATGAGGGTCACTGGGGGGCACAGACAGGCCGTTTCACGGAGCTTTGGAAGAAACTTCGAGAATCAGACACAAAGGAACGGGCCGGACGTGCGCACCGGAGGAGCCAAAGGACTCGAAGTTCAACATTTACTGGAATAACGGCGGGCGGTGAAAGAACGTGAGGCCGCTAGAGGGCAGCAGAGGAGCGCACGTCGGGTTCGCTTCATTAAAGAAAAAAGAAAAGAAAAGAAAAGATTTGTAGCCCAGCCGACATCACGAAAGTCTCTCCGGTGTTCAGTGCCTCCTGCAGAACAGAATCGCTGATGTTAATTAAGATTACAGAATTCGCTGAAAATAAACGATTACTATTTATTTGTATTGTTTTTAAATGTGTTGATGCAGCGCAAATGGCCATTGAAATATGAGTTACACCCAATATAATTCAATTCATCGGACTCATTTTTGGACATAAAATAAATAAACACTTGCATTTGAAAATATTAATATTCATAAATATATTAGTTGGTTTAAATTAACATTTGGTTTAAAGATTTAAGAAAATATGTTTGTTTCAATAATATATTTCATCCATCCATCTATTATCCAACCCGCCATATCCTAACTACAGGGTCGCGGGGGTCTGCTGGAGCCAATCCCAACCAACACAGGGCGCAAGGCAGGAAACAACCCCTGGGTAGGTCACCAGCCCACCGCCGGGCACACACACACACACACACCAGGGACAATTTAGAATCGCCAGTCCACCTCACCTGCGTGTCTTTGGACTGTGGGAGGAGACCCACGCAGACACGGGGAGGACATGCAGACTCCACGCAGGGGGGACCCGGGTCTTCTAACTGCGAGGCAGCAGCGCTACCCACTGCGCCACCGTGCCGCCCCAATCATATATTTAAGCTCAATTAAAAGGAAAAACGCTAATTACCCCTAAGTCAAATAAATAAATGCATTGTGAAACATTCAAGCAATTTTTAAAAGTTGATCGAGTGTTGAATTTTAACTGTCCGTCTCTCTGCCTGCCTATTTATAGAATGTTATTTTTATTCTAACTATATTTGTCAACGTGAGCTTCTCTGAATGGCCAATGGGAAATGAACTAAAAAAATATTTAAAGATAATACTAACCGACAAAAGTGAATGAAAAAAAAATACAATTCTATTAGTAAATACGAAATAAAATTCGATTTTCCCTCCTGGCCGCCACAGTGTCGCTCGTTTTCCTTTAATCCTCACGAGTGACATGGCGACAGGCGGACTGGTGTCGCGTGTTCGTGTTAAGACAAGGAGAAACTGCGCGACAGATGAGAAAGGCGCTATATGATAGAGGGACAGACCTGAAGGGCGCTATAAGAAAGGGTGACAGGGAGGACTTTAGAACAGGCGTCGGTCGTTTAAGGTCGATGGATGGAAACTGATTAAATCGGGATGATACTGAAGCTCTGAAATATAAAATAAAGTTTGCGGACTTATTTCAAAAGCGCTGCAGGCCAAACGGACACCAGGAGCGACGTCAAGGCGACCCTTTGGTGGCTCCGATTGTCCTCCCCCACACCTGCTGCTCGCCTGCCGAGGTCCACTTTGTGGCAAAGCGGTGACAGATGACGGGATCAGAGGTCACCCATCTGCCGTGGGACCTCCTGAGTCGGTTAGAGATGGCCGAGAAATGACAAACGTCATTGGAGATAGCAGGACATGTTGAGATGTTAAATGGAGATGACGAGGGCGGTGAGGTGAAGTCCGTGCCCGTCTGATGACCATAAGGACCATCTTACTGTGAATGTCAGAAGGTCCGCGGTCACCATTCGTTGTCCCGGGGCAGGAGGAGGAGGAGGAGTGGAATAGAAACAAATCATCTCCTCAAAAGGCAACCAGCGCATGCAGTCAACGCAGACTAGTGGACCACAAGGACCTCCTGCTGTCCTCTTGTGATGTCCAGTCCGTCACCACTTCAGCTTCACTGCCCCCCGACAATCCGCATTTTGAGAAAGCAGCTCGAGTTACTTGGTGATGACTTGGTGAGTGCAGGGTGGCAGTGGACCGTAGTGTCCGTCGGCCATTACAGAGGGAGACCGACGTGAACCGCTGGCCCCTCCCAGTGAGTCAGAGAGACCACGTAAACAGTTTATGGAGGTCGTGCTATCAAACTTCTAGAAGTAGCGAATCCCACAGTGTGACCCTGAGCAAGTCGCGCCACCCGACTGAGGTCCACTTGGAAAAGAGAAAAAGAAATGGAACTCAGACTTAGTAAGTCGCTTTGGATAAAAGTGACGGCCAAATAAACGTAAATGTAAACGAAGTGAACACACAGCCTGCTTCTCAAATGATGAAAGTCTGAGCCCCTCTCGTCTCCTCTCTCCCCTCTGTTTGCTGTTTTCTTTCATTTCTCATTCCACCTTTTCTTAGGCCAACGTGACGACATTAAAAACTCGAACCTTTGCGGGCTCCGCTGCAGCGCCAGCCTCTCATGACAAACAAACGTAACGGGCGGTTTAGTGGCGCCACTGCCTACCGCTGCTGTCACGAAGACCTGCAGAGGCAGCCATGTCGGACAGCGCGGGGCCAACCTACGTGGAGCCCACCGCGCCGAGAATCAGACACGAATGAAAGGTTTGTGGTGCGCCGTTAAACGCCGTCCTGCTCGTGTCCGCACCGAAGGGTCCAACTGCGGCGTGTTGAACACGAGGCGCCACTAGGGGGCAACAGAGGACCACTCCTGAGATGAGTGTGCGGAGCGTAAGAGAAACGCAACAATGTAAAAAAAGAAAGAAAGAAAAGAAAAGAAAAGAATACGCTGGATAATCATCATCATCATCATCATCATCGGGCCGTGACACCGGAGACACGGACTGAGCCGCCTTTGAACGCCGAGCGTAACGAGCCGAACGCCAGCGCGTCAGACTCGGGCAGCCATTAACTGTGTAAAGATGGGTCGCTACGCGGGTCGCTATAGTCCTTGGGTCGCTACGCGGACTCTCGGCACGACATGTCACTCGTAACATTTCGGGGCTGTGTGCTTCCTCGTAGTTCAATTGCTTGACAAAAATCCCTTTAATTCTGGGAAGGTTCTTTGCGTATAAAGTTGGTTCTTTTGTTTCCAGAAGGGTCCTAATGTGGGGACAAAACCAAAAAGCTTAAAGCTATTAGGCCACCAAGCAGGGTACGGCAGATCAAGAAGACCTGACCGTATGTGCGTGTCACCTGCAGCGTGAGTCCTTTTAAAGTCGGGACCCCGTATCTCCCATTCATGGAAACTGCCACCGAATTAAATATGCGAAGGTCCGGCCTGCGGCCTTCAGACTTAACATGGATGGGGCTTTTTGGGGACCGAAATCTACCTGAAGAGCCACCCTTTGTGTTTAAGGCAGGATACAAAACTGGCAAAGTGCTGCTGAAAAAGGCGGGCAGACACGCGACTGCACTCCCCCTTTTTGGGGTCCTCGTATCGCCCGTAATACACCTCGGGTCACGTGGGAGGTGCGGCCAGGACGGGACGGCGCACTGCACATGCGCCCAGCGGGGACCGCAGTTGACAACAAGCGCGGTGACAATGAACACCGGCCTCTCCGTTCAAAGGGTGCGACATTGTGATGAAAAAAAATAAATGATTACAGTGGTCATTTGGTCAGTCGGCGTGAAGTACGTGCCAACATAAGACGGTGTAGGAAACTGGCATAGGACTGGTAGGGACTTGGGTTAGGACTGACATCAGTAATCGGAAGGGTGCACGGTGGCGCGGTGGCAGTGGCTCCGTGTCCTCCCTGCGTAGAGTTTGCATGTTCTCTCCCCGTCTGGTGGGCTTCCTCCCACAGTCCAAAAACATGCAGGTTAGGTGGATTGGTGTCGCTAAATTGGCCCCGCGTTGTGACCCCGTGATGGACTGGCGCCCCGTCCAGGGTTTGTTCCTGCCTTCCCCCCCTAAACTTGCTGTGTTGGACTGCAGCTCCCTGTGATCCTGTGACCCTATTTAATAACTTGAATAGAAAATGACACAACGTGATATTTTGTTAGGTGGTCTTCATTTTTTGAAAGTAGATAAGATGGGCTGTGAACTCCAAAAGGTTGAGAACCACTGGGCTTGGAGTCGGCGAGGAGGGGTCAGATGTAGAATATCTGAACTTCATTAGTGGATTTAGGATGAAATAAACAAACAATCAAATAAATAAATAAATAAATAACCGACTTGGCTCCTATGGCCCGCTAAGGGGGGCACCTGCACTTTAACAGTCGGTTCACCGGAGGGGAGCTGCGCGAGCTCAGCAGGCTTTCTGCCATCATCTTTATTAAAGCTCTGTGTGCGACTTGTCAACTGTCCCCAGTCCTCCTCAAGATGCTTCATTCAAGACAATTAAGGCTAATGGGGGGGCCGAAGACATCTTGAAGGCGGCTCTATTTATAATGCAGGGAGGTGACAGTATTTCTGGAGCTTGGCCTCTTATTGGCCCGACGACTCCTCCGTTTCCATAAAGAGAAAGCGGAGATTCTGCTGAGCCATCAAATAAAGCCATTTATACCTCGTGAGCTTTACGTGCGCCTGTGGCTAGCCAGTCTGTCCTCACCGTCCTTCAGGTGTCGCCTGTCCTTCTCGGAGTTGGGTGAGCTGTTTTCTCTGTCTTGTATTTCTTTCACTCCGATTTTCGTGCTGTCTTTATGAATTATTGAGCCATCTGAGACTTGCGTGGAGCCCTCGGCCGGGCAGGAGCGGGACAAGGAAGCCCGACGTGCTGACATCCACTCGGGGCTCTCATATAGCGCCTGTCACCGAAGGGCGCAGCTTTGGACGCCGGCGCTCGTTTCGTGCGCTGCTGAGCTGAATTTGACAGTTCAGGCTCAATGGCTTTGTGACCATCTTAATGCCATCTTAATGTGGGCAGTCACATGAAAACGAAGAGCATTTTTATATCGCGATGTTTGCGTAAATTCTGAATCAAAAAGTCCAACTGCATGGTGCGGCTTTTTGTTTTGTTTAATTTCTCTCGTTTAAACTTTGACAGATGTTAGTTCTGACTTTGACGTGTTTGTGAAGTAAAATGAGATTTAAACGCGCATGCACGTCCTGGAGACGCTGCTCGGAATTTCTGGATCGCTCTCGCATCTTAGCCAGAAATCTTACATGAATTGCCTTTTTTGTTTTTCCCTGTCACCAAACTCCTACACGGACCTCTAGAAGCAGATCAGCTGGACATCACCTGTGCTGCGCGACATCTGCTCGTGACATCTCAGGGCCAGCCGGACACCAAGGAGCAACCAAAGGAGACAGCTGCGCTCCTTAGGAGGCGACCAAAAATAGACGTCGGCATTTGGGGATGGGGGGTGAAATCGAGGAGTCACGTGGGCGATATTTCTGATATTCGATAGGAGCGCAACTGCGCATGACGCACCGTCGGCCGGAGCGCGGGAGGACGCTAAGAGCACCGAACCCGAGCTGCCGTTACGTCACGCGCAGAAGTCGCCTGATTGGCCGATTCTCATTCGTCCAATTTATTAATCTCTGTGGCTTTATCTTAACTATTCACTGCCCTATCATAAGGTCAGTAGGGGGGCACAGAGGGTAGTGCTGCTGCTCTGAGTTTGGATAGATCAAAGGCACTATATAACTGATAGATAGATAGATAGATAAAAGGCACTATATAATAGATAGATAGATAGAAAGGCACTATATAATAGATAGCTAGATAGATAGATAGATAGATAGATAGATAGATAAAAGGCACTATATAATAGATAGATAGATAGATAGATAGATAGATAGATAGATAGATAGATAGATAGATAGATAGATAGATAGATAGATAAAAGCACTATATAATAGATAGATAGATAGATAGATAGATAGATTTTTTTTTTTATTTTTAAAAATAAAACTTTATTGACAAAAACATCAAATATACAACTTACACATTATTATAAATATATTTACATGTTCTGTTTTTTTTTTTTTTTTTTGAAAAAACACAATTGAACCAACAAAAAACCCCTAAAAAACAAACCGCAGCTCCTCATTATCACAGTCACACAGTACACTATTCACACACCATATTGTTTTAAACTTTTCCATATTCTTTGTGGATTTGTAAAAATTAAAATCAATCAAAATGCGACTAAGGCACAGTATTTTAAAAAACACAATCGGATCTTGTAAACCATTCCCTTCAATTTTGTGCTTGATAGATAGATAGATAGATAGATAGATAGATAGATAGATAGATAGATAGATAGATAGATAGATAGATAGATAGATAGATAGATAGATAGATAGATAGATAGATAGATAGATAGATAAGATAGATAGATAGATAGATAGATAGATAGATAGATAGATAGATAGATAGATAGATGTAAAAGTTTACGGATGGTCGCCCAATGTCAGCTTGCTTGACGCTCCGTGTTGTCCCCGTGTCATTGTCCGGGTACTGCTTGCTCGGGGGTCTTTTATCCTGGCTAGCTCCCCGTTATCAGGTGTAATGTGACTTTTTAGGACTTTAACACATCGAGCCCCCCACCCAGTATTTTAGTCTGTAGACGGAGCGAATTGGAGGAACTGAAATGCTGACCTAACACATCGAGATCTCCGCCAAGAAAGCACAGAATACGCGAGAGTGTAATTAGTGAGCAAATCGACAGAAGAAGGCAGAATGCAGCAGGTGGTCCGGCAGCAGCACTTTCTCTGGTGACAGGGACGGTGCTAGTGATGTGCCAGGGTGCACCCCCAGCCCCCACCCAGTGTTATCATGACGTCACCGGCAGTAAAGTTTTGCTCTTTTTATAAACGATATTTTGTTGCTCCACGAACGTTTGAAGGTCCCCCCCAGCCCCGGTCCATTTTCCAGACCCACTTTCCTAGAACACAAATACCAGTGTCGGTCACAATGGAGGAGAAGCAGACCACGCTGGTCCACCCCAGGACACTTTCATGTTCCCCGTTTGAAGTCTAAAGACTCCGGGATTTTCGTTTGCTGTCCGCCGCTGGACGTGGCCGGGGTACTGGAAAAATCCAATCAGATGTCTGTGACAGGCGACCAATCGTCTTCCTTTGTGTTTTTCAGGTTGTAAGAAAACACACAGAGCACAATGGGAGAGTAAGTATGCTGGAGTGTCTGTCCGCCTGTCTGTCATTCGTGTCTCGCATTCCTTCCGTGGTGGTGACCATTTCTCTCTTTTTCCTTCTTGTCTTTCTATTGCAGTGAAGAGGTAAAGACCCGCCGGACTCGCCGCCCTCACTCCATGGCTGCTCTTCTGCTCCTCGCATCTTACCTGCTAACTGCTGTGCTCTTGAGGCTTATTGATTGATTGATTGATTGATTGATTTTGTGTCTGTAGCATGTGTCCGCCTCGACCAGCCTTAAAACGGGGAGATTCAGCACGTAATACTTACTGGTAGATTTAATTAAGGGAACTGACCTGAGCTACTGCAGTAACTTTACAAAATATCCGCTTTTCTTTCTTTCTTTTTTAAGTTTACAAATTATTACAATGAAGTGAAAGGAGAAAGTAATAAACATGTCGATAGTAAGTGTGTTAACACGTTAACATACACCGAACAAGTTGTATCCATCCATCCATTTTTCTAAATCGCTTATGGGGTCGGAGTGAAGCTGGAGCCAAGGCCGGCGAGGCAGGAACAATCAGTGGACACTCACACACTCACACTCACACACTCACACTCACATTTACACAGATACACAGATGTCAGACCCTCACGAATCAACAAACTGAGCCGACGAGGAGCTTCTGGAGGTTCTTTTCCAACGGCGCACAGAGCAGAGCCCACCGCTCATGCGCATCCCAGTAGAAATAACGGCACTTTAATTAAGTCTGAACCACCTTTAGAAAGGCACAACATTTAACAATAAACATACTTATGGGACTGAAAAACCGCAGAGCATATCTTTGCAGAAGTCGTCCAAGCTGACATTCACACACACCTTAGAAGAGCCCTCGGGATGTTAAAGCGCATGCGCCCTCTTAACTCATAAAGCCGCTGCGCGTCTCAAACCACACGTCCGTTCGTTTTAATGCCGCCTTTCAGCCGTTTTACACTTCATTGGGGGCGATGCTAAACTAACACCTGATGTGTCTGTTCACGGTCACCCTTTGGTGAACTGGCGCCCTCTCCAGGTGTTGTTCCAGCCTTGTGCCCCCTACTTACCGGCTTTACGCTTCAGCTGCCCCACGATACCATTCAGTACAAGCGGGGAAGAAGATGGATGTCTGTTTTCTTTATTATGTAGAATTCAATTAAACATTCGCGCAAAGAAAGAAAAAAAGAAAGAAAGAAAGAAAGAAAGAAAGAAAGAAAGAAAGAAAGAAAGAAAGAAAGAAAGAAAAAGCGCACGCCAGCATGAAGTCGTCCACACTTTGGTGACCTTATGTTCCTCTGCATGGCATTTTCTTCATCAGACCTCTGCGTGTTGGTCGGTGCGTGTGAAACATGTGACACAAATCATAGCCTGCGACAAATTCAAACGGAAATGTGGGTCGAATAATAACTACGGTGACAACAGCGAAGAGCTTTATTGTTAATATTGTCTTTATTTCTTGCAATTTTCAGAAAAAGAAGATGTCCGCCACCCGCAAGCAGCATCTTAAGGTAAGGAACTTAAATCTATCTATCTATTATATAGCGCCTTTCATCTATCTATCTATCTATCTATCTATCTATCTATCTATCTATCTATCTATAGTATCTATCTATCTATCTATCTATCTATCTATTATATAGTGCCTTTCATCTATCTATCTATCTATCTATCTGCTATATAGCGCCTTTCCTATGTCTGTACCTCAGCCTGACTCACTCCTTGACCGAGCGATTGATTAAATGACACCAGGCTGCCAGTTTAAAGCGCCTTTCCTTTTATTCCCTCTGACACTCTGATGCCCTCGCCCATGCTGGCTTCAGCATTTTTCATGGATGGCGCACTGAATGCCCGGCTGGCTGCTTGACCCTCCCTATCTGCGCCACCTTGAAGGGGTCATTGAAGAAGCCGTCTGGCTGGGTGCTGGATGCCTGCGGCCCCTCGAGTGTCGCTCGGGTGTCACTTGGTCCGTCACACTGTGTGCCATTACTTGGCTATGAGGTGCTGGTGTGGCACGGCCCCCTAAAGCCCCCCTCACTGGTCCGGCTGCTCCCCTCTGACCTCTGACCTGTTCTGCTCTTCTCTTTCAGAGCTTGATGCTGCAGATCGCCAAGCAGCACATCGAGAAGGAAGAAACTGACCGAGCTGCAGAGAAGGAGCGCTACCTCCAGGAGCACTGCCCACCATTGTCCATGGGGGGCTCCATGCAGGAGCTGCAGGTTTGATATCCGTCAGGGGGTGGGGGTCTCATTATGTACTGCGATGCGGCTCAGAATGGCTGAGAACGGAGTCAGTTCAGGACCAGGTGGGCTTCTTTGTGTCCCTCATGGAGTGCAATGGAAGAGCCTGAGTCGCTGAGTCGACTTGAGCGTCCTCGCTTTAGAGTGCCACCCTAACATGGACACAGGCTGTCACCTTTGACCCCCAAAGTTAATATTCAAGCAGGTTGATTTAAATGTTCAGTGAGTCAAACTGCAAACCTGGGCTTCCACGTCCACCTGGGCGCTCACGTCAGGACCCCACATTGATAATGCCCTGTGTGCCAGTATAGCGCCTTACTACCTACTCTGGAAGGTCAAGGCTGCCACTCTGCACTAGCGGCCTCCAGCACACCTCCATGCCCACTGGAGCCCCCTGACGTTGTCCACATCTCCCATGATGCTCTGAGGCAGCTAAGATGTCCAGGTGTGGTCCTCCTGCACTAATGGCTGACTTCTCTGTGACCCTGCAAGGTCCACTTCAGCTCCCAGAAACAAGCGGAGTTCATCTGTAGGCGTCTTTACCACTGAAGGGGCTTCCTCAGACCCCGAGGCTGCCGTCTGACGTTATGGACCTCAGCGTCTGATACCCCAGCCCTCCGACTCAATACGCAACATGGCAGGACATTTTCAAATTGAGGGTCCTGGGGTCCCTGGTGAGGACATCAGTCTATGGCAGTGCCCACTCACACCCCATACACTTAACATAACTTCAGGGATATTGGAGGAAAGCACAGAGTGAGATGGAGAGATGTTCTCCACTGGGATGGTCTTCAGGACCCTGGAGCTGTGAGGCAGCATCCTGTAGGACTGTGACAACAGAGTGGCATGTGTGAAACTGGTAAAGATGGCCACCTGCAGTGTTGTCACCCTTTACCAGAGTTCAGGGTTGTGGTCCATCTCTCCATCTTCTGATGCCCTCATCCAGATCACCTGACCTGCCAATACTGGATGTAAGGTGGCCCACCTGCCCAGGAGCAGACAAGTCCTTTGGATTTTCCATCTCTGATTACCATTGCAGTAAATGTTAAGATTTGGACAAGCGACGCCCGCACAGCTGAGAGAGGAATGAGGAGTAGGAGGCCATTTGTGGTGCTGTGGCTTTCTCTCCAGTCGCGCCCAACTCTTCCTCATACATGAGAACAGTAGGACATGTTTGAGAGGAGAGGAGACCATTCAGTCCATCGGTCACTCGTGCCTTTAGCTCATTGCTCAGCTGTCCCCAAAGCTCCTCCTTAAAGGTCCTCAAGTCCACGTCTCAGTAGTTTGTTTCAGAATTGTGCGGTGGCCTCAGTCTTCAGCGCACTTCCTCTTCGTCTCCACCAGGTGTCCTCGCCCTTCCTCCTCAGGTGTGACACGCCCCTTTTATCCCTCCTGGGGGTCCTCAGCTGTCCCACCAGTGAAGCACAAAGCCAAATCTTCACAGCAGCCGCCTAACAGAAATCCCAAAGTGACAGGAAGTCCCAGTTGTTGGGTCCCCTCAGGGCTGCTCTTCATCTTCTCCTGGGCAGCCCTCGCTAGTCTTTTATGTGACAAGGTGGACGGTCGTGGACCTGGCGTCACAGTCTCTATTAAGTGGAGCGTTTGTCCTTCTCCTTTTAATCAGTAAATATTTCTCACCGTAATGTCACGTCTGCAGATTTCCTGTCCCTTCCTGTCCCAGTAGAGGCGGAGCTTAAACCTGAAAGCAGAATGTGGCGCAGGACGGGCGACCACACAGGGCTGGAGAGGAGACCCGGCGGTCAGATCTCTCCTCTTCTGAACGCCTTTAAATTTGCGTTAGGAACAACACATCGTCCACGTCACACGCCCAGTCCCAGAAGGCTCAGGTCAGTATGGCCAGTGCTGCTTAAGATCTCCCTGTGCTCAGGTGTGCCAGCTCTACCACAGCACGTCCTGGATGTTCCACCTGGCGTATCGATTTGTTTCGTTGATGTCAGGTCAGGTGACTGTGACACCAGACATGTGGGATCTCCACGTCCTTTGACAGTCCGAGAGAAACTTCGACGTTTCATAAATGAATGCCGTGGGCTCATCGGTGACACTTTAATTGAAGTTCACCCAACATCATAAGAGAAGCTTCTCGAGGCAGCCCAGGGAATGGGCGTGGCTACACATGTAGCCCCGCCCATGAGCCGCAGACGTCCTCTGCCTATCATTCGAGTCAGAACACCCGCCCACAGCCTGAATCTTAACAAATCACGTATAACTGGGCGTGTCACTAGGGGTGAAGTGTGGATTGTGGGCGGAGTTAGACTGGTCCTGTGTTTAACCACGCCTCATTCTGCGGCTCTTACGTCACAAAGCGTCTTTTGTTTTTTCTTTTTTTAACCCTTTAATGCTATTTAATGTTTTAATGTTTCATGTCGTCTGTATTGGCTGGGCAGGCGGCAGACTCTGAGACGTTTGGTTTTACAAATCCATCACAAATTAACAGACAGGAATGAAGCCTGCCTATGTGCCATATAGCGCCTGTTCGTAAACTCACAGTGGCCAATGAGACTAAAGAATAAGTGCATTTAGAATTAACTTTGGGGAAAATCCAATGAAAATGACATCAAACAATGAATTAGACGTCAGCGTCAAAAGATGTAACAGAGAGCGCGGAGACCTCCATCAGTTTACAGTTTTAGTCAAGGAGATCGTTAAACGGAAGAGCAGTCGGGGAGACTTCGGTTAGGAAGAAATCCGGGGGTTTATCTGTGCGATGCGTTAAAGTTAAGAAATGAGCTGAAATAAAGGAGGAGAAAAACAAAACAACTCTGTATTGTTTGCGCCAAATGGCTCTTTGAATGTTAGTAGTTCACGGAATATGAGGATTTACTTCACTTATTTTAGTGGGAATAAAGAATGACATCCTTTAGTAGTTGGAATAATGGAACCAACAGCGCTGCACGCAAATGGCTGCAATTTAATTCAACAGTCAAAAAAGTGTCGGGGCAGAGAGCAGCGAGCGATTTGTTGCAGTCGACATTTTTGTCACGTCCGGTCCTTGGCTAACCTGCTCAATCCAGATTAGGGTCGTGGGGGTTTGACCCTATCCTGGCAGGACGTGCCAGTCCCGCACAGGGCATCGACAATTGCGTGTGCCATGAATGTGTAATTACATGGATGTCGACTCAAACCAACTCGTGCTAAAGAGATCCGTGGTGTCATATTTCAATTCCAATTGACCTAAACGCTCCATTAACGGACCAGTTAAACGTGAACTGGCACCCGTCACTACACTCAAGCTAGGGACATTAACGTCCACAGGCGAGTGTTCCGGCCATCGGCTCAAACGAGGCGCTTCACCAGGAGGAGACGTTGCTCCTCTGATGCCAGCCAGGTGTGTCGCCAGTATACCGAGAAGACGTGGGCACCGACCCTCCGACTCTTCCGTTCGGGTTTCTCTCCGTGCGAACACAGAAGGCTTCTAAGGAGGAGTCGCAGCCTGCGGCGAGGAGGGGCGTTCCCTTATATGCAAATGCAGAATCGCGTATCCAATTAACACACTGAATGGATGCTCTGCTCTTGTGGAAATGGCCGTGCGCTACTCTCGTCATTGTGGCCATTTATTGGATTACTGAGCGAATGGAAAGTGTTGTTACTGGGTGAGGTAAAGTTTATTCAAATACTCGAGGTGACACTTCTGAAAAAAGAAAATGTCATTCTAAATGTGTGCACTTGCATTAAGAAAAAAAGAAAAAAATGGTGCAATCAATGAACACGAGAAATGGAGTCCGTCCTACCAAAGTCTACTCCTTCAAGGGCCACCTAAGAAATGGAAGTCAGGGGGCGTCGAGCCTACGACTGCTCGTCTGGGGTCAAGTTAGCTGGACACGTAAATGTCAACTGAGCCCCCCTTTGTCTTCTTCTTGTTGTGTGTTTCTTGTGTGTTTGAGTTCTGCCCTCCCGGCCTGACTTGTGTCTTGTCCGCTTGTCTTTGTCTCCGCAGGATTTGTGCAAACAGCTGCAAGGCAAGATCGACGTCATCGACGAGGAAAGATACGACTTGGAGGCGAAGGCTAACAAGTGCCAGAAGGAGGTGGGCGCTCCTCTCTCTCCGGCTGGGTGGGACAAACATGGCGGCTCTCTCTGGGACTTGTCGTTTCAGACCCTCAGACTCTGCTTACGAGCGTCAGGGCAGCGGCTGCCTTTTCGGTTAGCAAAGAAATCGTTCAAAGGAAAGGAGAAACAACCCCAGTGGCCGACATTGTGTGTGTGTGTGTGTGTCTGAATACGGGGAGTAAGTGGCAGGTCCGCAGAAAAATGACTGTCACTTGGAGTAATTCAGTCATTGATTGTTCTTTACAATCTGTAAATGTAAATCAAAAAGACTGAATACAGCAAAATGTAACGAAAAGCTATTAGAAAGTCAGCACACCGCACAAGAATAATAATAATAATAATAATAATAATAATAATAATAATGCATTTTATTTATAACCCGTTTACCCTGCTTAAAGCGTTCACAAATATTCTTACAGGTACAAAAAGAATAATAGCACAGAATAAAAATAAATAAATTAAGAGATAGATACAACATTCTTAATATGAAAAAAGAATAAATAAACGAAACAAGAGGAAATGCACGCAGTTTTCGCCCGATTGTGGCTGAAGGACCCGAAGTTGTCACTCACAAGTTCCGACTCCGTCTGAGGAGCTCACATGAAAAGATCAGGACCTAAAATCACTTTCCAGGACCTTATTGTCGCACTGTCATCGTCACTTGTCGCTGACCGCTACACTCAGCGCTTTGCGCTCTTTAAACGGAGGGGCGGTAATTCGCACTGTTTTTCCTTCCAATACATAATTAATTGTGCTTTGATACGTTTTCGATAACGTTTGTTGTTTTCGATCATTTCGACTTACAGTCCGGGCCAGCGACGACAAGGCGACTACTGCGCTAGTGGCACATCGTCAGGGGCGTCGACAGACTACATCGGGCTCAGGGGAAAAGGGTTTTAATGAGCGAAAGAAAGAAAGAAAGATTTCGTAATTCTGTACATTTACTTACATTCAATTTCATCTGCCCAAGCCTTTAAAATTTCAAGGCCCTCTATAACGATTCAGCTACTCTCCAGTATTGGCCCGTCCATCTAGTTTGGAATCTTCTATAAACATAACCATGTAATATGTAATTCAATATGTAATTGGTTTTCTTTAATGTAAATATCCTATCGATACGTACTGTAGCCATTTAGACACACAGTTCAAATAAAACGGGAAATAAGCGCAAATAAACGGGACCGCTTGTTGAGGTCCACGGCTCACATATGCCACCTACTGGTAGCTCTAAGAAGAACAGTCAAAATGCAATCCGTATTAAAGTTAAGACAGAAAGAAAGAAAGAAAGAAAGAAAGCTTCTGTTTATACCTACGTAGTTTTAAAATCAAACGCCTTAATACACCGTATCAGACTAGAAGCATCAAGGTAAACGTTTTACCCAAAAATACTTGCAATGACATAATAGTAAGAGTGTTCCTTTATAGTTTCCTTGATGTTGCATGTTAATTCAGTATTTATTTTTTTACAGTAATGATCGGTAACTTCACTGAATCGTAATTCATTGCCCTTATAATGGCTAACGAAGCGATAATCACCGATCAGCTCTTCAAGGTTGCGCAGAATCGAAACGCGAACGGCTGGCGGGACCGTTTTTGGATTTAAAAGCAATATACTGGGGGTCCTGTAGTAAACATGGGGCTGGCTAATCTTAAATATCTCGACAGGCCTGCACGTGGTGATCCTCGGGCACAACCACAGGGACGCGGCCATTCCGTAAAGTTTCCGACTCCAAAGGGGTGGGGCTCATCCTCCGGTGACTCGTTGGCACTGTCACAAGGTGAGGACTCACTTGAGGTTTATTTCGTACATTTTGTGCCTCTCGCCTCTTCACTGAACCTCCACACGCTCGCCGCACGCAGGAATGTCTGAGCTAAACGAGGGCCGCACCGAAAGGCGGACTCTGCGAATGCAATTAAAAGGACGATGGAAACAAGTGAGGGGATTTGACTCCAGAGAGAAATGTCACTAAATGTGATTTGTGTCTCGCGCAGATTGAAGACCTCAACCAGAAAGTGTTTGACCTGAAGGGCAAATTCAAGAGGCCACCCCTGCGCAGAGTGCGCATGTCCGCTGATGCCATGTTGCGTGCCCTGCTGGGCTCCAAGCACAAAGTGTCCATGGATTTGAGGGCCAACCTGAAGCAAGTAAAGAAAGAAGAGAAAGAGGTAATACATATATGAATACGTAATAATAGTAAAAAGAAAAGCTCCCAATCACGAGGTGGCATTTTTTATTGCTGCTTGTGCCCACTTTTCCTGGCCAGCATCGACACTTCCCACCCCCGGTCTGGCTTCATGGATAATACGAGGACTTCAGAGGGGGGTCATGCAGTGGCTAAACGGGTTTAATGGAGGCTCACGTCTCTTAAAAGTTAGCCCAGCTGGTCCCGCATCTGTTCAGACAACTGAAGGATCGGTTCGAGTGAAAGCGGGAGGTGCGCACCGCGCCATTGCACTTCAAAGGCCTCATCGATTCACCTCCGTTTTCTTCTTTTTTTCCAATTTTACAGCAGGATCTGCGGGACGTCGGTGACTGGCGTAAGAACATTGAAGAGAAGGCCGGCATGGAAGGCAGGAAGAAGATGTTCGAGTCTGAGGCTTAAGTGCCCCCGGGGTCAGCCAGCCTTGTATTTAAATATACTTTGTGATGGCCCAGTCCACGTCGTAACCAGTAATCTCCAAGTCTCCCTCACTGTGTGTTTGCGGGTCTGTGTTTGTGTTTTGCGTGTGTTTGCGTGGCCAACCACGTCAAGCGCCGCCTGTCAAGTCCAAAAGAAAACGCTGCCATACTTATGCATGTGCCGTGCCATCGAGCCATTCGGAGTCGCAGCTGTCGCTGTTATGAAGCTGGGAAGCACACCTTTGTCAGGAATATATTTCATTTTAAAATATATTTCTCTGAAAAAGAATATCATGTATCAAAAAACAACTATTATAAGAAAAAAAAAAAAAAATGTCATTTGTAAGTCTCTTGTGCTGTGAAGCCTTTGTTTGGTCTGTGCGTCTTCTTCAGGTCACCTCCAGCCCCGTAATGCCACCCGCTCGGACAGGTCAGCGCAGCCTGCGCACGAAACGAATGCCCAAGAGAAAGGCTGTCGGGCACCCAGGTGCGCATGCGTGGGCTTCAAACTGCGTCTGTCAAAATGCAGTCACGGAGTTTGGTGGTTTGGATGTTCAGTACCGGGAGAGGTTCACGAAGAGCGGACATGAGTCCACCCGTCCGTCCATCTGCCTATAATATAGTGCCTTTCATATCAGTCAATCGATCGATCTACATTTACATGTATTCGCTTAGCAAACACTTCTATCCAAAGCGACTTACAAAAGAGGTCAACATAATCGAATAAAAATCAGTGCGGGGGTCTGTTTAGGAGCAAGTGTGACAGGACAAGGTGACAAAATTGATCACCACAAGTGAAGAGCTCAGAACAAAATGCCAGCTTGTTGGAGTTTCTTGGTTATAAGGACCTATCAGAGCCATCAGCAATAAGACAGAATCCCACCAAACAAGAGGGGGTCCTCACGTGGTTCTTAAACACACTGAGGGAGTCAGCGGTTTGAATGAATGAAAAACAAGTTGGAACTGAGAGCAGGCAGAGGTGGCATCAGCAGACATGAGTGGACATGAAGTGGGCAGAGACGGGCGTCCCGAGAGTCTCCATATACACAGGGACTGACCCTGCAGGACAAGCGTCAAGAACATCCTCCGGACGTGTCACACAGTGCACTTCATATCTGCTTCTCATATAGTGCCTTTCATATACTGTATCTATGTGTCGTATGGTGCCTTTCTCCTCAGTCTATGTGCCATATAGCGCCTTTCACACCAGTCCATCTATTTATCGAATGTCACCATACCTATCATATATTTCATTTACTATCTCTCTTATTCTGTCTTTCATAACAGTCTATATATAGTGCCTTTCATTTTAATACACCTATCGTATAGAATATTTCACAAAAATTAATATATAGTGCCTTTCATTTCAGTCAATGTATCATTTATATATTTCATATTCATCCCTCATATAGTGCCTTTCAACTCTATCAATCTATTGTGTGGTTTATTTCCTAAATCTATAATATAGTGCCTTTCGTACTTATCTATCACTGGCATCATTTCTCTGTCTAACAGTCAGCGGTTCTACATGACCCGGAACAGAACAATTTGGTTAGAAGAGGCTTGGCACCATCTACCCATCATAAACAGAAAGGGGGCAAGAAATGTGCATTAATGGCATTATGTTAGGTATATCGATATTGAGAGTGGCACATGACACACACACACACAAAGTAAAACCTCGGTCTGTTTAAAAGGCACTATATCAGATAGGTTGAGTGGTGGCACAGAGCTTGTGCCAACTCTGTGCCCTCCTGGTCCACCTCTCCATGCCCCCTTCATCGGCTCTTTGCTGTCCCCTACCACACCTTTTGCTCAGGTGATCTTTTGCACACCAAGTGCCCGCCGAAGGGTGCGGGGAAGTGAAGTCGATGGAGTGCCAGGGCAGATGCATTTCATGCCCCTGAACTTGTTTTGAGTACAAGTCACGAGGAGACAGCTGTGCTTCAGTGATAAGGAACCTGCCTGGCACTTTCACTTTCACAGACAAATGGAAAAGAATCCCTGAAACCTCAGGATGGCCGTCGAGGTTTGCTCCTCATATGTGTGGCGGGTGTCACTGAACACTTCCAGGTAATGACACAGAATTAGGAATCAGCTTTATGTGTGACAAGGCAGCTCAGCCCATCGTGCCGTTCTGTGAGATCAACAGTCGGCCACCTCACTTCGTGTCAGAGTGAACGCCGTTACAGCAAACAGAAAGAATGCAATCATTTGTGGAATCACCTAAATGAGGGGAGCGTCCCCCGTCTCTATATAGCGCCTTGCACGATGCGCACTTCTTCAGTGTGTTTTCAGGAACAGCAAAGGAGAAATCATCAGTGACGGGGACATTTTTTCATGGGGGACCATAAAGGAGTCATAAAAGAACCTGAGTGGAGATGAGCACCTCGGGGTGTCCCTGCCACTCTTCTCTATTAAAGTAACGCCAGCCCCCCAGCTCAATCCTAAGGCCAGTCCTTGGTTTCTGTTGCCCACCTGTGCCTCTTAATGGGTTCTTGTCACACTGGGACACCCCAGCCAGAGTCTTCTGTTTCTGGGGTCAGGCCGATGAAGGTCTTCCAAAACTTCCGCTACCCCCAAGGTGTCCAGCTGTGAGAAACAAGTTGGGGTCTCCTCAAGGTCACCTCCAGATCTGCAGCTCTCTTGAATCCAAAATGAATGACAAAACGAAACTCTGGTGGTCCGTGCATCGAAGAGGAGGCGCCATATGTGCATGCGTGGTCTTCAATGAGTGGTCCTTTAATTAGTGGTTGGGCTCTTCAGTATCCAGAGAGACCCATCATGAGTGGCCAGTAGTCCGAACACCCGGCCACCTGTCTTATAGCGCCTTTCACACCTGTCTGGTATTCAGGGCCGTTCACGTTCTGTCTTAACTTGTGTGTTAAGCTATGAGGGTCTCAAGCCCATGTCACATTAGATGATCATTCCGGTGACTGTAGCCTTCATTTACATAATGTTAGTCCATCGGTGTCCTCCTAATTTGTCCTGTAATTTGTCATCAATGTCCTCCTGTGGAGCTGATCATCTAAGGTGACGTACCCAACGACTGAGTCTGGCTGAGGTGCTGTCCTCATTGGTCGGAGTTCAGAACCAATGAGCATTCAGTTAGAAATGCAATGCAGAGAAGGTGACAAGGACAAATAAGGGACAATGAAGCAAAGACACACTCAGAAGTGCATTTCTAACGCTGTTGATTCCCTGACATAACACAAGTGACAGTGAGGATAGCTTTGATCATCTCACGCTCCCCTGTCCCCAGAATAAGACACAGACAATAATAATCAATAACTGAACATTAAGCATTACTGCACAATCACGTAAGAGAGCCTGTCTGTCTGATGTCTCGTGTTTAATGTGCCACGACAGAATGGAAAAAACAAAAAAAGTCTGAGATTACGGCTGAACTCTGCATGCCAGTTAACCCTTTGTGCCAGTGCAGTGCCAACTTCATCAGGCCGCATCATTCCGGGGGTTCTGGGCCTCACAAACACAAGAGGAGCTCGTCTGTCTGATGTCTCGTGGAAAAAAAAGAATCAAAGGGCAGATGTAGGCGTGAACCCTTCATGAAGTGCCACTCCATGAGGCAACACGCTATTGGCTGTCAGAGAAAGTGGAGTGGCACCACCTCCCAATACATGCATCTCATTGGAGAATCCCAAACTGTCACACTTTGAGAAGTGGCAGGGCTAATTACGTGTGACACGGGCGTCTCCCAGTCTTTACCTTCACAGTACACGAGTTTGATCAGAATCATTAACAAGAGTTATGTGTGCCCTGCAGTGACCGTGCCAGTGTCTGTCACACAGAGATGCCCTCCAGGCAGTCTGAGTCTGAGCCATTTGTACAGACCCTCTGTGACTCTGCATTTGTGACAAACTTGATCCCGTTTAAGGAAAACCCAAGTGTTAAGAAGAAGAAGGAGAAGAAGAGAGGAAGAGCAGCAGTGTGGGCGTACCAGTCCACCTCAGGACCCCTTCACACACACGACGCACCACCACGACTCTCCCTTTAGACGCACTTGCAAGGCTGAGGCTGTTATGCACGCCACGCTTACAGATGTGTTGTACTTTACACTTTGGTGCAAAACGTCATCCACTTTCACTCAAATCTTTTTAACTCCTTTTCAGTTCTCCCACTTCGCCTTTTCTGGCTCACAGTCCCATCTCCCTGAAGGGGTCTTTGCCCACTTCTCAACTCAGACATCGCACTTAACTATGAAAAATGAAGGCAGCATCAACATAGAAGACAAAGTTCAGCCACAACCAGAGGAACCTTAGAGACGAGAACAGAGCGAAATGCAACTTGGTTACCGTCCACATCGGAGACATTTAAAAATGACAGCTGGGCCAGAAGACATCTGAGCTTGGGGACATCTCACCTGACGAAGTGTCCACCACGACACAGCGACATCACCGGGGGGGACTGAGCTCCTCACTTCAAAGTGCTTAAGTGGAGCGGCGTCCACGTTCAAATAGAAGGGAAAAGAAGTGCCCATGACGTGAAGGCAGACTCGTGTGACACCGAAAAGGACGAGCAAAGGAGAAAGACCAGTTAGGGGGGCTCTCCATAAATGCTCTGCTTCAAGGCGGTGAGGGGGTTAATCAAGAAATTCATATAAATTATTATTGGAATGGTGTCTTTAATCAAGGTGACGCACCAACAGGTGAGAGAGAACTGATTCAGTCTGATTTACCAATTAGTGCACAGGAATGTGAAGAGAGTTGATCAGGAAAACTTGGTGTCAGTAGTGGGATCTGAAAACACAAAGTCTTACCGATCTGTCTATGAGTTATATAGCGCCTTTCACACTCTGTCCTCTTATTAGTTATAAAGCACTATCTATCTATCTATCTATCTATCTATCTATCTATCTATCTATCTATTATATAGTGCCTTTCATTCTATCTATCTATCTATCTATCTATCTATCTATCTATCTATCTATCTATCTATCTACAGTGGTGTGAAAAACTATTTGCCCCCTTCCTGATTTCTTCTTCTTTTGCATGTTTGTCACACAAAATGTTTCTGATCATCAAACACATTTAACCATTAGTCAAATATAACACAAGTAAACACAGAATGCAGTTTTAAATGATGGTTTTTATTATTTAGGGAGAAAAAAATCCAAACCCCTGTGTGAAAAAGTAATTGCCCCTTGTTAAAAATAACCTAACTGTGGTGTATCACACCTGAGTTCAATTTCCTGATTACTGCCACACCTGTTTCAATCAAGAAATCACTTAAATAGGAGCTGCCTGACACAGAGAAGTAGACCAAAAGCACCTCAAAAGCTAGACATCATGCCAAGATCCAAAGAAATTCAGGAACAAATGAGAACAGAAGTAATTGAGATCTATCAGTCTGGTAAAGGTTATAAAGCCATTTCTAAAGCTTTGGGACTCCAGCGAACCACAGTGAGAGCCATTATCCACAAATGGCAAAAACATGGAACAGTGGTGAACCTTCCCAGGAGTGGCCGGCCGACCAAAATTACCCCAAGAGCGCAGAGACGACTCATCCGAGAGGTCACAAAGACCACAGGACAACGTCTAAAGAACTGCAGGCCTCACTTGCCTCAATTAAGGTCAGTGTTCACGACTCCACCATAAGAAAGAGACTGGGCAAAAACGGCCTGCATGGCAGATTTCCAAGACGCAAACCACTGTTAAGCAAAAGAACATTAGGGCTCGTCTCAATTTTGCTAAGAAACATCTCAATGATTGCCAAGACTTTTGGGAAAATACCTTGTGGACTGATGAGACAAAAGTTGAACTTTTGGAAGGCAAATGTCCCGTTACATCTGGCGTAAAAGGAACACAGCATTTCAGAAAAAGAACATCATACCAACAGTAAAATATGGTGGTGGTAGTGTGATGGTCTGGGGTTGTTTTGCTGCTTCAGGACCTGGAAGGCTTGCTGTGATAGATGGAACCATGAATTCTACTGTCTACCAAAAAATCCTGAAGGAGAATGTCCGGCCATCTGTTCGTCAACTCAAGCTGAAGCGATCTTGGGTGCTGCAACAGGACAATGACCCAAAACACACCAGCAAATCCACCTCTGAATGGCTGAAGAAAAACAAAATGAAGACTTTGGAGTGGCCTAGTCAAAGTCCTGACCTGAATCCAATTGAGATGCTATGGCATGACCTTAAAAAGGCGGTTCATGCTAGAAAACCCTCAAATAAAGCTGAATTACAACAATTCTGCAAAGATGAGTGGGCCAAAATTCCTCCAGAGCTGTAAAAGACTCATTGCAAGTTATCAAACGCTTGATTGCAGTTATTGCTGCTAAGGGTGGCCCAACCAGTTATTAGGTTCAGGGGCAATTACTTTTCACACAGGGCCATGTAGGTTTGGATTTTTTTCTCCTAAATAATAAAAACCATCATTTAAAAACTGCATTTTGTGTTGACTTGTGTTATATTTGACTAATGGTTAAATGTGTTTGATGATCAGAAACATTTTGTGTGACAAACATGCAAAAGAATAAGAAATCAGGAAGGGGGCAATTAGTTTTTCACACCACTGTATCTATCTCTTATATAGTGCCTTTTCTATCTATCTATCTATCTATCTATCTATCTATCTATCTATCTATCTATCTATCTATCTATCATATAGTGCCTTTGTACATATCTTTCTATCCATTGTTTATTTTCTATCTCTCTATCCAAAGCGACTTACACCTTTTCCTACACAACTGGTTCCTTTTCTTTTGTGTTTCCGAGTGGGGCACATGCTCAGCGTCTCACAGAATTTGAATGACACCCTCAGGGTTTGAAGTCCAAGGCCTCCATCGCGACATCACACTGCCAGCCGTAATATATTATAAGAAACAACAGGCTCCGCTCAAAAAGCAGCACAAAGATTAAAACAAAAGAAAGCTAATAAGAAAGAAAAGCCCCAACTTGGCTGAACATAAAGGAGCAGTGCCAGTCCCTGCCAGGCGCTATACAGGTGTGTTGCTGTTGGTTTAAAGGACCCCCAGTTGTGTTTCTTGAAACGTGGCGTCAACACAAACCCCTGTCTGCCTGTAGTGATGCTCGGTGTCCACCATCCTGTATCCATAGTGGACGTTCCTGTAGCCCACGTGTAGCACTTTGCCCCCTTTTCTACATTAAACCGCATGTCCCAAGTGTCCGCCCAGTTCTTCTGACGCTGGTCCAGACCTTCTTGTGTCATCAGCCATAAGTACAAGTCCTGGACCTGCTGGTGGTCCTAGCCAAGGAGAGACCCCCCGGTGATGATGTCACGCCTTCATCTCCTGCCCAGTTTTCTAAGTGACCTCTGCTGTCATCTGAGCTTTGTGAAAGTCAACATCGGGTCCGTCTTTGTTCTTGTCAGCCATTGCAGCTGCCCGGTCAGAGGAACCTCAAAGACGGCTTTGGTGAGGCCTGATAAGCTCGGGCTGCCTCTCATCCTGTCACATCCTGTGCTCATCTCGTTTCATATCTCATTGTAGCTTCCAGAAGGAACTCCAGCTGCTCTGTCATTTCCTCCTCCATTTGGTCTCCTTTCTTGAAGGCTGCGGTCACATCTGCAAACAGAAGCCACCGCATCGTCCCCAAGTCATTCGGATGCTGACGTCGGTGATGGAGACTCTCAGACAGTGGGGGGCGCCCTGCATGGTCACGTAGTGGACACCGTGTGGCGCTGTCTCCTTTTGACAGGACACTCTCTTGTGTTACACAGACACAACCAGCGCCCGCTCACACTCCTCGCCACACACAGTCCTCACAAACACACTCACTCCTCACACACACCTCACGCACATGCTCACTCTGAACAAACACGTCTTGCTCACACACTTCATACACTTCACACACACACACACTTTGCACACACACAGTCCTCACATACACACTCCTTGCATACACAGACCTCACACACGCACACTCCTCACACACACACTCCTCACACACTCTCACACACTCCTCACACACACACACACTCCTCACACACTTCACACACCCTTACACACTCCACCACACACACTCCTCACACACTTCACACACTCCTCACACACACACACCTCACACACACACACTCCTCACACACACACACTCCTCACACACACACACACACACACAAACACACTCTCACACACTCCTCACACACACACACTCCTCACACACACCTCACACACACACACACACACCTCCTCACACACCACACACTCACACACACCTCACACACACACTCCTCACACACTCCTCACACACTCCACACACACTTCACACACTCCTCACACACACCCACACACACACTCCTCACACACACACTCACTCACACTCCTCACACACTCCTCACACACACACACTCCTCACACACTCCTCACACACTCCTCACACACTCCACACACTTCACACACTCCTCACACACTTCACACACTCCTCACACACACTCACACACCACACTCCTCACACACACCTCACACACACTCCTCACACACACCTCACACACTACACACTCCTCACACACACACTCCTCACACACACTCACACACTCCTCACACACTTCACACTCCACACACACACTCCTCACACACACACACTCCCACACACCTTCACACACTCCTCACACACACTACTCCTCACACACACTCCTCACACACTCCTCACACACACTCCTCACACACACTCCTCACACACACACTCCTCACACACACTTCACACACACACTCCTCACACACACACTTCACACACACACTTCACACACTCCTCACACACACACTCCTCAAACACACTCCTCACACACACACTTCACACACACACTTCACACACTCCTCACACACACACTTCACACACACACTTCACACACTCCTCACACACACACACTCCTCACACCCACACACTTCACACTCCTCCCCCCTCCCCAGAGGCCTTTCTCTTCACAGACGTCGAGTGCTTCTGGCCGCCTAGTGGTCAACTCGAGTAACGCCTCAGCTGGATCTTTGGGCTTTCAGGCCTCAGCGAGTTTGTCAAACTAAAGTGTTGTGTGTTTCCTGTCGACCTGATGCTCCACGCCGATAAGCCGACTTGTTTCCTGCTGCTTGCCAAAGCGTAAAAAGAGGCAAAAAGCAGCGAGTTTATAAAGTCAAAGAGCAGCGAGCGACGTCAACGTGTCCTTCAAGTGGAGACCCTCTGAGTGGCACACGTGTGCCGTGAGCTCAAACGAAGCACAGAGGAATGTCCGTGGGAGGCCACGTTGAGCTCCGCCGACTGTAGGTTCACAGCTTGTCCATCAGTGGCGCCCCTCACAGTGCCAGCTCCTGGTTCATCAAAGGTGCCCTTCAGCTGCCCAGATGAAGCCTGGCACAAAGTAGAAGGACAGCAACTTTCTAAAGGTGACATCTTCAGGCTCATCCCTCCTGATGTGCACCCTGATGTCTGGAAGATCAGAAGCTGGACAGCAATGTGGTGTGATGGGCACACGCCCTGAGATCAGGCCTCATGGGGCATTGCTGGGTCACATGTGGGTCAGCGTCATATGATACTGCATGCCAGCCCTCCACTTGCCCTCATTGTCTACCGCGAGTCAGGGAAGAAAGGAAGGAGATCAAGGGTGCCACTTCATGGATAGGAGGTCCACCCCTTTGAATATCTGTAATCATAGCTGTAATGCAATTGATGGCCACCAGGAGGCAGTATGCTCTGGGCCCCCTACTGTGAGAGGAGCAGCTGACATGGAGGTAGTGATGGGCAAAGTGATGGGGACCTGTGAGAGAGCCTCAGTGCCAGACAGTCTGGGGAACGTCCTCCTGAAAGTCACCTAGCTTCGTTTATTCAGGGCGACCACTGGGTCCTCCACCTGAGCACAGCTGGCATTTCTGTTGTTTTGATCAGACGGCTGGCCTCCCCTCCAGGGTGGGTTCCTCCTGTGAGGCCAATGCTGCTGTGTAGGTTTCTGCTCCTTGTGGCCTTGACCCCGAGTTGAAGGTCCGCTTTTATCGACATTGGTGCTGATTGGGTCTCCCAGTCTTCTTCTGTTGGCTCGTTTGCCCCACTGTGCAGTTCCTTCGATGGCAGTAAAGGTGTGCACTTGAACCCTGGTTCAAGTACAGACTTGGATGATGAATTGCTGCCACTGGCTCTTCCTCTGAGTCCAACCAGGATCTCATTGTAGAAGCATAGGCGTCCATTCTGGACCAGAAGCCCGTGGAAAGGCGCGACAAAGTGGTGCAGACATGACAGACGATTGAGGGGTCCGACTTTTAACATAAGATGAAGTCGGTCAAAGTATGACTGACAACAGGGCAGCTGTGCCACCTACCAATGAGGGCATCCTTCACTTTGACAAGATGGCATAGGGCAGGTCAGTCAGCGACTCTCCTGCCTGCCATCTAAATCCTTCTCTTATGTATGTGTTGTTTCTCACTAGGCCTCTAGGGGGTGCTGTGACAGTTCATGATGCCAACCTTTGCCAGTTTTCTGGCTTTAACGAAGAAGTTTGATGTCAAATTCTTACACCAGACATGGCTAAGAATACAGACATGTGTGATTAATCAACAGTCCTCATTTATATAGCGCCTTTAATGTCCATTTGCATGAGGGTCCTTGTGTTGTCCTTACCCATTGGCTACTTTGTCCTCACTTTGATAGATTTGGCCCTGGTGTTCCTTTGATTTTGTGCCAGTCTTTGTGACCGAGTCACTTATTGCTTTAGTGAGGAGGGGAGAAGACGAAGGCAACACCAAAAATAGAGGAAGGAAGAAATCATCATCATCATCATCATCATCATCATCATCATCATCACCATCATCTGATTTAGAACATGCAGCCACCAGACATGGAAGAAAAGGCCACCGAGGCTTAGGGTGGGCAATGTTGGGCTGAGTGTGAGCCACAACTGCAGTGAGGAAGGCTGCGATGGAGAACAATATGCCACCTCACTCCAGAATATAAATCAATGGATGCCAGGCTCAGACTCTGGGAGGCGCTGGTGAGACCATGGTTGGGCTCCTGTGTGCAGCTCTGGTCACCACACAGTGAAGAGTGGCCAAATGCACCTTTGGATAGGTGGGCAAGCGACAGAGACATGTGCCACTGCCAACACAGTCAGTCAGTCAGGTGTCAAGAACGGCCATTCTGCCAAAGCATACCAAAGTACTCACTGCACTCGACATGTTACAGCAGGCTGGAGCTGCCAACATGTCACCTGTCCTCATATTCTCTGCCTTCAACACCTTGTCCTTGCCACCCACTCTGACCTCAGCATCACTCAGACTTCTCTCAGCTGGTTTGATTCCTAACCTTTGGGCAGATCCTGGCACGGAGAGAGATGCCAAAGGTGAATCAGGCAAGCATGGAGGTGCCCCGTGGACTGGTGCCAGTCTGCTGCTCATCTCTTATTATCCAGTTCTATGGTGTCTCCTGTCAATGCTGTGCTGATAATACACAGATGTGCCCATCACTTGGGGACCTCCAGAGGACCACCCAGTATCAGTTAGTATCTTGGCATGGCTCACTGATATTGCAACCTGGGCAAAGGAGCGCCACCTTCAGCTGAACCTGTCGAAGGTGCACCTCCATGTTCTCTCAGCTTGTCAGTCTGTCTAGCTTGGCTCACCATCACTAACACCCACCCAGATGGTACACCAACCTAGGGTGGTGACCGATGCCCAGTTGACCTTCACTGACTTAACTGCAGTCGTCTCTCACTCTTGCATATTCACTCTGCACAACATCTAAGAGATAAGATGGCATCTGCTTGGCCAGGCTTGGGTCTTGACATGTCAGGACCATGGCAGCACTCTGCTGGCACCAAGCTGCTGCAGACAAGTGAAAAAGGCTGTGATTTACATGATGTTCAGCTAGTGAGGTGGGCACACATCACTCCTCTCTGCAGATCAGTACACTGGCATCCTGTAGTGGCACACAGAGTAGTCAGCGGGTAAAAACCTATGTGTATCTTTGGGCACTTGAGAGGTCCACTGCTCCTTCTCAACCACTCAGGTCTCCTGATGCCCCCTGTGCATGGTGTCAAATCTCAGGCCAGGCTCTCTTCAAGCTGCCCACCTCCATCTGAACGTCTGCCCCCTTATTGTGTATAAGAAGTGTTTGCAGACCATCTTGTTTGGTGAACGTTGTCAGGTTTTAGAATCTGCACATTGTAACTCGCTAGTGCAAATGTTGTCACTTGTGACAGTCAATTTTGTCCCCTTCTCTTGTCACATTTGTTCCTAAAGAGTCCCCAGTCTGATGTAAATGTGCACGGGGTCTTCGTGAGGAGCTTCAGAATTCTCAAGAAAAGTGAAACGTGTGGGACATCGGAGCAGGGGGACACCTACTGGAGACTGGCGAGAGTGCACTTGTGTCCACAGAAGGACGTGGAGCCTGCGGTCAGTGAAGAGCGCCATCTAAAGACAAATCAGAGCCGTCCTCCCGTGGCACTGCCAGCTTCAGAAGAAATTCCAGGAGAGATGAGTCAAGCTTCATAAACAGAGTGGCATCTCCTGTGGGCACAGGGCAAAAGGAGTGCGCCCACCCTCCCTGACCGGATGTCCTTAAAGGAAGTGGGCCTGTGGCTGCCAGTCGATGGAGAAGCAGGGAAGTTTCGGTTCTGGCCTGGAGGTGACAGCAGTTCCTGTTTAATTTTTTTGGGATATTTCATAACAGTTTGTGGGCAGAGCTGGTGATGGGGTGGCGTGGCGTGGCGTGATGTGACGTGGGTCTGTTGGCTCCCAGAGACCCTGAATTAGACTAAGCAGGTCTGAGGACATCATGCAGTATCACAGATGACACGAGTTGAGTTAGTTCTTTGTGTTTTTGTAAATGTCGTCCTTCCTTCTCAGTGGGCAAATGTAAATGAGCCCCTACCAGCTGATGTGTGGACTGAGAGGGGACTGGAGGGGGTGGCCAAAGGGACAGCAAGGCCCCCTAATGGCTTAAGCCTGCTAAATTCTTCACTATGACCCCAGGTGGTCCTGTGCTTTCATGTAAACCGAGTGCCGACTATTGCAAGGCGCTATATAAAATGACAGCGTCACCAACCCCCCCATCACAAACATCTGAGCTCCTGACACAGAGATACTTGAGCATTATGTTTGTGATTTGGAAGATGCTAAATTGAATCAAATGAGCGAGCCCCCCCACTCCGGTGGGCTGACACTAAAACTCATCTGCCCGAGACCCCCCCAACCCCCACAGCCTTGTGACGTTTCTGTCTTTATCTCAGTTCTCCACTAAAGAGGAAGCAAAACCATCTGAGCTCAATGTGTGCCGGGGGCTTGGAAGGGGGGGCCGCTGTTGTTTCCGACATCTACGAGTAAACCGAACAGCAAGACGGGCGGCAGACATGGCAGAGGCTACGGGCAACCAGGACCTGCAAGAGAGCAGCGGCGCTGGACAGCAGTCAGACGTCCACCTGTAGGTCACTTTGCCCCATTTCTTATTCCAGCTGGTGTGGGTGGCTTACTGTGTGGGGTGGGCGCCGGGTCAGGGGGTTCCTCCTCCTGGGCACTCCTGGTATTTTCTTTGATTGGATCAGAGGGCTGGTGCCCCCTCCAGGGTGGGTGCCTCCCTTAAGTCCAGCGGTGTTGCGTTGGCTCCGCTCGCTGTGGCCTTCACCTGGAGATGTATGTGCCAGGCTGTGGCTGTTGGCTCGTGGGTCTCGCTGTAGTGACAAAGGTGCGCACTTGAACCCGGGGCCACTGTAGGCTCTACTTAGACTCAGCTGTTGAATTGCTGCCATTGGCTCTGAGTGAGTCTGTCAGGGGTCTCGTTGTAGAAGTGTAGGCGTCCTCACCAGGAAAGGCGCCATAGAGGGGAGCTGATGTGACATAAGATGAAGGGTACGAGTGGCAGAGTTTTACCAGGAGTTGAATGAAGCCAGTCTGCTGAAAGGGGGTCCGATGTTTGGGCTTGGCCTCGGGGCCCCACATGTCGTTGCTGGCGTCTGCACTGGTGTTGAAGGAACTCCTAGAAGAGGCTCCAGTCTCGATATTTTATTTCTTTTTAAATGTCCTGTTTGTCACACCACTTTGAATGACCACCCATGTGGACTTTTCTCTGTTTCTGCAGCCCAGTAACACACCAAACGTGCGATCTCACAAGGTGACCTATGAGACGGCTGCTCTGATCAAGCCCCACCCACGTCAACCAATCCGGGCTCTTTTACACACTTTTTATTAAGGCCTGACTTATAATCGTGGGGGTCCGAGTGGGTCAGGGGGCTTGTGCTGTAAGGACCTGTACTGCTGTCAAAGACGGCACTTTTCCTAGGATTAGCTGTTTTCTTTCTCTCTCGGATATGCGACGGCTCCTTTGTGAGCAGGACCACTGGATGCCCACCCAAGTCACCCTGATGACCATCTGGCTGTGGCGTGGTTTCCACTTCCAGTGGGCTGGTGATGGTGAAGTCAACTGTACTGGTAATATAAGGTGGAGACAGGAATTGTCTTTATTATACCTGAAGGTCTTAAAATGGAAAGTCCACCTCATGAGAGTCGTAGTGGACTCGACGTGATCAGCTGACAGGCAGAAGCCATTAAGAAGGCTAAGAGAATGTCAGGTTATATAGCGCCTTGATGTGTGGAGTTCAAGTCCCAGGAGGTTCTGCTGAAGTCTTCATAACACACTGGTGAGGCCTCATCTGGAGTCCTGGGTGCAGTTTGGTTCTCCATAAAGACATAGCAGCACCTGAGAAGGTCCAGAGAAGAGCAACTCGGCTGATTCAGGACTACAGGGGATGAGTTAGGAGGAAAGATGAAAAGAGCTGAGCCTTTAGAGAGATGAAGAGGAGACCTGCCTGAAGGGTTTAAAATGATGAAGGGTCCAGTGGATCAAGACTTTAAATTGAGTTCATCAAGAACATGGGGGCACAGTTGGAAACTTGTGAAGGGGAAATTTTGTACAAACATTAGGAAGAGAACCATAGACACATGGGCGGCACGGTGGCGCAGTGGGTAGCGCTGCCGCCTCGCAGTAAGGAGACCTGTGGGTTCACTTCTCAGGTCCCCCTGTCTTATGTTTGCATGTTCTCCCCGTGTCTGCGTGGGTTTCCTCCCACAGTCCAAAGACATGCAGGTCAGGTGCATTGGCGATCCTAAATTGTCCAGACTGTGTGTGTGTGCCCTGTGGTGGGCTGGCGATGGTGAAGTCAGCAGTACTGGTAATATAAGGTGGAGACAGGAATTGTCTTTATTATACCTGAAGGTCTGAAAATGGAAAGTCCACCTCATGAGAGTCGTAGTGGACTCGACGTGATCAGCTGACAGGCAGAAGCCATTAAGAAGGCTAAGAGAATGTCAGGTTATATAGCGCCTTGATGTGTGGAGTTCAAGTCCCAGGAGGTTCTGCTGAAGTCTTCATAACACACTGGTGAGGCCTCATCTGGAGTCCTGGGTTTGGGTCTCCATAAAGACATAGCAGCACCTGAGAAGGTGCAGAGAAGAGCGACTAGGATGATTATGGGGGTATACAGGGGATGTGTGATGAGGAAAGACTTAAGGAGCTGAGCCTTTACAGGAGATGAAGAGGAGTCCAGTGGACAGAGATGGTGACTTTAAAGTGAGTTCATCAAGGACATGGGGACACAGTTGGAAACTCGTGAAGGGGAAATTTTACACAAACATTAGGAAGAGGACTACAGACACATGGAGTAAATGACCAAGTGGTGTGGTGGACAGGAGGACTTTAGGGACCCTCACTACTCGACTTGATGCTACTTTAGAAGAATTAAGTGGACGGGACTGGCGAGCCGTGCTGGGCTGATGGCCTCTTCTCGTCCAGACTGCTCTAATGTTCCACAATTTAAAGCAGTTGTGAAGGTGATCAGGGGGTCCTCTCTGTCTCTGCTGCTTTATGAGTGGACATTGAAATCTCACCCACATGGTACCATGCAATGCAATGCACAAGTATGGGAAAGGCCACCACCGGGGATGTGCATATCTGAAACAGACGAATCGCACCATAGATGGACACGCATGTCACAAACATGTCACCTTGTGATCATCAAGCAGACGACAGCCACACAGCCGGTGTGAGTGAAGGCCCACAGAAGCTCCGCTAATCCCAGGGCTGCCAGGTCCTACAATACAAGTCCACCCCGAGGTCAACTCAAAACCTGCAATGTGGTGCGACAATGCAGCCCAATAGCGGGTGTGGAGAAAGTGACACATTAAAAGGTCAGGGGGGTAGGAGTATGGGGGTCCCCTTCAGAATATTTGAGAGCAATTTATTAGGGTGACCCCAACAAATTAGTGACGCGCGATTCACAAACGCCAAAACGACTCCTTTCAGTCAATCATATGAACTAATGATGAGCACAAAGAAACTAATTCAGCGGAGCTCAACAGGCGGCTAACGGCCATGCGTGTCCCTCCGGCGTGACGTCATCGGCGTCGTTCGGTTCGCGAACAGTTTGAGGCGCATGCGCAAGAACCGCCAGCATGCGAGCGGCACAATGGCACGAAGTGTCTTATTATATTTATGCATCTTAAACGTGTTATCATGTGCATGAAAACGTGACAATGGTGTAAAAATTATCAGGTTAAAAAAAACACGTTTACAAATCCATAATTATATAAAACCAACTGTATATAAATGAATAAACGATGATATTATTTATATAGGCACTTATTCTGTATATATCAAACTAACATACAAACTATTAAATGATATAAAATCAGAGGGGACCACATGTCGGACTGTAAATGAATCAAATCAGTAAAGTGGCTCGAAACGCCCAGCACGACCTGACTAGCTGCGCCCAAACCCGCAGAGCTGAGACACGGAGATGGGAGGCGGTCTCGGCATGCTAATAGAGCGTGGAAATACCCCAGAATACCGCGTTGTCATTTTTACAAAGAAGCCCACCAAGAAACCGCGACCCACGAAAGCTCGAAATCTCCCGAAGACTCCGATCAAAAAATAACCCGACTGGACGGGCAAACTGTGCACAGAAAGCTCCTCCCATCGAGCACTGCGCCCTTCTGGGGGCTGCTGGGACTTGAAGTTCTGGCGGTAAACTCTGGCGCAGGTTCATTGTAAGGTCACGACAGCGGGCTTCTCCTCAAACAGAGACGACATCCTCACACTTCGTCACTTGATTGGACAAGGACGTTCTGCTGTACTGCTGATTGGCTAATGAAAGTCGCATTTATCAGGAGGTTCCTGGCAGGTGAAGTGACTTACCGAGGTGGTCAGTGCTGCTGAATTTAAATGGTGCCTTTCATAAAGACCCCCATGCAGTGCTGTAATCGTGCACAGTCTAAATCGAGTCCCCTGTCCCCAGCAGAAACATGACACATACTGCATGGTGACAGGTGCACAATCATGGAAACTGTGAGACAAAGTGAATGGGGGTCCGTCAGAGCTGACCCACCACTGCTGGGCTCCACAGCAGAATCTGCAGGACCCTGGGCAGGTCACACCAGCAGCCGGACAGTCCAGCGCCTTCCGCTTTGTCATCCTAAAGACATGCAGGCAGGGCTGTGACTCTGAGGAGAGCTGAAGCAGGGAGTCCAGCGGTGACAGACGGTGACACGTGTGGTGGTCGGGCGGGGGCTTCTTCGACCCCTTGCTTTGCTTGTGCGTTATTTAAACCATGATGGCGATTTAACCCTTCATTGTCTGCTGGCTATCTTGAGCCCACCCGTCTGTCCTGTGACGTCACCTTATCACTGATCTCTCTGCTCTAAAGGCTCACGTCTTTGTTTCTGTTCTCAACAATGAAAATATATGGTGGAGGTCTGGTGAGGGGTCTCAAAGGGTTTGTGGGGGTCATCCTCCATATCCCATATGTATTCATTCGCTGAGGTGTAGTGGTTAAGACTTTGGACCTCACACTCTGAGGTTGTGGGTTCAAATCCCACCGCTGACACCACCGTGTGACCCTGAGCAGGTCACGTCACCTGCCTGGGCTCCAATTGGAGAAAAAAAGACCGGAAAATGTCACCGATTATTTCTCAGATGTTGTAAGTCACCGTGGATAAGTAAATGTTGAGCTACCTGTGACGCTCCTCTGGACAACACTGACACTGCTGCACCAACGCCAACCTCTCAGTCACGCACAAACTGGCACTGGCCTGGCTTCAGGGGCTCATTTAGGTGGTGCCAGTGCTGGGTGTGCCAACCAAATGTTTGGTAGCTGACCCATGTGGATCCGTTCCCCCCTTTATGATCTGCACCCTACACAAATGCCTAATTTGCCTTAATGATGGCACCGCTCGTGCCCACCACATATCATGTCAAGGTACAGTGCTAGGATTCTGCCCCGGTACTTTCTGAGCACTTCATTGAGTCGCACATTTCCTGTTTTGCTATTTTTGTCTGTCAGTTGGCACTCAGCTACCCAGAATGGTTGGCAGATTTCTTACAAATCCATAACTGAAATCTCTCCTTCCCAAACATTTTCAGACCCTTCATTCAGATTTTTATGGAATTCTCTCCAAGCTTGGCACACCTGGATTTGCTCATTGATCCCATTCTCCCTGGCAGACCCCTCAAACCCCGTTAGACTGGGCAGGAAGTGTCTGTGAACGGCCATCTTCAGGTCCCTCAACGACTATCCAGCTTTGTCCTGGCCGTATGCTTTGGGTCACTGAACTGTCATCCCAGTTGGAGGTCACAGGTGCTCTTCAAGGACCCCTCTGGGTTTGGCTGCCTTTGTCCTTCCCTCAGTTCTCACCAATCTATCTGTCCTCATATCGTGACATTTCTGCCACCGTGCTTCACCATAAGGATGGCATTAGACTGCAGAGTTCTGCCCCAAGTGGTCACTTTTTGTCTTCATTTCTCCGCTCTCAGAGTCCTTTCAGCTCGGCAGTGACTTCCATTGTTCTGACATGTTCTGCCATCTGAAGCTCTGTTAGAGTGACCATCGGGCTCTAAGTCACCTCCTTGACCAACACCGCTCCTGGTCAGTCAAGTCCTTGTGACTCTGAACTTGAGGCCGCTGTGTTCCTGGGGACACTCGGTGCTTTACGGAAGGTCTGAGCTCCTCGTCCTCACCTGGGCTTCACGACAGAGAGAGCCTTGGGCTTCGTGACATTACAGTGTGACACTCGTGTAAAGTCCATTCAATTCAATGTGCCACAGGTGGACTCCAATCAAGTTCTGGAAACTTCTCATGGAGAATCAAAGCAAACAGGAGGCACCTGAGCACAGTCTGGAGGGCCGAAGCCAGGGGTCTGAATGCTTCTGGGAAGGAGAGGCTTCAGGATTTGATTTTTAATAAATCGGTAGAGCTTTCTGGTCACATGTTGTCACTTTGTCGTGTTATATTATGGAGTGAGTGGAGACTGATGGGCGAAAATGCTAAGTGTGTCCATGTCAAATGAATTCTACAACACGATAAAGCGTGCAAAAAGTGAAAGGGGGGCGTCTGAAGACTTTTTGAATCCACTGTAGCTGTCGTCCAATGTCCAGATGTGTCAGGCGAAGACCACTTGGCAACAAGGACGGGAGAAAAAAAATCTCTCGCCTAGACTGATGCCAAAGAAAATAAATCCCTGAGGCTCAAAATGACTAAAGTTTACTCAGAACATCGCGCTTACAACACGTCTGGCAGCAAATGTTAGTTAAAAAAGACCAAGTGAGCTCCGACATTCTGAATATCTGGCTTTCTCTGTCAAACCTCCGCTCTCGTTGTTTGTGAGCGGCGCGAGCGTCGGGGGCGCGCACATCGGCTCACGTGGGCCCCCTGCTGGTACTTCTGAAAAGTGCAACGAAGAGACGACAACTCGTGCCGCCTCGTCGAAATAAGCTACCGTGGCGAATATTCACTCGTGTAAAAGTCCATCCATCCATCCAATATCCAACCCGCTATATCCTAGCAACAGGGTCACGGGGGTCTGCTGGAGCCAATCCCAGCCATCACAGGGCGCAAGGCAGGAAACAAACCCCAGGCAGGGCGCCAGCCCACCGCAGGGCACACCAGGGACACTTTAGAATCGCCAATGCAAGTAACATGCATGTATTTGGACTGTGGGAGGAAACCCACACAGACACGGGGAGAACATAAAAACTCCACGCAGGGAGGAACCGGGAAGCGAATCCAAGTCTCCTAACTGTGCTACCCACTGCGTCACCGTGCGTTTAAAAGTCAAACCGTGCAAATAAACTTAAGCTTTTTAAAGTGTTAGTCACCATCAGCCCATGTTTTTTTCTAAGGTTACACAAATCGATATGTATGGCGACGAATGAGGTGAAATAAACTGGGCATGTGCAGAACAGCTTTGGAGCACATTTGATAAGGCTGTGTGTTTCAATTGAACACTGGCATCACAGAAAGAAAGAAAGAAAGATTGTGTAATTCTTTACATTTACTTACATTCAATTTCATCTGCCCAAGCCTGTAAAATTTCATTTATTGGCGAAATAAATAGATTACAAATGCAAGCTTTCGAGGCAGCTAAGGCCCCTTCATCAGGCGAGGTGTAAAAGGTGTCATGTCACCCTGCTTTCTCCTGTATCAATCTATGGCTAACACGGTACAGCACTCTACTGCTATAAACATAACCATATAATATGTAATTCAATATGTAATATGTAATTGGTTTTCTTTCAATAGTGCATTGTAAATATCCTATCGATACGTACTGTAGCCATTTAGATACACAGTTCAAATAAAACGGGAAATAAGCGCAAATAAACGGGACCGCTTGTTGAGGTCCACGGCTCACATATGCCACCTACTGGTAGCTCTAAGACGTACAGTCAAAATGCAATCCGCATTAAGGTTAAGAAAGAAAGAAAGAAAGAAAGAAAGAAAGAAAGAAAGAAAGAAAGAAAACCGATTTTGGCACAGATGCACATTTAACTTCTTACATCTAATAATTTGCATTTATTTAAATCTGCCAATGCTTGTATGCTGCCCTGGCCCGTCTGACACGATTCGACGGATTCTCCATTTCCTGCCCTTCTAATTTGGTGTCATCATGAAACTTCTCCAAACTACTGAACAGAATTCCACAGCTGGTAGTCAAACATGACAGTCCTGATAAATGGTTCAGTTATTTAATACAGTCTAAATATCCTGTTAATACGTACTGTAGACATTTAGATACGCAGTTAAAAAAAAAAAAAAAAACTGGACATAAGAACAAATAAAACAAACAGCGCATCGACAGCCACATCTCACGTATGCCCCCTACTGGTAGTCATGAAGATCTCAGAGACGATGCCGCGGGCATTAAAGTGAACTCAAACCCGAAGTAAAGAAAGAAACCAAAAAGCATCTGTAAGATCTTTGTAATCGTGATCAGTTTGAAAGGCACTATATAGTGCAGAGTGATCGGTATGAAAGGCGGTATATCTTGTAAAGTGATACAAAGAAAGAAAGAAAGAAAGAAAGAAAGAAAGAAAGAAAGAAAGAAAGAAAGAAAGAAAGAAAAAGAAAAGAATAATGTCAACCCTTGGACCTCACGAGGTCGGACTGCTCGGTCTATCGCTTGTGACTTTCCTAATTTCCTTGGCTACTTTTCGGTCGACCACCCCAATAACACAAACACCAGACGCTCTAATCGGGGCTTCTCGTTCGAAGTTCCGGAATTGCGACATTCATAAACAGACTTCCTCGGTGCCGTCGGGAATGAAAGCGGAGGGGCGGCTCCTGCCGTAAAAAGTTACTGAAATCCTTTGGACCACCCGCTGTGAACTCACAAAGGCGGGTGGCCCTGTGGTGAGGGTGCTCGGCCGGGCCTAAATGTGCTTGTAAGTCGCATTAGAAAGGCGCTTTATATACACGATGTGGTCTGTTTGGTTGATTTTTGTGTGGACACCAATTGAAAACTTTACCCCGGCTACGAATCTCCAACAAACAAGCCCTTTCCTTTCTCAAAGGGGTTGCGTCTACCAAATAAAGAAGGTCGGTAAACAAATGCCGAGGGGCTCCAAAGGAATGCATCATCTTCGCCATTACGCAGTGCTTCTGGCAGTGGAGCAGATCCCCCGCCACCCCCCGAGCCTCGGCCGTTCCCTTATAATGACCTCTTTATTGGTGTGACAGCAGCAGTCAAAAATGTGCCGCGTGGGGGCCACAGCTACATGCCCGCCGTCCTAATGAGGGCCAGAGCGCGCACGCGCGCCACCGCCGCCCATTTCGTGTTTGTGTCTCCGCGCTCGCACTCGGTACAATCGAGCGCGCGGCCGTTACGGAGAAAACCGGCTCAGTTGCCTCGTGGCGGTCTCAGCTGTCCATCTATGGTCACCCAGTGGCCCCGCACGAAACATCCTTCCTTGGAGCAGGAAAGCCGCGGCTCTTAGGTTTCTTCTGGAAACTGAAATGGGCGCCAGCAAGGAGGCGACTCGCTAAGAATATCGTGGACGCGAGAGCCTCGGCATGCGAGGAGGATGCCATGGCGGTTATTTATACACCGACTGGTAGAAACGCATCGGTGCTCTGCTCTTCTGTTACCAGTTTTAAAATAAGCCCCCTGTTGCTCGTGCTTTTAATGGGGGCATTGCGTGTTCTCGCGTGCCTTTACTTTGTTAAGCAGTCCCATGAAAGCGGCCGTTCTGAAAGGAGCTATATGACACTAGCCGTCGAGAAATGCGCTGCGTCTCCCCTAATAAGGCCTGCAGACCCCTCAGCTCAATGGCACGCAGCGTTTCATGCGACAGTAAACGGACGGGCCTCAGACGTTAAAAAGTAAAGTGGGCCATAAATTCAACTTTTATGGGACACAACGCCTTCCCACTGCGAAGCCCACCGCAATACGCGCCTCGGGCGCTTCTTCTCCTCAGTCTCACGATCTCAGCAATCAGTGAACAGGAAATGTAAGGTCGGCCACTAGGGGGGGCACTGGCCCTTGTTTTCCGCTTTCTTACAATGCGAATCGTGAAGAACTCAGGTGTGCGCGTGAGAAGCCATTGGGGGGGTGGCACTAGAAAGGCGACACATGCGACCACCCGTTTAAAGGTTGACGTCAAGTCCTTTACTCTCGCACCACAAGAGGAATATTTTAGGTTGTGCTTTCTTTTCATTTCATTAAAAGACAAAGAGAAATAGGATATTAAAAAAGAAGGCAATAAAAGGCGCAAAAAGATGAACTTAAACACGTGCACAGTGACACTGCATCCAATATCAAAAAATAAGAATCATAAATTAAATATATTTTGATGCTTTAAAATTGGGGTGGATGGCACGGTGGCGCAGTGGGTAGCGCTGCTGCCTCGCTGTTAGGAGGTCCGTGTCTGCGTGGGTTTCCTCCCACAGTCCAAAGACATGCAGGTTAGGTGCATTGGCGATTCTAAATTGTCCCCAGTGTGTGCTTGGGGTGTGTGCCCTGCGGTGGGCTGGCTGGTGCCCTGCCTGGGGTTTGTGCCCTGTGTTGGCTGGGATTGGCTCTAGCAGACCCTGTAGTTAGGATATAGCGATAGGATACTTGGATAATGGATGGATGGATAAAATGGGGGTTGTGGATTGAAATCCCGCTACTGTGTGACCCTGAGCGAGTCACTTGACCTGCTTGTGATCCAACTGGCAAACCAAGAAAAGAAATGAAACCAATCGTAACATAACTGTGTGTAAGTCTTCTTGGATAATGGCGTGTAAAAGTAAACGTATTGCTCTCCCCTTATAAGCCCCCCACCCTGGTGTTGGCATTATGATGTGTTAAAGGTTGGCTTACAGGGTCTGCATCTTGTAACACGCAGGCATTGCCAGTGGGTGAGACATCAAGTCTGCCCTCTAGCGTCTGAATTCTGTCACTGATATCCCTGACTCCAGCGCCCTCTAGCGTCTGAACTCGTTTATAGTTTTCTCAGGGCCTCGGTGTCACGTGTGTAGACAGTCCAATGAAATTATAATCAACACGCAACACGTGGCCGTTCTGTGGCAGCTTCATTATAAATAGAACAGCGTCCACCATTTGGACTTGAAAAATCTCCAGACGCCTTTCCATTTAACCCAAACTCCTGAGCATTATGTTGGGAAGTGTCGGCGTGATGGAAGAGCTGGCGGCCACTGAAGTTTACAATTCGACTTGAGCAAAACCAATGAGCAGCTCACAGGTGGTGGCGGATTACAGTTGGATCAGTAACATTAACTATACACACAGTCCTGTGCAAAAGTAAGTACACCCCATGGAGAGCGTTGAGGTTTTCTAACACATTACAGCAGATCTTCGTGCAAACAGAGCTATAGAAGCTCTGACGTGACATCATTTGAGTTTGTCTCGTCTCATCCATAGTCACAGGGGAGACGCAGCACAAGTCAGGAAGCAAAACCAGGACATGGTGTCTGTTCCTCACAAATAAAAGCTGTTATCACTTGAATGTAACCTAACGTTATCAGATTGTGGGGTTGGGGCTGGCACTTGTCCAGGCAGCGCTGAGTTCAAGAAGGGAATCCACCCTGGACAAGGAGCCATGGCATTGCAGGGTCCACTCACACACACACACACACAGGGGGCTCAGCTTTAAAATGCCTAACACAGTAAGTGACAAGCAAACAGCACTGGGACTACAGCCAGGGCACTGGACCTGTGAAGCAGCTGCACTAACCTCTGTGCCACTGTGCCACTACACACACTGACAGTCAGTGGAGTTTATGGCCTGAAAATACTGGTGGGGCCACACGGACCAGAGACATAAGCACTGTGGGGAGAGGCGGAGCCTGGCAGAGGCGGAGCCTGGAAGAGAGGTGTGTGTGGGGGTGCCTCTCTAGAAAGAGGCGGGGCCTTACAGTGAGAGAGAAAGAGACAGAAATTGTTAGGAGGGGCGGAGCCACACTGAGAGGCCATGCCAAGAGTGTGCCCGACTGTGAGTGACAGACCTGACAAAGCCCTTAAAGAGCAATGCTTACATTGGCCTGGGGACGAGGCCACCAGTGATCTCAATGGCTTGGATCAGCTCCCGTAGTTGGGGTTGCCTCTGACCCCAAGTAAGTGACATCAGGCAGAGTTGGCAACATGAATGTACAGGCAATGGACGTGATGGGAAAAGGATCTTTGGAGCTGCGTGGAGGGAGCCAGGGTCCAACCCGAGCCTTGCTAGCAGCTAACCACTCTGGCCAATGGTCTGTAAGTGATGATCTTCATGTGCTTCACCGTCTTTGTGTCTCTCTTTCCTTTTCTCAACTTGATGGCCTTGCCCCCCTTTAGACAGTGTCTCTGCCTGGCTGAGCTCCTGCTCACAGTGTCTCTCTCACAGGCTTTATGCCTTCTGATGGCATCTCTCCATGACTCCACCCTTTTCGAGAGTGTCTCTTCCAGGCTCTGCCCTTTCTCAACGTTTCTGTTTCCCTGGCTCCACCCCCTTCTGACAGCATCGCTCCCTGGCTCCACCCCTTTTCAGAATGTCTCACCCGGACTCCGCCTTTTCTCAGAGTTTCTGTTTCCCTGGCTCCACCCTTTTTGAGAGTGTCTCACCTGGACTCCACCTTTTCTCAGACTTCCTGTTTCCCTGACTCCACACCCTTTTCAGAGCATCTCTCCATGGCCCCACCCCTTTTCAGGGTGACATTTCCAGGCTCCACCCCTTCTCAGGCGTCTTTCTGACTGCCAGGTCTGTGTGGCCCCACCCACAATGTTCATGCCATAAAAACCACTGACTGACCAAGATGGCCACAACTGTCGGGACTGCAGTAAAGTAGCCGGGTGACAGCAAAGCAAGTGATGAAATGAGAGAGATGGCCGAATGTCACAAGCCGAGGACAGCAGAATTGATTGGCTTGAGTGTTTTGTGGTGATGATTGTCCTCGATTCAGTCACAGGCTATCAAAACATTTGGATGAACAGAAGAAGGACTTCTGACTGATCTTCATTTCATTAAGGAAAGTCAAACTGAATAAAGTTGGTGACCCCAACTCGTCGTGAGGTTCAAATACCCCAGAGGAGCAGAGCTGGGCAGGCTGTAATGGTGGAGTGACGGTGGGGTGAGAAAGTGGAATGAGACAGAAATGAATCTTTGTGGTCATTTTTCTGTCCCTAGGGCACACTCTAGTAGTTCATGCCACTCACACGAACCCCGAGTCACCCTGGTGCCCTCAGAGGGGTCGTCAAAGACCAGATATCTGGTGAGAAGCACGCGGTGCCACATTTTAGGTCTGTGGCTTTAAAACCAAGCAGAGCATAAAGAAGAACAAAGTGGGATTGTGCCTCGCAGATGTCCAGATTGCCCTCCTGCCATGCCAGACGGCCCATCACCGTCCTCATCACTGTGGTAGAGAGCAGGACTCGGGCACCTTGAAAACCGACGTCATATCTGATGACCTGAGACTGGTGAGCCACTTTGGGCCGACTGGCCTGTTCTTGTCACATTTGTTGTGAAATCACAGGTGCTGTGCATTTGTGCCATCACACCATCAGTCTCTGAGCTGGGGATTTAGATGCCACCGCTGCCACTCTGTGTGCTGCCCACTTGGGAATGAAATCAGTATGAGTTCTGTGGCTGAGCTGCTTGAAGTTTAGTTTTGCTCTCCTTTAGCAGAAATAATCCACTGGAGAGAAGATCCTGACAATGACGTCCCGATGCTCGGGTCGAGGGTCTTACACAGCAGTGATGTCTTTCTCCTTCCTTCCTTCCACATTTACACATCACATAGAGAAAGCCCCTCGCTGCTTAGGCTGCCCTTTCTCAGCGGACCACTTGACACTCCAGACTGCCGGGTGTCGAGGTCGATTTTTAGCAAGAACAGGCCAGAGTGTGACTTCCGCTTCACAACAACACCTGCAGGTGGCACCCCTGGTGACGTCCCTCTTGTGAAGCTTTTTAACTTTCATCTGCGCCAGTCAACATGTAAGCAATTAGCCAGCCGCCATCCCGCCAGGGCCTGAGAAGGTCAGCCAGCAGACCCGCGGGGGGTGCAGTTCCCACAGAAAATGTTTTCACTTACATCAGCGGCGTGTAATTCAGAAGTGTCGGCCGGCGGCCCACCAGACCAGCATCATCTCCATCGTTACTTCCTTTCCGATAGCCATGCGGGAGCGCAGAGATAAGCTGCCAGTCTGCTTGCTTGCTTTCTTGCTATTACTCTTCATTATACAGAGCTTAACACATCAGTAACTCTGCATTATATAGCGCCTTTCATAAGGCTCACTAAGCTTTTAAATGTACTCTTTCTTTGCATTATTCTACATTATATAGTGCCTTACATACATACTGATCATTACGCAATATATAGCACATTTCTTTCTTTCTTTCTTTCTTTGCCTGAAGCCCTCTGAAGCTACACCCCTTGGTGGCACCCAAGGATTGTCCCTCAGGACTACGATGCCCCTACATCCCTACAGACGTCCTTAGTGGGTCTACACCAGTGGAGCACTGCCATCTGTTGTACTGGGAGAGGAACTGCCCTGAATGCACATTAACAACATTATCTATTCATTTAACCCTTTATAAGGGATGTTGCTTCAGTCCCGGGCGGCACGGTGGCGCAGTGGTAGCGCTGCTGCCTCGCAGTTAGGAGACCTGGGTTCGCTTCCTGGGTTCTCCCTATGTGGAGTTTGCATGTTCTCCCCGTGTCTGCGTGGGTTTCCTCCCACGATCCAAAGACATACGGGTTAGGTGGATTGGCGATTCTAAATTGGCCCTAGTGTGTGCTTGGTGTGTGGGTGTGTTTGTGTGTGTCCTGCGGTGGGTTGGCACCCTGCCCAGGATTGGTTCCTGCCTTGTGCCCTGTGTTGGCTGGGATTGGCTCCAGCAGACCCCCGTGACCCTGTATTTGGATTCAGCGGGTTAGAAAATGGATGGATGGATGCTTCAGTCCCATCCCAGCTGGGTTACGCCTCCTTCCATACTGTCCTTCCATTATGGCCAGGAAAGGGTACAGAATGGCATTCACAAGTGCCTTACATACTGTGGGCATCAGAGGGCGCTGCAGTACCCCAAAACTCCAAACACACCGACACAAGTCATTCGTAAAAATGTAAGGTTTATTGAAAACAAGGACCCCTACAAATGGCTTCTTGGTCTTCTTGGTCACTGTCTCGCCACCAGTTTCTGTTCTTTCTCTTCTTCCTCTCTTGTTTCTCCTCCACTTCTCCCAGGCGAGTGACTCACCTGGATGTCTTACCTTGGACCCAGGGTATGGCTGATGCCCGGGCATAGCCTGATAGAAGTACTTTAGGGTCAATCAGAAGTTTTGTAAAGTAGGGATTACCAATGCCAACAGTTCCCTCTGCCAGCCTGAACAGAACCCAACTGGGCTGTCCCATGGGATTACAATTCCCATTATGCCTTGCAGGTATCCGTGTGGGAATCCTGGTCTGGGTGTGCTGTCATCTATCGTATTGGGAAGTCACTGCGCCAAATACAATGTCTCCCCCTGTTCCTTAATTACATTGGCCTCCTGGCCGGGTAATGAATCATGCCCTGTCCTGGTCAGGATGCCAGCCAATGCCTGTTGTCAATTACAAAACGCAATGCAATAAGTAATATGTAGCACCTTTAATGCTAAACACACAAAGGTCTTAAATGTCTACTTTCTTTCTTTCTTTCTTTCTTTCTTTCTTTCTTTCCTTTCTTTGCATTACTCTACTTTATATAGTGCCTTTACTTTTGATTTCTCAGCTCATTTGTTCTCCCAGATGCACTGTATTTCCACTGGTTGAGATTTTTTTAACTTCATGTACAACCAGTTACCTACTCCAGTTTATGTGTGGCTGACTGTCAAAGCTGCCCCATTCCTGAACTCCAACAGCTGGCGCACCCCCTTGTCAATTACTAAATGCCTCGTTGACCCCCTAAACTCCCCGTAAAGTGTGAGTCAGACAGACGTGAGCCATCACGGTGTAATGTCCCTCTCAAACAGGCGATATGAGGGTCCAGATAAATAATCAAACAGCCTTTAGCTGTGTATAGCGCCTTTCAAGGCGGCGTATGGCCATGTGAAAGTCACTTAGCCTTCCTGTGCTCCCAAATGTCTTCATGGGTGAATCACCAGGATGAGCTGCCTATCAATGCGCCACTTCAGTGCCAACCACAGGGCAGTCTGTTTTCCAGAATGTGCCGTAATGAGAGCGGCCGGTGATTGCGTTACGAGCTCATGGCTCTCGTTGGCGGCGGACTCTTCTAACTGTCATTTTGTGAGCAGGCGGATTAGACTTTTGTGTCCCCATGTCATTCTAAATGATTTCCGCTCTGAAGAGCCTTTCCAGCAGTAGCGAGCATCTCTGCTGTGTGATAACGCGGAGCGCAAACCGCAGGTGCTTTCGGTGGTCCACAAGGGTTTGCTGATATTTCGCTCGTGGTCGCTGATTTGATTGGCTGAAGTTTGACTCTTCAGGGCACTCCTTTCAGGAACCCTACGCCAACTTAGGGCAGCCCACCTGTCGCATGAACCCCTGCAGTTGTTTAAAGGAGAGTGAAAGGTGGGATGGACGCTCGTGAAACGATTGTGACTGAGGACCAGGATGTCTGCTGGCGCTCAGACGGGACTCCCGTGTTCACTTAAACCCCTCGTACTCGTCATTCCGATCAAATCTTGCGAGGAGGAGCTGAACGTTCATCCATCTGCGTGGCCAACCTGCCAGAACCGGCTGAGGGCCGAATTCACCGGAGCCTGGAATCCGCGTTCAGGTTTTATGCACTGGTGGGCTACGCGATGTGACCTGAGGCAGTCAGGAAATGGGAAACCCCCTCACCTCATGCCCAGCTTCAGTGCCTGGCAGAGAAGGGCGAGAAGGCGTTGAACTCTGCACTCTCCTGCAATGTGATTGGTTCAAAAGCCCAGAGAGGATTGGGGACAGAGCACGACCAGCTGTTAGATATGCGCGTCATGCGGCGTTGACTTTGACCGGGGGCTCCATGGATCACCTGCAGGGGTGGGGAGTTGTGTTTTGTCAGTGACTTCCTCCAGAGGACTCCCTGCTGTGACAGTGGGTGACTCAGACCTGCTTGTGCGCGTCAAGCTGTGTGGTTTGTGACATATTCACGTACTTGGCTGGTACCCACTGCACGGCTGATTCCTTTACCTTTGGACAGGTGCTGCTGGGTCCAGGGGGCTCGGTGTCATGTAGAAAATGGCGAGCGCAGGGTGAGACTGAGAAGCCTCTGGCAGGCTCAGCAGTCTGCAGCGGGCATCACACTTGGCGGGGTCCTTCAGTGAGGAGCCGATGGAAGAGGAGAAGAGGGGCACCTGATAATTTAACATCAGTGAGCGGGAATTGGGACGAAACGCTACTGGCACACGGGTTTCTAGAAATGTGCCCATCTTTTACATTTTATTGTTTTAAAAATTAGCGGAGCCGACGCATCCCTCGCAAGCTCAGACCACTCAGCCGATGTGTGCAGTTTTCAGCCACGCGTGAAAGAAAAGCTGAATGAGATTCAGGATCACAGATGTTAATACGCTGAGCTGCAATTAGAAGATAAGCAGACAATTCAGATGAGCATTTGCACCAACTGAGGGGCACACAGGGCTGGAGCCAATCCTGGCAGCGTTTGGGCACAAAGCGTAGCCTGAGTAGTCGACTGCGTGCAAGAATACAAGTGAACTGGAATTCCAGGGTGGCCTTCTATCTATCTATCTATCACCTTTCATATCTATCTATTATATAGTGCCTTTCATGTCTATCTATCTATCTATCTATCTATCTATCTATCTATCTATCTATCTATCTATATAGTGCCTTTCACTCTATCTATCTATCTATATAGTGCCTTTCATGTCTATCTATCTATCTATCACCTATCATATCTATCTATTATATAGTGCCTTTCATCTATCTATCTATCTATCTATCTATCTATCTATCTATCTATCTATCTATCTATCTATCTAGTGCCTTTCATCTATCTATCTATCTATCTATCTATCTATCTATTATATAGTGCCTTTCATGTGTATCTATCTATCTATCTATCATATAGTGCCTTTCCAATCTCTCTATACTTAACCCATCCTCGTCTGCCTCGTTTCTGGAGGGTGAGGATGTTTTATAAAGTCAGAAGCCCACCTGAGACTTTCAGCATGCTCTGCACACGTGACATCTGTACGTACAGCATCTGCTGGTCATGGTGTCCCGTGTTGTGTGACGTGGCTAATTTAGGATGTGACCAGATGGCTGCCATGGCTGCTTTAAGAATGCACTCAGGTTTTGTGCCCAATGGGCATGTGGTCAGAGCAGGTTGGACCTTTTCGCAAGAGCGGCTCAGAGATCGGTGCCATTCAGAGTTCCACCCGTTAAGCTTTGCCATCGATTTTGTTCAAAGTGTCCCCCTGAAGGCGAGCGCCTGTCATTTTAAATAAAGGTGCGATCATCTCAAGTAACAATCACAGACGTCTGCAGCACCTTCAAAGTGGGCCGGGAGACAGCAGGAGGGATTCCCCGCTCATCCGCTCCCCATGGTGGCCTGAGGGCTGGCAGCGTGTGAGTCGAGGGAGCAGCGCCATGGAGTCGGAGTTTTGATTTCGCTGTCAGAGGCGTTTTTTTTCCCAGCTCTTCCTTCCGGCAGTAAAACAGAGGAAGCCATAAAAACAGAACAAAACATCTGATAGCACCGTGTGTGAAGACGCTCAGGGGCAGAGACGGGCACCAAGTCCACAGACCACTGGGCTGCCTTTGCTAAGCCCTCCTGTTAGCCAGAACCAGCCTGTTAAATAAAAGTGTGTGATTGGCTCGAATGCTGAGGTCTCCTTGTTCTTCCAGGATGTCATGGACCATCGGTGACTTCTGTCCATATTAACGTTTTTCTCATCATCTATGAAAGGAACTAAAATGACCAAAAACACAAATGATACAAACGTTCACCTACACTGAGTGTATGCAAATTGGTGGGAAAATCCTTGAAGGGACGGCAGTGACACTCGCTAAGGGATTTGTCATAAAACTACGGTGACCCTTAAATGATTTGCATTCTTCACACAAACGCAGCACTTGAACCGTACAAAGTGCAATTTAGACGCATGCAGGTAAGCAGCTCCACTGTATCCACCATATTGGGATGTGCTGGTCTGCCGTCAGTCAGGAGCCAATCAGGGAGGAGACACGTGATCAGCACGAGCCAATCGAGTGCCGTTAGAGTCAGCAGCATCAAAGCTCTACGTCTTCACCCACCACGATGAGTCCGTGCTTTCAGAAGTAAATGACTCTTGAGAGATTATCGGCGTCCTCCATGTTCAAGGGGTCATGTGGATGAAAAGTCGAGACTTAAACCGAAACACAGTGGGGTGGACGCAGCCGGGGGTCTTCAGATGCAGGTAAAGGTAGTGGCCATATTGGGTGGGCTGAGCGGCCTCCTCTCGTCCAGATTGTTCTCATGGTGTAAAGATGGCTGCTGTCATCCAGAGCTAATTGTGAGAGGCAGACCCTCCATGAATGCACAAATGGGGGGCTTCACAAGGGTCTAACCCCGATCCATGTATCCTCCTAAATTAATGGCTTTACTTTTGTTCTTCACTATCTGCACTTAATTAAATACTCAGAGTAGATGATCCACTGTTGAGAACGAGGGTCACAGACACCACAAAAATGAACAGGGAGGCGTCTTCAGTGGGCAGCACAGAAGGTCACCTCAACCCGGCCAGTCGCCAAGGGCTGCCTGAGGCTTCAGAGTAAGTTAGGCCAAAATGAAGAGGCAGAATTATAAAGTCGAGAAAACACTGAAGGGTCTGCGAAATGTCAAAGGGCCTCACGGGAGGGCTGTGTGTCTATCGATCTATCATGGAGTATATAGCGCCTTTCACTCTGTCTATCTATCTGTCTATCTATCTATTATATAGTGCCTTTCACTCTATCTATCTATCTACTGTATCTATCTATCTATCTATTTATCTATCTATTATATAGCGTCTTTCGCTCTGTCTATCTATCTATCATATAGTGCCTTTCATCTATCTATCTATCTATCCATCCATTATATAGTGCCTTTCATCTATCTATCTATCTATCTATCTATATAGCTTTCTTTCTATCTATTATATAGTGTCTTTCATCTATCTATCTATCTATTATATAGCGCCTTTCATCTATCTATCTATCTATTATATCTTTCATCTATCTATCTATCTATCTATCTATCTATCTATCTATCTATCTATTATATAGTGCCTTTCACTCTGTCTATCTATCTATCTATCTATCGATTTCCTAGCAGTGTGTCAGCCGGCCGTGTTGAACTGAGGCCTCAGCTAAGGCGCCATCCATTGAATGGACCCATCAGGAGTGTTCAGAGACTAAGTGAGGACTTTGCTGTGTGTGACGTTTGTGGTGTTGTTTTGGTGACTCTGTAGAAGTGACTCTGCTACTCCTTACGTGTAATGTACTCTGAACAAAGACTTGGTTTGGTCTTCGTGACACTAATGTGGCGTCAGTTGTCATGTCATGTGTGTGTTTGTGTTTTTCATGTATTGATAGTTTGCAGCCACTATCGTCGTATTTTACTTGGGGCTTTTCTGATTTGAGGCAGGGTGGCACAGTGCTTAGCAGATTGTCCCGCTCAGAGCTTTACTGACACTGCTTGTCACACACATGTGTGGTGTGCCATCTTTGTTCAGGCTCAGCTATTGAAGTGCAGCCTCAGACCCTCCATGGCGCAGGGCAGACACAATCCTTTGATGCCCACTGCGAGTGCTTGGCTCAGAATTTGGGATTTAGTGACCTTTAGTGACGCCTCCTGAGGTCATTGGGTGTTTCTGGTCCCACAGCATCAGACAGGTGACCCTGTAAGAGCTGATCAGGTCATGGCTTGTGCCCCAGCAGCAGTAGCCCCCCTATTTGGACGAGTACTCAGGGAGGCCACTCGATGGCCACAGCGTCTTTCAGTTTTCTTCGTCTGCCTCACATCTCATCTTCCTCGCCACTTCACCTCATTTCTTTGCTCGCTGCTACTCTCCTTTTCGTGACGTCCCTTTGTGTGAAGCCCTTCACCCCGTTGCTCCACAAGACCACTCGCTAAGCTTTATTAACGGCAAATATTGAGAAATAAAGACACACATACGTCGGCTAATTTGCTTTGTTCTATGACGTCACCGACATTTCATTCAAATCGGCCAACGCGTGTTTGAGATTTTGGGGGTCTATTGTGGAGGGGGCACCCCTAAATGTCGATATATCAAAACGTCCTCCCTCAGAGGACACCTGCGGGCCTAAATGGACCACCCTGACAAATGTCATCTGTTTGCCTAAATGGAAGACGAGTGAGTCGGCGTTGAAATGAAGAAGAACACCCAAGGACTTGGACAGGCGTCACCTTTAGGTGACAAAGTCTCAGTACACAGAAGAATAAACCAAAAGGCAAAAGAGCAACACGACTGCCCCTGAGGTCCTCATCACTGTGTGGTGACAGCATGGTGGTGGTGACGTCAGTGTGGCCCCGCCTCTTCAAGTGCCACCCACAGAGCAGACTTCGGTCTAAAGTGACAGCCCAGACTTGACATACGTAAGAGAATTAAAAAGTAATTCAAATACAACAGAAAGTAAATACGCAGAAACTCCTGCTGCTTCTTAATTGGGGGCTTTCACCGTGTTGTGATGCTGGTGCCAATTGTTGGGCCGGGGGGGGGTGCTTTGATGCCCCCTTTGAGAGTGTCAGACCACTATGTGGCAGCTATCAAACTGTCACAATGTCACCACCGACTGCAGGCCTCCCATGGGTGGCTTGTGCTGTTTTTCCCATGTCAACCCGCCCACCATGCATAACTGATGTCCCCCTAAAATGTGAAGCTGGCTGAGGGTGTCACCAAGACGTGTTCTTTGCCAGGTCACATTACTCCCCAGGGAACGTCACCTTCCCCACCCCCCTATGGACCCTCATTCTGAGAAACTGGTGGATTCAAAGGAAATTCACGGCGTCTCCAAACCCCAAATCCTTGTAGCCCACCCAGAAATGTTCAAAAAGGACCCTACAGCTCTTTGTGGTGACGAGTTCTGCAAACACAAAATGCATTTGACATCAAACACAAAAAATCACATTTTTAACACATTTCAGATTTTCTGTGGGACGGTAATGAGACCAGCTGGGCTGGCGACGGTGTCACAGGAGACAGAGCTGGAGGTGGCAGAGTTAAAGATGCTAAGATTGGCATTGGGTGTGAAGAGGATTAGAAATGAGGACTTTAGAAGGTCAGCTCAGGTGGGATGGGTGGGAGACAAAATCAGAGAGGCGAGATGGCGTTAGTTTGGAGACATGATGGGTAGAATGAGAGTAGGGTGCTAAGGATGGCACTGCCAGGCAAGAGGAGAAGAGGAAAGCCTAAGAGGAGGTTTATGGATGTCCTGAGAGAGGACATGCAGGTGACGGGGGTGACAGAGCAAGATGACAAGGACAGAAAGAGATGGAAGAAGATGATCTGCTGTGGTGACCCCTAACAAGAGCAGCCGGAAGAAGAAGAAGAAGAAGAAGAAGAAGAAGATTTGAACCCAAACTTTGTGTGTTCACCACTGGGGAGCGTTTGGCTCCATCTGATGCTGGCAGGAAAAGCTTCGGCAGACACGGAGATGTGAGTTTGAGTATCGAAACGAAACGAAGCGTCAGGGTCCCCAGGCTGGCACGGTGCCATTGCAAACAACATCAGGGCTGTGGCGAATGCATTGATGAGACAATAAGTAAAGGCGCTATATTGATATCACTCTGACAATGAAAAATGAAGCTGTGATACGCAAACTGGCAAAGTGAAATGAGAGCCCATCCGCCATGCAGGAGACCCCAAGTGCGCTTAAATCAAAGACGGGGGGCAGGGGGGCACCTATTCTGCTGAACGACTGGACACTGCAGCTTTGAGGAATTAGGGGCCGGAGAATGAAACAACGACTGGGCAGCACAGTTTGGAGTCCAGACGTCTGAAAGCAGCACATCAAAGACTGAAGGCCTGGAGCACAAATTACTCATCAGATCACACGGCAGCCGAATCCACAGCCTCGGACCACCAGAAACACAGGAGGCTCCTGCTGTCACAACAGTGAAGTCACTCACTGCGGGAAAGACCCTTAGAAAATGTCACGTCCAGAGTCTGAGACGGACAAGCAGACAGAAGAAAAGCCAAACCAAGAAACAGACGAGCATCAAAACCAAAACTCGGGAGGAAGAATCGTTCGTAACTCATTCACATCATCAATCAGAGGGGACCCCCAGGGGTCTGTTCCTGGACACACATTCTGGTTTATATGAATGACGTGGATTCTGGGAGAGTTCATAAACCTGTCAGATTCACAGATGACACTAAAACTGGAGGGATGGCAGGAAGTGAGGCGGCAGCAGAGAGAATATAAGACCACCAGGGTGAGCTTCAGATCTGAGTGAACGTCTGGAAAATGGAGTTGAATGAAGAAAAGTGGAAAGCGCTACACGTGGGGAGGAGGAACATCAACTACAAATACAAGGTGGGAGACACTGAGCTACAGGAGGAGACCCCTGACGAAGATTTAGGGGGCCATGTGGACACAAGTAAGAAATGTGAAGTGACGACTAAAAAAAAGGACAGGTGGTGACATCATAAAAACTCAGGGGACGTCGTGCTCAGACTGAACAACACACATCTGGAGGGTGGCACCACATCTGGAGTGCCGTGTGCAGCTCTGGTCACCCCAGTACAAGAACAGCCAGGGGCATCATGGGACTGAAGGACACCGAGGGGACGGCGTGGGGACCTCAGCAGGTCTTCAAAATCCTCACAGACATCAATCGAGGAGAGCCAGCAACATTCAGTCAGTTGTCATGAAATTAAAATGATTTCCACGACAAACGAAGAGCTGGGGAAGGACCCCCGTATGTTGTCTAGTGGACAAAGCAAAGAAAATAATTGAGAAGATGACTCGAAAAAACAATTGACAACGTGAAACAGTGACATGGCGCTTGAATACAGGAAAAGATGGCTGGCGGAAATGATGTGGCAGGAGATGACGTCGTAACGGGGAGGACGGAAGTGACCTTGAGGAGCCGGAAGTGACATCATCATCGGGAGACTGGAAGTGATGTCATTCTCGAGGAGCCAGAAGTGACATCATCATCTGGTAACTGGTAGTGACGCCATCTTTGGGAGAGTGGAAGTGACGTTTTCATCTGGAGACTGGAAGTGATGTTATTGTTGATGTGACACAAGTGACATCAATCTCGGGCAACCAGAAGTGACATCATCCTCGGGCAGCTGGGAAAAAATGATGTTCTTGCTGATGAGGCAGAAGTGATGTTATCATCGGGCGACTGGTTGTGACTCCATCAGTGGGAGACCGGAAGTGACGTTTTCATCAGGAGTTAGACGTGGAAGTGACGTTGGGCGGCCATCTTGGGAATCTGGAAGTTTATGTGTGGAGTAGATTGGATTATTTCTCTTCTTGTGGTCTGATGAACGAGAGAGAGGCGTCAGTCCCGTAAATCTCGCGATGTTTCCCTCTTTGCCTCCTAAGCGCACAGTTTAAGGGTGAATGACAGCCTCGAGGACACCTAGTGGAGACTAAGGGAGGTGCATTTCAAAGTGAAGCCAGGAAGAGTTGTGGGACTTTGAAACAAACTAGCGAGACACAAACCCTGAGAGCCTTTAAGAAGAATCAGGAGGAGACAACGTGGGGACAGCTGAGCTCTTAGCTAAACAAGCGAGTGACAAATGGCCGGCGTGGCCTCCTCTCGTTTGTCAAAAGTTCTAAGAGCAAACGATCAAAAGCAGAGGATCTGAAAACATTTCGAAGGAGTGATCTGACAATGAGCTCTGAAGTGGGATAAGGAAGTGACGTGAAGTCCTGGAGAGCCCGCCATCCCGCCGTGTTGTCACCGGAAGGTCACGACCTCCAAGGACACGAGCAACACTTGAAACGGTTCTAACGACGGAAATGGAAAATGGAGGAAGAAACGCCGCAGTGAGTCTTAAAGGGGTTGGAAATTCTGAAACGAAATGGCGGAGACAAAATCCTCATTAAAACGAGAGCTGGATCTCAGAAAGAAGAAGAAGAAGAAGAAGAAGAAAATGAGAGCAGAGCCCTCACAGCAAACCAACATGGCACCACACAAAAAATGACAGCAGTTCTAGCGTTTAAAATGAGAGACGAAGATAAAACGAATTCAAGTGCGTTTGGCCCGCCGGTGTCTGCTCTGATCTCACAGAATGGTTTGGGTGACACAAAGGAAAAGAGAGTTTGGGGGGTCGGCACAAATAAAGACAGTGAAAGGACCCCTGAAGGAGGAGTGGATGGGCGGACGGCGTCTGGGCGAGGAAGGCCCACCCGAGTGATCTGCACACCGACGACCTTCTGGTCTCATTAAAGGGGCAAACACGGCAAAGCAGGAGCACCGATAAAGTGGGCCGATGAGGGTCCACAGGGGGATTTCACCAGGAGATGATGGATTGCCGAAGTGCAAGGGGCAAAGGTCGCGGAGGACCGATGAGCAGGAGAGTAATTGGTTACTTAACCCGCCTGGAATGTCGTTGGCGAGTCGAGGAGCCCCCGCTGGCCTGGGAGCCGTCCAAGTGACGAGGAAAGTGCTTCCTGATGCGAGCCGATGAGAGGATAAGCAGCGCGGCTGGGAAACATTTGGCTGTCGCCGTCAAGATGTTCTCGCGTGCTCCTCAAAGGTCCAAACACGGAGTTAAGGTGACAACAACGCTGGCCTGGTGGGCCGATAAGAGCAGCGGACCAAAGGTGTTGTGCACCTGTCAGGAATGACAGAAAAAGGACCGGACGTGTCCCCCTAAAAGCCACCGCCAAGGACACTTTGAGAGACTCCACACACACACACGCACGCTGAACTCGGGTCCCATCCAGAAGCTCTCAGTTCAAAGAGGTTCACATTGTGGTGGGAGGCGTTGCTCCCCGGTGACGCCACTTTGTGCCATTGTTTGGCGCGGTTGCCGGGCTGTTGCTAGGCGTGGCAGCCAGGATCGTGTATCACGTGACGCCGATGCCACAAACGGTGATGAGCGAATCAGGCGAGTCAGGAAACTGAAAGAAAAATTCATTCTGCGGGCGACTGAGCAAATGTCCCAAAGTGTTTAGGGGTTGTGCTCGTGGCGCGGATCACAAAAGGACCACTGCACCCCTCTGCCCGCTGCGCCCACTTCTACTTATGGAGACGTCACGTGCCCTTCTCCACGTGCCCACCTCTCTAAAGCTGGTTGGCCACCGTGACCTGGAAGCCCCCCTCTTGACTCTGCCCCGCAGTTTGGAGTTTCTTCTTACGGCCTGTGACCCCCAAGTCTTGATTTACGTTTTGATCCGTGAAGTAGCAGGATAGAAGAGACGAAAATAAAATGAGAAAAGCAAGAGAACTCGAGAGCTGCCATCCATAGTTAAAGCAAAAGAGAGAATTAGGGATTCAAAAAGACGATTTGAGTGACAAGCACAAGGAACGAGAAGGCCTTGGAATATGTCAGGACATCCGTCATGTCATGACACCGAGTTCACGACCCTGGAGGACACGCCCCCTAGCCTCTGGAGGAAGACACCGTATGTGAGGAGGAGACAAAGCAAAGTTAAAGAAATGGGGGGGGGGGGCCACCCTGACAACACAGAACTGAAGTAGGGTGGCGGCCATCTTGATTATATACTGAAGGTCTTGGACAGGAAGGGGAGGGTCCAGGAGGGGAAGTGACATCAGCACTGGAGTGGCAGTTAGGCAGAGGGAGGAAGAGAGAAGACTTTAGACCACAGCGCCAACCCCTGGATCGGGGGGTTATTACTGTCACCTGAGCCCCTAAGCTGCCCCCCCCCCATGACTCCTACAAAAATAATTCACAAAAATCGTCTCCACACATTAATTTAAAAAGTTTGTGGACCGCTTGGCACCAAAACCATCGCTTAGAAAAGCAAAATAACGACATTCATACAAAAAATGGGGTAGACAAGGAGTGACTTGGGGGCTCAGAGCGAGAGGACACAACGAGGACGCGTGACAAGTAAGTCCATGTGCTGACCTCAGGAGGAGCTTCATGAAGAACACTGATGTCACCTCCAGAAGACCCGCCCTTTCTGGCGCCGTCACCGTTCGTATTGAGAGCCCACCGGTCCACAGACACACAGACCCTCAGCCAGCGTGTCCCTAAGCTTTTGCTTTCCTTCATCTCTGTGACTTTTCGTTTTTCTCCTCCCCACTGATATTCAGGGACCCCCAAGATGACACTGGGCCTTGTCCCTCGCTGTTCGTCCGTCTCTGCAGGAGAACACCAATGACATCGAATTATTATATTTTATTTAAGTTCTAAACGATGGAGAGGTGGGGTTGGGGGGGGCAGCAGAATTAAAACTAAAGCCTCCCTCCTCGTGCCAACGGCAAACGAACACGCAGCGGGTTTTGCGAATGTTACGGCAAAGCGCAGCTGAGAGTTTTGCAGTCAATTCGATCGTTTCTCGTGTCACCGGCCGCGCAGCGGAGCAGGAGACGGAGACGCGACCCACCGAGGCGAGCGAAGCCGAAGGGGCCAAAACAAAGAGATCAGAGAGGGCCGATGGTAACAATTCGTCCCGCCACGCTGACACGAGACTGTCGCTACTGTTAACCTGTCCTTAGTGGTGACAGCTGATCGAGGGACAGGCCGATGTCACACCCCAATAAAGCCCCCTTAGTTTATAAGGTTCAGTCACCCCTCATGCTGGCGCATTTATAGGCCAAAAAAAACGAACAGTCAATCTCAGTAATCACACGAGGAACACGTGACATCACCAAAAACAGAAACGAGCCCCTCCATAAGCCCCCCAACCCTAAATAACTCTTATATGTGACGATACAAATCGAAATAAAATAAAACTCCTGGGAGGGAGACTAGGAAGACGAGACAATTTGACGTCCCGCGAGACAAGGCAGTGAGAGAACCTTTTAAACAAGTCCACGGACGTCTAACCTGGCACTTGTTGGATTGCTGTTGGCAGACACGCGTCGTCGTGCGCTCTCAGCTCGTAAAACGACAAGCGACAAGCAGAACACGCAGAACACGCAGAACACGCAGCTCGCCAGCAGCTGCAGGAAGACAGCCAGCCGATGATCCGACCCACCTCGTTAGCGTGCGTTCAGCCGCCCCCCATTCACAACGAGAGCGGCGCCGTACGTCCTGTGGGAAAGCAAATAATGAATCTGTGACAATTCCCATGAAAAGAACAATCTCTTTAAATTGTTTAGAATACAAAAGGATTAAGAAACAAGAAAACACTTTGTTTAAGAACAATGAAATACCAAATGGAAGAAATGAACAAAAACCTTTTCACTGGCAAACATGACACCGTTTTCAAAAATTTAACAAAATAAACAAGAAACGAAGAGCCGGGATGGAAGGCTCAGCAAGACCGTAACAGAAACCTGGGCCTGGTAAGAGCGGCCGCGGATGAGACCAAGTGGGACGTGCGTACGGCGAGGAGAAAACAGGCAGAAAATGAAAGACGCGCCCAAAAAAGAACAATAAAGCTGAGCAGAACTGCAGTAGCTGGTCAAGGTCACCAGAAAGGAGACATCCAAGAGCACAGGGCAGCCAGAAGACCAGAAGGTGACCCTGCCTGGTGCCCCCTGCCAGGATCTGCCAGTCTTTGTTGTTGCTTAAATTGTCATCTGTCAGGGATGAAACAACCACTGGCACAGAAGTGACATGCTGGGTGATGCCACAGGCGTCCATTTATATTTAGGCAGACTGAGAATAAAGAAAATGATGGGATCTTGTCAGCTCTGAAGGACCAGCAGCCAGTTTGAGAAAATTATGGAACAAAATGAGTAGGAACAGCAGATGAGCAGCACACGAGCAACACACGGGCACGGGGAGGTGACAACGCAGAGGACACGTCTCTGGCACCATGGTGTCTTTGGCACTGAACTCGGCTCCTTCTCAGTCCAAGTCTGCGTCTCTTTTGGTTTGGACACTTCAGTCCTGCGTCCTCACCAAAGTGGCCACCAGGGCACTTTGAATGGGCCTGGCATGAGTGAGCAGCAGGGTAGAAGTGGCACAGGGGACACGAGTCCATAGAATGGACACATGTATGAAAAGACATTTGGAGTTCAGTCATTTATACTTAAAGAAAAAGATGAATGGACATCAAATGAACAGGACATGGGCCGCCAGTGATGAGACAGACACGCAGAAAGATTAGATAGAGAGAGTGAAAGGCACTATGTAATAGATAGATAGATAGATAGATGAAAGGCGCTATATAATAGATAGATAGATAGATAGATAGAGTGAAAGGCATTATATAATAGATAGATAGATAGATAGATAGATAGATAGATAGATAGATAGATAGATAGATAGATAGATAGATAGATATGAAAGGCGCTATGTAACTTACATGAAGGTAGAAAGTGAAAGGCGCCATATAACTAACGCCACATATCTGATCTGACAGGCGCAGCATCTTATACTGGGCGCACGCACAAAAAAAATCCAAATGGTGATTACAGTCAATCCATTACGGATGCCATTTATGTAACTGAAGGGGAGCGCGAATTGACCCCCATTTGTCGTTGGAGTTTATTGACACTGACTGTCCGCTATGGTTAACTTCACTAAACCCCCCCCTAACCCACCAGTGAATTCAAAACGGGCTTCGACCGGCACTGATTAACTGGCTATATGTGTAGATACATGAGACGCTCCGGCGCTCAAACCGTTAACCCCTCGGCGATTTCTCCGGTTGTCGCCGTTCCGTTTTATGCGTCGCCATAGCTTTTCAGTGTATGCCCGGCGTCCCGTCCCGCACTGATTTGTGACCTCATAATGGACAAAGAGGGTTCGTGAACTGGATGGATGGACGGACGGACGGTTCGTCTCGAAGTCACGAAGCTTTAAGTGTACGCGGACTGAGGCGATATTGGCGGTGGCGACGTGCGCTTTAGTGCGACACGTCCATTAGGAGCCGAAGGCGGGCGCGTTCTCGTTTCAGGTCACCTCTAAAGTAAACTTCAGCGCGGCTCAGATAAAGGGTCTCCATTGTCTGTAAATCAGTGGAGTCTCTCCCGATTGTTCCTGGCACCACTTTTGTAAAGGGGGGAGCTCCATATCATCTTACCTCACACCCTCCCGGGGACCGTCATGTGACCCGGCAGCCAGCGGATTCAGGCGAGAGAGGGAAATGATGCAAAGCCAGCCAGGTCTTTAAAGCGCTCAATGAGAACCACATGCAGGATGACGGAGGCTGGGCTGTGACTAAGCCTGCCTGCCTGGCTGATTGAGAGGATCCGCGCTGAAAGAAACCCTCCTGACATTTCCAAGGCACGGGCGTGTAGGGAGAGGAGCTGAGGAGGGGGGGAGAAAAACAAGGAAAAGCGAAGACAAAAACCCTCGTGTTGAAGGCGAAAGTGGCGTTCGGTAATCGACAAAGAAGAAAAGACGAGCCATGTCCGGTGCGATTGTGCGGAGGAACTCCAGCAAGAAAATGCAAAATCTGCTAAGGTGAGACGGACGGCCACGGAGGGGCGGCTGGGTTGTACGCTCGGTGTCGCGCTCTCTCGCTTTGTTTGGCGAGGTGGCCGGATGCGACATGGCTACTCGGGCTCACCTGTAAAGGCGGAGAATGGGGGCGCTCCTGGAGACCACCCCCCACCCCTCGCGCTGCATTGCATTGATTTCAAGGGCGGCCACCGTGGGCAGGGTCGAGGTCTTCCATACCTGAAGCCAACATAGGCGCGCACAGAATGCAGAGACCTTCGAAGGCAGCGGTATGAAGTTTCTGTTAAAAAGGCGGTGGTCTAAAAGTCTGGGGGTCCGGAGCGGGCGTGGAAGCGTGCGAGTCTGAGGTTGGGCGTTAGGTCGCTAATAGGTAGGGCGGGCTGTGTGGCGTAATGGGTGAGGTTTTGGGAGGTGAGGCTGCGGGTTCAAATCCCGTTACTGACATTGAGTATCCCTGTTCAAGTCACTTCACCTGCATGGCCTTTAAACGGGAAAAAAGTAATGGCATCAATCGTATCTCAGATGTGTAAGTCGCCTTGGATGAAGGCATCGGCTTACTAATCGCTTAAGTTCCTTTTCAAAGTCGGCGTTGTCTGCTCGTCCTTTCGAAAATGCGAAGCGCTGTGAGCTGACCTACCGAGTAGGGCGCTATATAAGACCGCATGCGCGCTTTGGGTGTCACCGCCTGCATTCTTCTGTGCCACATTCATTCTCGAACGGGGGCTTCTCTCTCTCTCAGTCTCTCCCTCTCTCTCCACGAAAACGCGTTCTCCAGTCATTTCCTTTCGGGGGTCTGCCTTTTCCTTCTTTGAAGTGCCTCCGATAAGAAGGAGCGCATTCCGCGAGCTCGTCCAGCTGCGACTGGCATCCCGTCCAGGGCGGCTTCCTGCTCCGCACTTTCTGCTGCCTTCGTCCTCGACCAGAAGTAAGATGAACATTCTGATGAGAAGAGACCACTGAGGCTAACGAAGCAAGTCAGTCCCCTCCAAAATGACATCAAGTCAAGTTCTGATGGCCTCTAAAGTCCTTCTGTCCGCCACACTGCTCGGTCACTTCTTCCATGTGCTGTGAAGAAAGGTAGAGTAGAGAAGATCCATCCATCCATTATCCAACCTGCTGTATCCTAACTACAGGGTCTCAGGGGTCCGCTGGAGCCAATCCCAGCCAACACAGGGCACAAGGCAGGAAACAAACCACAGGCAGGGCGCCAGTCCACCGCAGGGCACACACACACCAAGCACACACTAGGGACAATTTCAGATCGCCAATGCACCTGACCTGCATGTCTTTGGACGCAGACACGGGGAGAACATGCAAACTCCACACAAGGAGGACCCGGGAAGCAAACCCAGATGGGTCTCCTAACTGCGAGGCAGTAGTGCCACCCATTGTGCCACCCGTAGAGAAGATGAGTCCCGGATAAAGATGAACAGTGCAGTGTGCAGTGGGGAGACCAGGGTTCACATCCCGGCTCCTCTTGTCTGTGTGGAGTTTGCATGTTCTCCCCAAGTTTAGGTGGGCTTTGTCTCACACAGTCCAAAGATGGGCACCTTAGATGGACTGGTCATGTTAAACTGGCATGTGTGTGTGTTCACTATGGCATCCTGTCCAGGTGTTGCTCCTCCCCTGTGCCCACTGCTTCCCAGATGAGCTCTAGCTGCCCTGGCACACTGCTTTAGAAAATGGATGGATGGACAAGTAAAGCCATTCGAGACGCTCCCTGCTGGGCTCTCACTGGCTTTTGTTTATTCGCAGCGTGTGAGTAAACGTCTTGTCTGTCATCTATAGTGCCTTTCACTTGTATTGCTCCATTATACTGGATAGTGTGTCTCATAATAATAATAATAATAATAACAACGGAGACAGGGAGGAGGGTGACCACCCACATGTAGCACCCGCCTGGGTGACGTCTTGTGCCAGTACATTCACCACACATTAGCGATGATGTGATGAGAGAGAGAGAGAGAGAGAGAGGGCTGATTAGGGGGCCAGAATGACCACAGTGAAGGTGGGCAATTTAGCCAGAACATCGGGGTACCCGCTGCTCCTTCAGAAAGGTACTCTGGGATCTTTAGTGACCACCGAGAGTCAGGATGTCAGTTTTACGTCTCATCCTAAGGGCGCTGCCAGTTATTATAGCCCAGTGTGGTCCACGCACAGACCACGGGGTGAGTGCCCCCTGCTGGTTTCTCCATCACCTCCTCCAGAAGCAATCCAAGCTTCTCGTGGATGGCCTCCCATCCCAGTACTGGCCGGGCCCAAATATGCTTGGCCTTAGAAGGGTGACCTGTTCTGGATAGCAGGTGACCTGGCTGTATTACGCTGCCATCATAAAGTGCCTTCCACGCCCGTCTCTCCATCTTAAGTGCTGGTAAATTTTTTTCATTTTCGTTTTGACTTTTATGTGCTGTGCCTGCCATTTTTCTTCATCTATGTAATGTGTGAAGTAAAAGGCTGAGGTGACACGCAGTCCAGAGCGCCGTCCCGTCTGTTTAGTGAATCTTCTGATGACGTGAGGGTCCCAAACTACGACACCGCACAGATGTTTTTATTCCACACATCTTATTTATAGTTGGTTTTCTGTTGCAGGAAAATTTGACAAAACCCTCAAGTAGGCCTGGCAGACTGCTAAAGAGCAGCGCAGCGTTCACGATAAACCTGTTTGGGGCTCCAAGTGACACCCGATGCCTCCTCGCTCTTTTCCTTTGTTTGCACTAAGCTTTCAAATGAGACGCCAGAGTAGCACGGCCCCCCGTTTCTAAATCTTCCAGATTAACCTCTGGCCCTCCGTTTAGTGTTACACTGACAGCTTGGCAGAGCGTTTCTCGGTGGCGATTAGCGCGCATACCTGAGCGGGACGGGATACACGCTCGCTGCTCGCTGCTCTTTACGTGGCGCTCCTCCCACTTTTCTATTTCTTTTAATGTGGAAGTGAGCAGCAGACCCTCAGGGGAGCACATGATGGCACTCCTCCGGGCATTCGCTGGCAGAAGTCAGGGTGACGGGCAGCAAACGGTGAAATGAATAAATGGATGAGTACGCAGTGGGCTGCTGCTGCAGGATTATTACAGTAGGCTGCCCGGGATGTTTGCAGAGTTGTAGGCATGCGATGATGCCACCACAGCCCGCCAGCTTGAAAGAAGGGATGAGAGTGGATGGTATTGTGGGCTCAAAAAGGCAAACAGTATGGCGTCGAGGTTCAAACCCTGAAGTTGGGGGTTCGTATCCCATTTCTGACACCATGTGACCACAAACAAGTCACTTCACCTGCTCAGAAAAGAAGAGAAACCAGTCAGTAATGTAGAGGAAAGGAGTGCCAGGCGGGCACCAGTGCCATTAACACTGAGAAGACCTTGCTTGGCTGTTTGCTTCTCTCCTTCTGACTGATGTATTGTAGGCATTTACCTTCGTCTCTGCACCTTCTATACCCGCGGATACATGGCGCTTATAAACCAGTTTAAAGTATCTATCTATCTATCTATCTATCTATCTATCTATCTATCTATCTATCTATCTATCTATCTATCTATCTATCTATTATATAGCACCTTTCACTCTATCTATCTATCTATCATATAAGTGCCTTTCATATCTATCTATCTATCTATCTATCTATCTATCTATCTATCTATCTATCATATAGTGCCTTTCATTTCTATCTATCTATCTATCTATCTATCTATCTATCTATCTATCTATCTATCTATCTATCTATCTATTATATAGCGCCTTTCACTCTATCTATCTATCTATCTATCTATCTATCTATCTATCTATCTATCTATCTATCTATCATATAGTGCCTTTCACTTCAATGTATCTATCAATCACATTGTGTGCTTCATATCTTTCTGTCCAATCGAAGCCCAGGCAGGTGAAGGGGCTTGTTCGTGGTCACATGGTGTCAGTAGTGGGATTTTGACCCACGTCCTCGTGCTTTGAGGGTCCGGAGTCCTAACCACTACTGGAATTTTGGGTAGTGTTGCTGTAATCCAATTCAAAGCTGGGATTATTCCTTAAAGTTTCTGGGCCCGGTGAGTGATGATGCTGACACGTCCACATTTTCTCCATTTAGTAATGTAAATCAGTGGACAGCTGATCTTGGGTTGCACGTATCGCAATGCCTGCATTATTCTTGGATGTATTTGACGTTTTTGGACTTTTTGTGATTCGTAATATCAAACCAATCCAAACCAACCATCTTACAAGTGTAACTTTGCGGGTTTCCTTGGCATTCAGCTCTTTTTCTTTCTATCCCAGTTCAATTCCAGTTCCCATTCACAGTGCAGGGGAGGGCCCAGTCTAAGCGGTGCCCCTTTCTGTGGCACAAGGAGCACATCGGGCATAGACGTGTACAGTTTTGTTGTTTTTTGTTTTCTCAGTTCCCCTGATTTTGTATCCACACCTCAATCAGTTGATCAAGTTTTATTTCGTATAGCGCCTTTACAAAGTGAACCTCTGAATGTGTGTACCGTGTAGACGGCCGATTGCTGGTGAGTGGAGAAATCCCGGTGCCCGCTGAGGTGATGGCGACGCTGTGTTTTTCTCTCTGCTCGACTCGCCTCCTGATTTTCATTTTACACTCCAGACTCCTGACTCACTGATCCCCCCATTAAAGCCGACGCCTCCAGCCATCACTTGGTGCCACTTCTTCACAGCTGTACGTTTGTCACTTTGATTTCAAGCCACCAGTAGGGTCCTGTCTGTGGTCAGATCTTCATATGAGTGACTGGCAGAGCCACTAGAACTTGGTCAGGGCTCACGGCTCGACCATTGTGATTGTGACCCCCGTCTTCTTCTAATCCCACCCAACCTGGTGGTTTTAACCCAAGTGTCTTCTAATGAGGGGACAGGGTGACAGACAGGGCTATCTTAACAGCACCATAGAGACCCCCAGGCAAAGTAGTGCACTGGTACCCCTGTTATGATAGCAAAACCGACACATACATAGGCATGAGAAACACCTCCGGGCAGTGCCCATACATTACAATGACCTTGGTATCAGACATGGGAAGAGACAGACAGAGGACTGGGAGTTCTCCAGTGTGACACAAAAGGCGCTGTATTCACCCTAGAGGCTAGTGTGCTGGATGTTAGGGACATTGGCACAGACATGGTAGGAGTAGGAGCAGAATGGCAAGAGGGGTTGATGGTGTGATGATGTCCCAAAAATCTAACAAATAACAAGATCACACAACACTGGGGGGCAATGACATGATATTTAGGATGGGCAGCTTAGCCTGTATAAATGGGTGTGCCTACCTGAATTAAGTGTGCCACCTCTTGGTTTTCTGGGTTTGTGATTTTAAAACATAGGAGTGTTGCTGCCACGGTGAAGGTACATTTTGATGTCCCATCCATCCATATTATGAGCAACTGTGGCCCATTATGAGGTCATTGGATGCCACTGTGGCAGCACTCGTCACAAGACAGGAGCCAATCATGGAACATGGCACCAGGTCAAATTAGGGCCTACATACCCCACACACCTCTGAGGTGCCAGTCAATCCATATGGGATATCGAGAGTAATTAGGGCAGGAGTTGAACCCTGGACCATGCAGCTATGACGCAAGAGTGGCACTCAATCAACTCTGTTCTGTTCTGTTGTGGGCACCACTGATGGGCGGAGAGACAACACGTCTTCATTGTGGAGTGTGATGCCCCCCACATGTCTCCCTTCAGGTACTGCAGTTTGTCCTCCAACTTTAGGACCTCAGAAGAATTTTAACAAGAATGGGTCATTTAGCCCAACAAGCTCGCCAATCCTATTTGTTTCCTCCATCCGTCCATTATCCAACCTGCTACATCCTAACTACAGGGTCACGGGGGTCTGCTGGCGCCAATCCCAGCCAGCACAAGGTGCAAGGCAGGAAACAAACCCCGGGCAGAGTGCCAGCCCACCGCAGCTATTTGTTTCAGTTTTCCAAAATAAAATCCCAAGGTGTGCAGGTTAGGCTGACCAGTGACTTGAAATTGGTGCCCATGTGAGTGTGAGTGGGTGGCAGAGTGACTTCAGTCATAGCGGGCCAGGAGTGCCAGGACTCCTGTAACCCTGCGCTGGATGAAATGGGTGTGAGATTAGAATAGGATGACATAGGATGTTTATACGAGTATTCTATTCTATTCTGTCCTGTCCTGTTCTATTATATTATATTATATTATATTATATTATATTATATTATATTATATTATATTATATTATATTATACTCTGTCCTGTTCTATTATATTATATTATATTATATTATATTATTCATCAGTTCTTCAAGCCTGCTTATCCAAGCACTGGGCACAAGTCAGGAACAGTCCCTGGACAGGGTGCCAGTCTATCACAGGGTAAACACACACAGCATCGCCAGTCCACCTAACCTGCCAGTCTGTGAACTGTGGGAGGAAACTGGAGCACCAGGAGAAAACCCACCGGGATACGAGGAGAACATACAGAGTCCAAACAGATAGCAACTGGGATGCTAACTCCTGCCCTCCTTATTGTGAGACAGCAGGGTGCCACCTCTCTATTCTATTCCATTCTTTTCTAGGCAGCATGGTGGCTCAGCAGTAGACCTGCTGCCACACCATAAGGAGACCAGGGTTTGTATCCCTGTGTGGAGTTTGCATGTTGTCCTCGAGTTCTCCAGGTGCACCAGTTTCCTCCCATAGTCCAAAGACAGGCAGGTTAGGTGGATGGAGATGCTAAACTGGCCCAAGAGGGTGTGTGTGGTGTGTTTGTTCATCCTGCGATGGACTGGTGTCCTGTCCAGGTGTTGTTCCTCCATTACTCCCAGTACTTACTGGGATAACTCCAGTCTCCCATGACCCTGCTCAAGGTTAAGTGGTCTTAGAAAATGGTGTTCTTCTGGCTAATCAGGGTGGTGGTGGGGCAACATCGGGCACCAGTTAGGAAAAAACATTTAGACCAGGGCTCAGCCCAAAACAGCCAAACACACACACACACACACACACATCCTCACCTTAACACTTCAATGGAGTGATTTTGAAATCACCAGTTACTGTATATACTAATATACTAATGACAGAAGGAGGGCAGACATTCAGTGTTCAGATGGCCATTAAAGAGCTCAGTGATTCTCCTGCAGCCAAAGCCATCGTCTCCTTCGTCAGATGTCCTTCTATGTCTGTGCCACCGTCCCAAGTGTCTCTCATCTGCCTCAACCAAGGCCTGCACATTCAGACTGCCGGCTCGAGCTGCCACCTCACTAGGGGGTCCAAGGCAGCAGCATCTGTGTCACTCTTCCCACCTCTGGTTCAAAGTGCGCCCTCTCCTGGCTCCACGGGCTTCTTCAAAGGCTTCTTTAACTTGTGCAGGTGGCTCTGCCTCTTCTAGCAGTCCATGAACATCTGAGCAGCGCATCTCTGTCATGTCCAGTCCAAGAGTATAGCACATATTATATTATATTATATTATATTATATTATATTATATTATATTATATCTGCAGTGGGTTGGCACCCTGCCCAGGATTGGTTCCTGCCTTGTGCCCTTTGTTGGCTGGGATTGGCTCCAGCAGACCCCCGTGACCCTATTTGGATTCAGCGGGTTAGAAAATGGATGGGTGGATGGATTATATTATATTATATTATTATGGGTGGCACGGTGGCGCAGTGGGTAGCGCTGCTGCCTCGCAGTAAGGAGACCAGTGGGTTTGCTTCCCGGGTCATCCCTGTGTAGAGTTTGCATGTTCTCCCCGTGTCTGAGTGGGTTTCCTCCCACAGTCCAAAGACATGCAGGTCAGGTGCATTGGTGATTCTAAATTGTCCCTGGTGTGTGCTTGGTGTGTGTGTGTGCCCTGCGGTGGACTGGCGCCCTGCCCAGGGTTTGTTTCTGTGCCCTGTGCTGGCTGGGATTGGCTCCAACTCTCCCCTGTGACCCTGTAGTTAGGATATAGCGGGTTGGATAATGGATGGATTATATTATATTATATTATATTATATTATATTATATTATATTATATTATATTATAATGTAGTGCCTCGTATGTGATCTTTGGTGATTTCTTGGCTCCTCGTTTGTCTCATTGCCATCCTTTCCAGGGTTGGTTCCTGCTTGGCACCTCATGCCACCGGGCAAGACCCTGACTCCCTTCGTCTTTTAAGTAGATTATGTGACGGACAGATGTTGTGTTGTCAGGTCTGACGTGCCTGCTATTTCTCTTTGTTTGTTCACATCAGCCGTAGTTAATGGGATGCCAATGTGTGGCATTTCTGTCCCTCAGTCCCCGTCCCCGAGTCTTCAGGGTCGTCTCGTGTCCACGTGTGGCTCTCCACGTCACACCAGGGGCATCATAACAACATTATAGGCCCCTGGGCAAAGTAGTGCACTCGGACCCCCTACCCACACAACATACAGAGATTAGCATGGGGCCCCTGTGCTCGTGGGGGCATCTGCCCAGCGTGCCCAGGCATTAAGACGGCCTTGCGTCTCATAGATGGCACAGGAGAGGCTAACTGGTGAACTTGTGTAATGTGGGCAGACCCTCTCATCCCACCCAGGGTGTGCTCTGCCCAGGAAGGCTCTGATTCTCCTCAGGTGTGTGATGGAGCAGCAGGATCTCCAGTTTGAAGTCTTTTCATTTGATGTCATCACAGAGCAGACAACAAACTAAACTCAATAAAATGGCCAATGAAGGCTCCGCGTGTCACTTTGCTAGTGGAGGATCATTCAGAGTTCACGTCTTACCCTCTTATTGTCACCTTCTTTTATTAATGATGACATTGAGTTTGTGTTAAGTGGCGTCCCGACGCTCCTTTTCCTTTCGGTGGTCCGCGTCTCTCAGCCCGTGATGTCCGTCTATGGCAGTGTGGTGTAGTGGTTAAGGCTTTGGGCCTGAAACCTTGAGGTTGTGGGTTGAAATCCCACTACTGACACCAGTGTGTGACCCTGAGCGGGTCACTTCACCTGCCTGAGCTCCAATTGGGAAAAACAAAAGATGTTGTAAGTCCCCTTGGATAAAGGCGCCTGCCAAAATAAGCAATAGTGACGATGGCCCTGCGGTGTGACCTCATCCGAGCCTTGAAGACATCCTGTCAGCCGAAGGACCAGATGTTCCCTATAAAGGCCTCTCCCAAAGACACCTGGTGCAGGTACTCAGATTCCCGGCAGACGCGTCACGTGGGATGTGTGAAGCGGTGACTCTGCGGTGACATGCCTTTTGCTCGATGGCAGGCTCCCAGCTTTTTGGGATCATTAGAACTCCATCATCAGGGAGAATTTATTTCCTCATAAACAGCGAAGGTAATTGCAGGCTTTGGGGTTACCGTGGCAACGGCAGCTGTTTACCTGTGTTTTCCGCCATCCAGGTGCCTGCCGTTCCCCAGCGGTTGAAGTTCAGGTCCCACTTTCTTTTCTGTTTCTTCCCATTTCATAACAGGACATTAGCTGTCTGCCTGTTGTGTTGTCCCCTTGTCATTCACGTCTCCAGTTCCCAGGAGTCTCGGCCAACAATGAGCTCAGCGTTGTTGCCGCTGGCACAATGGGTCTCGTTGTCCTGCTTTTGAGCCTGCGCGCCAGGTGCCTCCTTGGCATCCGATTGTACAGGTGAGGCTCGGCACTCCCCACGTTTAGCTGGGGGTGTCCATGTAGAGGTGGGATGTGAGGACAAGCTTAAAATGAAGGTGCCAAAGTGGCTCTTCAGGGCAGTGCCAGAGGAGAACCATCCACATGAAGGTGCCAGAAAAAAAAAACATCATTAATAACAGGTCCCATAATCGTTATTGTCAGATTTGTGAAATTTCAAAGGATCCCTGATGCTTTAAGGACCCTCACTGCAGGCTCCCTTGATTTGTGGTGTCCTGATAGGTCACTCGCTGGACATTCTGGAACATTCTCAAAGCCCAAAGACCCAAATGCATAGGCAAAGAAGCCTTCACAGCATGATATGGAGCTACGAGGGACCCCACCACCCAGTAAAGAGTCTTTACATGACCAGGGGTGGGCAATGGGATTTGTAGGGAGGGCAACTCAGTGGCAAAATAATGGCAGAGCGCTAAGTCACAGCAAGTGTGAGTGAGCCTCCATGGAATCACGCCGACTACGCTATGGAAGCAGAAATAGAAACGGCAACCTTCTGCAGTAATCTGTCAACGTCTGCGTTATCAGGATGTGCATTGGCACAAATTTGAGTTGATCTCTGAGTCTGAATCCTTTGTTCGTCTGTTTTCCCAATAAGGTGATCGATATTCTGTAAATGTTCCAAAATGTGTTAAGAAAGGTGTATGAAAATGTCACTCACCTGTCCCAATGCGACCATAATACTCTTAGTGGGGGCACAAACGTTGGCCGGGTGCAGGAATGACAGATAAAATCTGGGAAGCCAGCTTGGTCGCCCAAAAAGTCCAACAAAAGAAACACCTCCTGGCGCTACATTGGCGAGATACAAACACAAACAGATTGGCAGGAATAAGGGCCCCCCAAACTGGGGGTAAAAGACGCCCCCTTCTGGGCAGTCAGGCTTCTTCAAGCGGATGAGCAGGAAGGGGCGGGGCTAAGTGCTCTCACTGGGCGGGTTCTCGGAGCTGCGGGGAGAGAAGAAGAGAATGAGAGCGACGGCGCCCCCTGCAGTCCCGGCAGGTGATTACACACCTCGAATGAGCCTCTTTATGAGACGAGCGTGCGCGACGAGAATCACAAGAGCTTTCGCCAATGCTAAACTACACACTTACTTACTGAGACCATGAATGACCCGCTGCCCCCCAACTGACTGTCACTTGTGGGCCCAAACCTGCGCTCGACATTCACCTGAGCCTTCGGTTCGATGAACGACGCTGACCTGATCTGCGGGTGTCCTCGGAGGCTCCCGCTTCCTGTCACACCCCTCCTTCAGTTTGTACTCGGCGAGAATTGAAACGAGCCGCGACCCCACGAGCTCTGCGTCGGAAAGGCGCGCTTTTCTTTCTTTCTTTCTTTCTTTCTTTCTTTCTTTCTTTCTTTCTTTCTTTCTTTCTTTCTTCATGGCCACATTCCCCTTCCCCCGCTTATCAGTGGGCACCTTGTGACCGGTCATCTGTGAGCTCAGCTCAGGTATTTTAATTGCAGCTCTGAGCGCGTCTGGGGGTGGTGAGGGGGGGGGGGTGGACGGCCGTTTCTTGCGATGTGGATGCGTACGTGACGAGTTAGCGGACAAGGCATATTTCTTTCTCATTCATCAACATTTAAATGTGTGGTGAAAAGTTACAAAAACATGGCGCTTTCAGGGGGTCCCACCAACAAAGCAAACACGCAGAAACAAATTATAATTAGTAGATGGTCACAATTTGCTTTCCCATTATCTGACATTTGCTTATTGCGCTGCCCCGCCATACTTCACGTGGATTTCTGTTTTGGGGAAACCGTAACCTGCGTGCAATCAATCCCGGTGCCCCGCTCCTTCCCAGCCTCCTGTCGATTTGGTTGGTAAGGAATGCTCGCCCCTGTCGCCACATGACGCTGCTTTATTTGAAACGTTTCCTGCGGGTGATCTTTTATGGTCACATTTCATTGTTTAGTTGATGTGTAGGTGTTAAGAAGAAAGAAAGAAAGAAAGAAAGAATTCAGAGGGTCCTTATTAAACTGACGAGGTGAACTCCTGCTCGATTTAGCGGCTGGTCTACAGGAAAGGCTGGAATTAGGATTGAGTCACCTGAGTCGCCAAATGTGACCGGTTTAAGATCGCGGAGATATTAACGAACAAACGCCGACACCAAAGTCTTTTTAGTATTGATTTGGTCGTTTGGTTTTCTGACATTTCATTTATTTAAATACTTTTATTTCTTTATCTGTTTTTCTGTTAATATCATTGTGTATTTTTTTATTTTGTGTATTGGCTTATGCGATGCTGCAGTTTCATTTTGAGATCACTGCTTTGCCAGGCTACCAGGACAGCACATTTAACGGCGACATTTTCAGGCAAAAGTTCTTTTTTACACATTACGACATAACAATACAAAAATGAGAGTAAACGCAATTAGCACATCGGGCATTTTAAAGCCACGCCTCCGTAACGGACACCCGTAATCGTCTACTTGACAATCAGATATCAAATTGTGCAAATACAGTTGGTCATTTAATAAACTGGGGCTCGTGTCTCAAATAATACTAAGGTGTCAGTGAGGGTCGTGGACTACAACGTCCGCTTCCACCGCGTGGTTTAATTAAACAACGGTGAGTGCCTTAAGTGTCAAGGGGTCTCAATGCGCATGCGTGACATCTATCTATCTATCTATCTATCTATCTATCTATCTATCTATCTATCTATTATATAGCGCCTTTCACATCTATCTATCTATCTATCTAGCTATCTGTCTTCATTAATCAATTTGATGATCCATTAGATATAAACGTGTGTCCACTGTATTTAAACTTCTTTTTTTTATTCATTTATTTGCATAAAGAAGGGCTTCTGGGTAACCAGCAAGCTGTGTATTGCCAGGACTTCTGAATCAGGACCCCTAGTGTGCGCGTTTTCCCAAAGGCCGCCATGAGACCCCCTTCTTCTAATGAGTTACCTTCCAGCCCTCAATGTCACTCATTCCAAGTGTGTTACGAATGATGATGATGGGTGTTTCAAGGCACTCTAGACTGGCTTTGTGTGCCCACCATGTGAGGTTGCCCACTCTTGGTAACAGAGAGGTGTCTTAGCAACAAAGAGAGGCGGATAGCTAGACAGACAGAACTTTATTTGTTGGTTGTCGGCCCATCTTTCTTTTTATCAAATCTACCCCCATATTTAATTCACTTTAGGGTCACTGAGCCCAAACCCAATGCTGGCAGTGCCAACCAAACAAACCACCTTCAGCGTGGCAGTCGGGAGAGTTTCTGTTCTCTTAATTCTTATCTTCAGATCACTCACATTGTGAAGTTCATTTTTTATACAAAGGCGCTATATAACATAACGACTAAGATTTGCTATGCCATCTCTCTTTTGACAGTAAAGCCCTTATTTATATTTCTTCATGTTTTATTATTTTGTCTCAGCCCAGGAGTTCTTTCTCTAAGCTCGGCCCACCTTGTCACACACCCGAGACCACCACGTTGTAACGATGCTGTCTGATGTCTGTGAGCCAATGTCAGGTGGGCTCCACCCCAAACAGAGCACTCAGTCCACTTTGTAAAATGTTTTCATCCAAAGCAACTCACAAATCACACTGACTCTTTAGCCCCCATAACAGACTTCCCTTTAGTAACCAATGCACGTTACATACAGTATAGCGCCTTTCAGGTTACGGGAGGGAGTGAGTGGCACTTCAGTCGTTCGGACAGCCCAGATGTTGGGCCTCTTTCAGGAGTGTCCAGCGTTGATTTCGGATTCTGACAGGAAGCCAGTGCCATGTTGCCAGCTGAGGGTGCCAGACATGTCACGGCCACTACAGCGCCATCTAGTGGGTACACAGAAACTATGGAGAGAGTGGCACGGTTTGGCAAGGCTGTGGACATGTTGGGCAGGAGCTAGAAAGAGAGACACGTGCTTACACACACACACACACACACACACACGCGTGTGTCCTCCCTTCCATTTTGCACCCCGGTTTGAGTTTCACTGATCCCGAGTTTTCTCAGCCGTGGGCTCCTTGGAATCCGAAGGCCTTTGGCCCCGGTGGGTGGGTCGCACGTATGCTGAGGACCGGCCTGCACAATTTACAATGGCACTAAATCAAGGCCCGTGAAGTCTGCTGGCCAGTGTTGCGGTTTCCATGGCGATGGCCCGGGCCGTGGCATTTCCAATGTGGAGGAAGCGGCGCTCGCTGGCGTGTAAACTCATTACGTGAGGAAGCAGAGGGCAGCTGGAGTTCACCTGGAGATGACGACTCTGCCGAGCCCAGCTGGCACATTCCAGGAGGGAAGTGAAAATCACTTCTGCTGTTTACACCTCCGCGGCACGTGGGCACACAACCAAAGAGGACCACGGGACGTGTTATTAACAAATCCGCAGTTGTGAAGCCACACATGTGTGCCGTCTTTATAAACTGGCAGCGACCTGCGGGAAAACGAGTCATGGGATCACAGCGCCACCATGTGGACAGCGAGGGGACGACTAGTGGCCCGATGAGGGGCACTACATACAGTGGCTGGGTGGACTGTGACCACTAGGGGGAGACTGGGCGTTGTGTGTCATCCACCCCAAGCGCTCATGCATTGTCACTCTGTCACTCGGTTTTCACTTCTTCATCGGTGATAAGTCATCAGCCAGTCACTGGGCCTTTCGAGGTGGTCCCCTCCACTGCTGACCCCTGACCAGTGGACTTGGAGGCAAGAGCAGTAAGGGTAGCGGGGGCTCTTCTTCCCCCAACTTTTTGGGGTTTGTGATTTTAGATATTCTGTGACATCATTGATGTCCCCCCAGCCCCAGTCTGTGACATCAAAGCCATATTCCCCAATCTGTGGTGTCGTTTTGGAACATGTGTGCCAACCCCACTCTGTGACATCAATCCTGTCCTCTCATTCCATGCTATCATTCCTGAACGATGTGACCTCAAACTCGCCACTCATTTTGTGACGTCAGTCCTGTCGTGATGTTAATCCTTCCCCCTAACTGTGCACCCCTCATTGCATCATGTCAACCCCACCCTCACATAATGTCATCAAGCCCACCTCCAGTCTGTGACATTAACCTCACACCCACACTTTGTGACGTCAGCCCCACACCCCCTCTCTGTGACATCACATTAGCACCCCCCCAATCTGTGATGTCAGTCCTGTCCCCTCATTCCTTGATATCACTCCCCCCTATGATGTCTCATCCGTTTTTCTCCCCTGTCCCTTCCTTCTGTGACATCAGTGCCACCTCTGGTCCATGACATCAAACTGTTCCCTCGTTCCATGACACATGCAGGGCCATTGCTCGAAGATGGTCTACAAGATGGTCATTAGCCCCTGGTGAGCCCCTCATTTCATATGCAGCTGTCTGTCTCACCAGGGGGCGCCGCTGAGTGTCTGCACAGCTGTTGGTGTGGATGCATCCTGTAGGGGGCGCTAATCAAAAACTCAGCAAGCACTGTGAATACCGGGGGGGGCATCCAGTCCTATGAGGTGGCAATGCTACCCGCTGTGCCATCATATTACCGTCACTTGTCACCACCATAGTGCACCTCCTTGGTGCAATGCCAAGAGTGGTGACTGGCATTTGAAAAAACAAATCATGGAGTAGCTGGTCACGTGTCACTTTTGGGCAGAGGCAGCGTCCACTCTGTGTGTGCCACGCGTTGCTCCCTTGCTAATGGCTTGAATGGCCACATGTCTTGCCCGACTGCCCACCTCCTCCTGTATTTTGGCTCAGTTTCATCAAATGCGGAGGTGTAAATCTGCTGGGCCAGCCAGGACTGCGGGGGTCCGTGCCACAGTGGCTGTCGGGCGCCCTTCCTGGGTGGTCGGCTCCCCTGTATGTGTTTATTGGTGTGATAAACTCGGGACGTTTACGCATTTCGGATGTCGAGCCGGCGGGGTGTTTAGACTGGAGCGGCCTGTCAGATGGCCTTCCTCCCACACGGAGGACTAAATGTGGTCAGCGATGAAGTGGGCCACGTGACCAGCGTCTTGGCACCACAGTCAGTTTACACCAGGTATGGATACCATGGCTACTTCTGGAATGTCCTGCATTAGGAGGCAATAAGGAGTGGCCGTCCACCACTAATGACTAGAAGAGGTGACCATGGCCTGGAATGCCAGCTGTTGTGTCTTCTGAGGTCCGATGATCAGCTGACAGCCGTGCCATTGCCACCTCACCTCATGTTCAGCTGCATTCGGTCACCTGGAGGTGGCGCTGCTGTTTCTAAACATCTCAGTGGGACAGCCAAAGTGGTCCTCGGCCTCGTACCCCACTGGTCACTCATTCATTTTGTTTTGTTTACTAACAGGCTGACCGCTCAGCGGAGTATCGAAGACGAAGAGGAGGTGGCGCGAGAGCAGCGGCGAAGGGCACGAGAGGAGCAGAGGAGTCTGAGTAACTACCACGACTCGAGCCCCGACGGCACAGACATCACATCCCCCAGAGAGGACAACCAGTGAGTGCCCTCGATGGTCGTTGAGCTCCTCTGCCGGGCTGACTGTCCGTTTCTGTGCCACTGTGGGTGTTCGCGGCCCCTGAGGGCACCATAAAGGGCACAGCGGTGGGCAGTGACATTTCAAGTGAAATTCCTCTAGGGCCATGCCTTTGCAGCCTGGTTGACTCATCGCGTCCTCCAGGAATCATGGTGGGGGGGGGGCGCTGGCACCTGTGGGCACAGACACACACACTCATGCACTGTCACATTAGTCCTCTTATGTACACACTTACCTGTCCCACCATGAATTCATAATCATACACATATGCATAGGGCCGTGCGAAGATACACACTTAAACAAATAAGGGCACAGGCGCACACCCGGAAATACGTGTACATGCACGGGCACAGCTACACACACAAACAGAGAGACACACTGGGTACCTGTCCACATGCCCAGACATACAGTAAGACACACAAGTGACCGACACACTCACTCACTCACACTCAAAATTAATGGGTATAAACACATGTGGCACAGTGGACAGCACTGCCGCCTCGCAGTTAGGAGACCCGGGTTTGCATGTCCTCCCCGTGTCTGTGTGGGTTTCCTCCCACAGTCCAAAGACATGCAGGTTGGGTGCATTGGCGATCCTAAACTGTCCCCAGTCTGTGCTTGGTGTGTGGGTGTGTGCCCTGCAGTGGGCTGGCGCCCTGCCTGGGGTTTGTTTCCTGCCTTGAACCCTGTTTTGGCTGGAATTGGCTCCAGCAGACCTGTAGTTAGGATATAGAGGGTTGGATAATGGATGGATGGATAAACACATGTGTGTGTAAGTACAATGGCACAAACGCACACCCAGAAATACACGCAGAGGCACACGCGTGCACCTCAGCCCCGGTACACACACACACACACACAGAAATTCAGACGTGCGAAAGCACACGCGTGCACGCACTGAGGTAGCCCGCCGAGAGCGCACACACCTGCACACGCACGCGCACTTGTAACCACACCCACAAATGCTCGACCACACGCCCGCGCGCACCGCCCGTCTCCGCTAGTGGGGGCCCCGGGCGCGTCCGTTCCTTGAGGCGGGGGTCCTCGGTCGAGCCCCATCGTCCGGCCCACTCCAGCGGGGTCACCGGCGGGTCGCAGCGGAGGAGTCCCAGCTGCTGCCGCTGCCTCATGACGCAGCCACAGAGGAATGCGCGGCGGCACGGAGCGCGGAAGCGGCGTCAGCGGAGGTGAAGGAGCCGCAGACAAAGGCGCCTCGTGTTCGGCTCGTTAACCCTTTCGGTCTGCCTCGCTTGAATTTTTTTTTTATTTCCCAGTCAGTTTTACAAGTGGTGTGCACGTGCGCGTGCGCGTGCGCCCGCGCCCCTATGTCGGTTCCGCTTTGTGCACACAGCCAGGAATGTAAACGCGCTGAGAGAAGTGACAGACTTCTAGGAGGAGGTGCAGGTCGGCACGGGGGTCTGATTAGGACCCTGCTCGGCGGTGTAGAGAATGTGGTACATGGGGTCCATAAGGGGCTCTCCTAAGTTTTGGTCAATGCAGACTAAAGTGCTCGCTCTGTCTCCTAGGGGGAAACCAAATGGTGGACAAAAGCACGTTGTTGTGTCTTCAAGGGGAGCTCAGTAGGACCCCATTCCTGGGCATATAATTACATATCCATTTCTGAAGGACTTTCGGTACTCTGGATGGCAGTCATACTGTAGTGCAGTGGGCACAAGGAGGTTAAAAGTGGGCAGCTGGTGCACTTGGCAGGCAGGAAAGAAGATGGTATGCCCATAAAATGCATTCATGTTGGCACTCTGGCTGGGCATCATTGACTTTGGTAGAACATGCCTCCATTTGGCAGTATGCTGCACATGATGGTGCACACCTGGCGTGGTGGGTGATCTGATGAAAGGAGAGGCACAGGAATGTCCTAAATGGTGGGCAGCTGTCATCACAGAGCATAGTGGACAGGAAGCACAGGGTGCCCATAAGGGGCAGGTGAGAGTGTAGACCTCACACCCTGAGGCTCCCCTACAGTTAAGCGGGGATAGGCATTTGGATAAGTACAAGGGGCAACAAAAATGCCCAAATAAGCTGAAACTTTACTTTTACTGATACTTTTCATTGGGTGGGCACTACAATGTAGCCATGTCCCCAAACTGGGTACTCAAGGTGTTTGTGTCATTGGTCTCCATAAAGCTCAGCAGGCTGCTGGCGCTCAGATAAGTAAAAAAAGTGGCATAAATGTAAAAGACAGAGGTTGGCAAGGTGGAAAGATGAACAATAAATGTGAACCTGCCAGCCCCCAGACTCTCAGGTGGGCCCCCAAGCTTATCTATGAATGAATCGCTGAGCGGTGACAGCTGGTGACATCTTATCTGTCAGATCAGCGCTTTGTATCGAGACCCCTGACGTAATGACCATGCGAGCTGTGAGGGGAGGTTATGTGTGTGCGTGAACATGTGCATGCCTACTTGTGTGTGTGCGTGTGCCAACATGAATATCGACCCCCCCATTAGTACCAGTAGAGAGTAGTCAGTGGCCATCTGAGGGGGCGGCAGGAGTGGAGCTAAAATTTGGGGCATCAGGTGGTCTCTTGACACCACAGACCCAAGTCACTTGAGGGGTGAACCCTTTATGGCAGAAGAAAACACACAAATATAGCGACACTCCAATAAATAACGTCAGCTTTATATAGTGCCTTTCACAGACAGGAAAAAATAAAGGAGTGAAGAAACAGAACAAGGAGGGCAGGCCAAGGACCGCTGGGCAGCCACAGTGGGTACAGCTGTAAGGCCTCTGTGCTTTTATGGGGTGGGGGGCACCGTTTGGCTGGCATGGTTAGATTCAGAAGGTTGGCTGTTGTGGGCGCCACACAGCGTTACATACATGCTGTCAGTAAGCTGCCTCAGTAGGTGAGTGTGTGAAGTGTCGCCCCCTAATGGCTCCACTCTGCCTTACCCCTCAGTGCTTACTACCTGCTGGGAGGAGCTAAATGTCTGAGTGACAGCAGGCTGGGTGGGGCCAAGTAGGTTCGTTGGGTCCTTATTGTCATGCTAGTTGAGTCCTGTGAAATTCTTAACTATATGTGCCAGTCAACATACGGGTGATGCCACTCACTGGCACCATCATCAGTGAGTGGAACGTCTGTCTTTGTTATCTCAAAGCTTCACATGGCACCAGAACAGATAGTGTGTCCTGTACCATCTGGCATTGGTCTCTCTGATGAAGGTAACCTTTGAAGCTGTGCCAGGGTCTGCCATGAATGCTCGATGACTGGGGTGGCCATGGCATATAAGCTGTGTGCCTTCTTGGTTAACGGCAATGTGGGTGATTTGTTAGCTACATTTGTGCCTAGTTAATGGACCACCTATCACTACAGTAATGGCCTGCAGGGTCCTTCCAGATTGCTGCCCACTGTACCCGCTGTAAACGCGCACTCTGAAACCCAACTCCATGCCATCTGCCCCTCCTCTGGTAAAAGTGTAGTCGGTTGCCTTGTTCATCACTGAAGCTCTGCATGAGTTCTGCAAGCTGTGGGTGGCACTTTATACCCGCCACTGAGCGTGCTGGGATGAGACTGGCTTTGTGAATTTAGAGGGATGGGCACAGCAGATTGTAGACTTTGTGTTCCTCATTTGGTGAACAATGCGATGATGAGAAGCACCACAGTGACCAACTGCTGGTAATGCCAGGCGTGACCTCCAGGTCTCAACTTCTGTAGACACAGTGTGCACCCCACCATGTCCTGTGGGTGAGGCAATGATGGACACAAGAAGGGTGAACGGGTAGTGCCACTGTAGCCCTGGGGGATATGGCCGATGAAACCTCAGCTGGTCAGGGACAATGCCCTCTGTCTTGGTTCTGTGTCCTGGCTTTTTGGGTTTTGTGGTTGATGTGCCCAGAATGACCAAACTCTGCCCAGTCTCGTCCATTTATCCGCATTTTGCTGTCTTGACCATCTGGCTCTCGTCACCCAAATGTGAGTCATGTTCTGGAGTTATGGATCCTGTCCAGATCTGCCGTGTTCTTTGCTTTTCTAGAAGGGTCCTCACTTCAGGTTGCCTTCATTCCAGGTGGCAGGCCATCTCCTTAACCTTTCATGCCCACTCTTTTCAGTCCATCCTCACCCCTGGTGCTTCTGCTGGATCAAGGTGACAGTGGACCAGTTAAAGTCACAGAGCTCAGTGTCAGTCCATTCAAATTTGTAAACTTCACTTGTGTGGTGGACTGGTTTGGATACCCCCTTGTGCCCATTGCCCCTGGTGTTGGCTCTGGCATCCCACAACCCTGGATTGTACAAGCGGGTTACAAGGTGCATGGATGGGTGGGCTTTTCATGGCTATTCTTCAGCTGGCCGATGCCAGTGGATTTCACTGTTCCATCCATCCATCTCTTCAAGTGGACCAAACCCTGGATGGAATGCCCGTCTGCAGCAGGACACATTCTTGTGCCCACACTTGACCAATAGCCTGATGGCTCATCTTTATTTTTATTAAATTTTGCAAAGTGCAAGTCAAAGGTCAGCTGGGTTACCGAGGGAGACGCAGGGCACGTAAACCACCAGTTACCATGGAGATGCCAAGTATAAGAGATGCTGCAGCAAATGAGTTGAGACATTGCAGAGTAGCGTGGAGAGAGGGCAAAGGCAGCAGGCATTGTTCAGAATCTAATCAAACCCCAGTCAGAGAGAGCGGGCATCACTGACAAACCCAGGGCACGGGAGCAGACGACAGGTATCATGTCAGTCAAGGAGAGCAGGCCAAAGATGGCAGATGAGGTGAGCAGTGCATGAATGGAAGCCGGGGGTCCTTACCTTGAAGACGGGCATAAGCAGTCAAGCTGAGTTTGGGGGCTTCTCTCCAGCCAATGGCCTATGCTGCTGGTACGCAGTAACCGAGAGGGGCACATTGTGGCCTTGTTTGAGACACTGCCAGCTGAAAGTGCCATAACAAAGTACTATCAATCCTTGTATAAATCCCTGCTGCCTGTGGCAGAGCCCTCTGTCCCCTACCTGGCATGGTGTCCTGTAGACCTTAATTGTCCACTCTGATGGTCAGACTGTTCTAATGGGTCCACTGCCATGGAAGGCCAGCATGGAGTGTCCTGGGCTGTCCCCAAGCTTCCTGCTGTCATTCAGAGTTATACTGAGTTTTGTATGCAGACCTTCTGTGACCCATTGGTGGCATAGCATGATGGCACTGATGAACATCTCTGCCCACCAAGATCACCAGATTTGTAGGTAAAGCTGACAGTGAATGCCAGTCTGGTAGAAGCGGGTCAAAGCCAATGAGCTAAACAGCACATGGTGGGCATGCTGAAGGTGGGCACTGGGGTTTGCCAGCCTGTACATCCTTGGTGGTCATTACAGCACAGTGTGGCCCCCTACTGGCTAAAGACTGAATGCCATATTAACATACTGTAGATGAACCTGACATAAACATAAGCAGCATTGTCTTAAGGCGCTATATAATCATTTTATTTGCATCTTGTCCAAAGCTTTGATTCTGATTGATTCTTTTTTCATTTCTCCTTTTTGTAAGATGCTAAATAATGTCGACGATTAACTTGCTTCGTCATCTAAAAGCTTCAATTTATTTTTCTCCCATTTGGGATGATGAGTTTCTGAAAGGCACTATATAATGTGAAAGAGTTAACCTCGAGCATCAGACAGAATGGCGACACGGTGGCTCGCATCTCCCGTCTCTGGGCTCAAGGCTGGCATTTGTGTCCTAGAGCCACTCTGATGAGGACACGCCCCTATTTATTTGACCACGCCCGTCGGTCTCTTGACTCCGCCTTCCACCGTTGCCCATTGCTCTTTCCAGTTCTGTCCATGTGCCGCAGCTCCGCCCTTTTCATTTCTTGGTTTGGTACCCCTGATGGTCTGACCAGTTGATGACCATCCCCTCAGGCAGCCGGTGGGCAGCATGGAGAGGGTGATGGGTGAATGCCACATGCCTAACATCAAGTGACTGCTCTGCTTCTCCTCTTCATTCACTCGTGTAGTTCACATTTTAGAATTTTACATTTAAGCTTCATTTTAAGGTTATGTCCATTAGAACTACTGGCATCAATAGAGATGGAGCCTACCCTGGCAGCACTGACCGCAAGGTTGGAGCCAACCTTTGGCTGTAAAGCACAGTGGGGCACACCAGCCCCCTAGATGAACAGAAGACCACCATGAACACAAGCAGAACATGCAAACCCCACACACACACACCAGCCAGGGCAGGATTTGAACCCAGGTCACCATAAGCTGTAAGACCCACAGAGACACAGTAGACCACCCGTCTGAAGAATTGGGCAGACCTGGACATGAAGGGAAGGGGCAAACTGCTAGCCCAGGGTAGAATTTGAACCCAAGTCACCAGTCCATCCATCTGAGCAATCGGCAGGAGGTCCCCACTGGGCACAAGGAAAACATGCAAACACACACACACACACGCCAGCCAGGCCAGGACTTGCACCCAAGTTGCCTTAAGCTGTAATGCCCACCAGCATGTGTGTCCTGCATGTGGCCATTCCGGCACTGGCAGTCCAAGGGGTATTCCGACCGGAGTGTACGGTCACCCCAAGGCACACCACCGTTCAGCCTGGTCGAGAGTGGTGGGTTCATCAATGTACTGGCGTCATATAAGAGGACACTTGGGTGGGCACGTGGGCGTGGGTTCAAATCTTTATGGCGTTTGGGTGTTGCCTTTATGCCCATTTGGGCTCCCCCTATGAATGAATGTTAAACTGGCGCCCTCACTGGACGGGGGATTCCTGTCCACCCTGCACTGACACTGAAGTGTCCTTAAACAAACCAAAGGATTCAAACACGACTCCATTTTCGGACCCAAGTCTCCCGTCCCCATAAGTGTTACTGTGAGCTAGTTGGGGGGCTGGGGTCTCACACAGCATAACTCAGAAGCACGAGCGCACAATACATGAGCTTGCCTGCAGGGGGCGCCAGTACACTACTGAGAGAACGCTGTGTCCTCCAGGCCCCCAGACTGACCCCACAGGGTCTTCTTCATGCCTCATCCACATTAGGGTGTCCCGGTCAGGTGTGGGACCCCAAAGGCCCAGTGACGTCCTGCTGGCCCGCTGACCGCAGCTTCACTGATACAACTTGAATTTGATTGCCATCCCTTCTGCACGAATGTCCAGTGTGACCCAATGACTCAAACCGAGTCCCAGAATGGGCGCCCAGACGTGAAACGCCACGTGTCCCTTTGGGTAGGATGGGTGCAGACCCTCGCTTCCGAGGTCCCTCTGACCGCACTCTTTGCTCTTGATGCCTCAGGTATGACGACGATTTCAAGCCTTCCCTCCAAAGCGCACTGGATGAGGACGAGGGGTTCAGCGACTGGACACAAAGGCTGGAGCAGCACCGGCAGCAGCGTCTGGAGGACGTCCAGCAGGATGAGGATGAGCTGCTGATGTCGTCTCGCCGGCCGTGGGGAACACAGGAAGGAGAGGAGCAGCACCAGAGGATGGAGACGAGCCGCCGGATCTCCCAGAGGGCAGAGGTGGACGGCGAGCAGTTGGAAGTGGCGCAGGGGTCCCGGATGAGGAAGGAAGGAGCGAGGGTCACATCAGAGATGGCCAACTGGAGTGAGGAGACGGGAAGCGGTGCGACCCGAGAGGTGATGTGAAGTCGAGGGTCCCGCTGGGGTGTGGGGGGGCACAGGTGGCCGTGTGCTTAACCCCTTCTGCTCTCTCTTAGGCCTTCCTGCAGCGGGACGTCCAATGCAAGCAGAGCAACGGCAGTGCGGCTCAAGAGGAGGTGGAAGAACATGAGCCCAGCAGCAGGAGGACATTGAGGTACTGGAAAGGTTTGGAAATGTAACTGGGGGTGTGGGGGGCTCTAAAAGACCTGTCACATATACAGTAGAGCGCCTTTGGAGCATTGGGACAAACCAAATTAAAAAAAAAAAAAAGATGTCTGTCACATACAGGAGAATTCTTAAGACCCTTTTAGTTCATATAGCGCCCCCCCTGTGACCCCAAAGTCCTTCCAGTGGTCATTTCATTTCCCAACCCAGAACCAAAATGGCAAATGTGGGGGGTACCTGAAATTCTAAAGTGGGGTGTCAGTGTAGACGACAGTATGGGTGGAGTGGGGGTGCTGAAGATATTTGAAGGGGGAAGCTTAGCCCAGCTAGATGACCCCCTGAAGTCAGGCCAGGGCATTGTAAATAGTGTCTTTCTAATTTTTAATTTCATTACAATTTGTTATTTTTTATCATACACATCTGTCATGTACAGAAGAAGCATTAAGGCGTGTATAGAGCCTCTCGTAACCCCAAGTCCTGTCATTGTCACTTACTGTAGAGCCTCCCATTATGTCACCATTTCCTGCTGAGCTCCATTTTATAGCGCCTTTCAGCTCTTTATTTAAGGTTGGGTTAGGGGGGCATACACTGGTACAGTTGTGGCACCCAACACACGACCAAACAGCTCAGGACCTTGGTTGGTGACCCCCCTAGGCAGAAACACTCTGGAAAGGACCCTTTATCTTCCACAGCCGGGTGTTATGTGGGCATCCCCTTGGCGTTGTCCAGCCGCTCGGGCACTCGACAATGAGGGTCACCCTCGGGTAATCCCACCATAGTGCCATCACTGACGCTCCCTCACAATGCTATGTTTTATTTCATTTCTAAAATGTACTTCAGTTCGGACCTTCTCTTGGACTACGGGGGTCCTGAGGCTCACTGCCGTCTTCTCCATTCATCCTTTATAGTTTAATAATCGATTCATTTATACGTCGCAGCGCATCCTTTAATTCAGCACCTTGCGTGTGTCCTCTGGCCACAAACTGTGATGTTAAATCATTTACTGTCCTTAAAGTCTCCTAACCACGTGTTAAACCCCAATATATGGATGGCAAAACAGGGACCACCCCTGGTGAGGATGCCAGCTCACTGCAGGGCACACTCACTTACCAGTTTAGTGCCCTGTAGCCTAATATGCACATCTTTAGGAAAGAAACCAGTGACATGGGGACACAGGCCACACAGGCAGTGACCGGGCTGGCTCACTGTAGTGATGAGGGACAATCTTTAACCAGCGTGCCACTCTTGATTGTCACACAGTGTGTTTTTGCGGTGACACACTGAGGTCCTGCGGGTTACCTGTTTGGTGGGTGAGCAGAAGCCCCCCTGAACATGAAGGTAACCAAAGAGCACCAGCACTGGCCAGGCCAGTCACCAGACCACCCATCTGGGGGATGAGCAGAGGGCCATCCTGGGCATGCGGAGAATGTGCACACTGAACGTGGCACTGACAAGGCTGGCATTTGAACCCGGGTCACTGCTGTGCCACTCCATTTGATGACTTTGATTGTCACACGATGTTTCTTTGCTTTGGCCCCTCTGCTCGAGGGTCACTTTCTGTTGGTGTGCCACTTGGAATTCTGTCACAGAAGATGAAACAGGCTAGGATTTGTCTCTGGGGCCGTGTGCCCCCTCTGTTAACCCGCCGGTCATCATTTGTAGCGCTCTTACACTATATAGTGCCTTTCACAGTTAGGGTGGACCGTTCTGACTGGTCAGTGTGATGAGTGGAGGGCAGCGAGAAGCTGGTGAGCCAGAGGCCAGGGACCATGTGGCCATTGGTCAGTCCCTGGACAGTGGACGGCGGGCACTTCTCCAGTTTCTGTTCTTTCATTCTTCACATTCCTCTCAGGAAGAAGCCGGAGAGGCAGCTCTGGAGTTTGGCGTGAAGGTGTGTCGTGTCTGTAAGTGGACACTAGGTGGACAGTGACTACCCCTGTAATAGGGGACACTCAGGGGGCCCTCCCAGGCCAAGGTGGCATTGACTGGCGCTGGCCTCCTGTCTTTTCATGTTGCTGACGGGCTGATGGACGTCTGGCGCGCGGCCCGATAAGCTCGTCGTTATTTTCTTCATTTCCGTTCTGCTCAGTTTCCTTCCTGAAAGTGACCTCAGGATGAAAGGCGCTCAGGCGCTTAGTCACTCGTCACTATGGCCGCCCAGAGGAAGACATCGTCCTCTTACTTCGCCCTCAGGTAATTTGGGCCTCCCGTTTCCTTGCTTGCTTGCTGTTACTGAGCAGCCCCAGCCAGAGGGGGGCAGTGCTGAGTCGATGGAATGGGTGGCCGGGGGGCTTTTCCCTTCTTCATCGTTTGATTTTTTCTTTGGTTGTTTCCTGAGGGGTTGGAAATCCGTTGATTCTGTTTGGGAGGGAAAGCAGAATCAGCAAGCTGTGTGAGGCTGGGCGCTTTATTCACTGGAGCTTTCGGCCCCTCTTACTGGACTGGAGTGCACAGTGAGGCTGAATAACTGGCACGATACTCACAAGGTGGCTACGTCACGGAGAAAAATCCCACTGCTGGCACCACCTAACCACCAATGTGTGTGCACGTAATGCATAAGTGACATCATTCAGGTCACTAAATTGAGGACAGCCAGCCAGACCACCACTGTGGAGCACGGGCTCTCCTTCTGTAAGTCCTGGTTCTTCTCATGAAGTCCTATTTAGGTGGTCCATATTTGTCACCCTCTGGACTGTTAAGGTCCTTCAGGGTGAAGAATCAGAGCACCAGTGGAGGGCACCCTCTTTGGGAAATGTAAGTGCTGATGCCATCCTGCCTTGCCATCTGTAAAGCTGAGGTGGCACACATACATGCTCACTTGAGTGTGTGTGCTGACTGCTTTTATAGTGCCTTTCATCTCAGAGCACCAGAATGGGAAAACACAGCATGGGAGGCTCCTGATAGGGGTGTGTAACTTTCATTGTCATAAAGCGACTTGCGACACTTGAGCGTCTGTCCGAAGCTATCGGTAGAGCACATGCGCGGTCGCCGGCGGCGGTCAGAGTTAAAACGCCCGGCCGCCTCGTCCTCCGTTCTGCGATGTCAGTTTACAGAAAACTTAGCAGCAGTCTTTAATATAGCGCCTTTCACAGAGTGACACACTTGGCGCTCATGTCATCCTCACATTAAGCCTCATCAGCGGGCGGCTGCCATACCCGGGCAGTTCAAAGCCTTCGATTGCGCCCTGACCACCCCTCCTTTGGGGTCAGTGGCCGGAGGTTCAACGTTCGATGAATAGACAGACGTTGTTGGCTTCCATTTATGCTAATCAGCGGTCAGTCCTGTCTGTTTAAATGAGTGTGTCCTCATTATGCAGTCATCCGTCCTTCCATCCATCTACCTAACCCACGTATCTATGGCAGGGGCAGGAATGCCATCAGGATGGGGGCGCCAGCCCGTAATTAGCGATTTGTAAATTTGTGTTCAGTGCTTGCAGTCGGTGTAAGGCGCTATACAAAAAGTCAACTGAACTGGAGTCTCCTTCCCTTCCAGACACTTGAGCCTGTCTGAAGAGGACGACCAAGAAGCCATGTCCGAGGCCGAGGCCAAACTCGAGAAGATCCGCCGCAGCCTGGAAGAGAAGGAGAGCCAGGAGTACGAGCGTCTGCGCCAGAAGCAGGCCGAGGCGGAGATGGAGCTGGAGGAGCTGCAGAAGAGGAGGGAGGAGAGGCGGCGGCTGCGCGAGGAAGAGGAGCGGCGCAGGCAGCTGGAGGAGCTCGAGAGGCAGGAGAAGGAGGAGGTGAGTGGCGGCTTTGAGGGCTTCGATGGTCCAGCAGGCATGGGCAAGGGTGGGCACACCTACACGCTCTTAATAATAACGGGTCTAATGGCACTTTGTGGGACTGTGTGGCCCCTCGTATTGGCAAAGAACCATTTCATTCTGAGAAGGGACCTTTCAGGGGTTCCCTCCCAACTGCTGATGAAATTGGTGCTTTGACCCTTTGGCCGGCAGGTGACCTAGCAGGGCACAGCAGATGAAGAAGACGTGAACTGAGCCCAAGGAGTTATTTACCTGCAATGGGAGAAACCCTGAGGGGGGTCTCAAAAATCAGTTACTATCTGTTTACACACCACATCTGTTTATGGATCTAAACGAGTCGGGGGTCTTTCATGTGGACGTCTCCCCTATGGCGTCACTCGGAAGAAACGCCACGGCTGACAGAGTGAAGGTGAGATGATAAAAGTGTGAGTGAGAAATACGCGTGGTGCCATTTAAACGGTTAAGGCACTGCAAACCCTCTCATTAACGGTGGTCCAGTGATGGCGCTGCCACCTTGCAACTAAAGAATCCAGGAATTCGTCTCCCAGGTGCCCCTATGGGAGTCTGTGTGGGCTTCCTCCACACAACTGGATTGGCTCTTAGTGTGTGTGGGTGTGTGGGTTCACCTCACGATGGGGTGGCATCCTCTTCAGGGGTTTCTCCTGCCTGCGCCAGATGCTTGTTGGCATGGGCGCCTGCCACCCAGCAGAGGAGAAACGGCTTTGAAAGATGGATGGATATACCCAGTACAGTACGACAGATGGGCCACTGGATATTATCCATCCATCCATCCATTTTCTAACCCGCTGAATCCGAACACAGGGTCACGGGGGTCTGCTGGAGCCAATCCCAGCCAACACAGGGCACAAGGCAGGAACCAATCCTGGGCAGAGTGCCAACCCACCGCAGGACACACACAAACACACCCACACACCAAGCACACACTAGGGCCAATTCAGAATCGCCAATCCACCTAACCTGCATGTCTTTGGATTGTGGGAGGAAACCGGGCGCCGGAGGAAACCCACGCAGACACGGGAGAACATGCAACTCCACGCAGGGAGGACCCGGGAAGCGAACCCGGGTCTCCTAACTGCGAGGCAGCAGCGCTACCACTGCGCCACCGTGCCGCCACTGGATATTATATTATATTATATTATATTATATTCTGTCCTGTTTTATTATGTTATATTATATTATAAAATAAAAATGTGACCAAACAAAATGTGTAAACCTGTATGTATAAACACAACAATTGGTGGTGACTTACTGTAACATATATAGCGCCACTCCGCCCCCAAAAGTCCCCTCGGTGGTCAGTCAGGTTCTGCCCTGTACCTGTTGTGAAGAGAGACCCCCAAAGACAAGAATCGTCTCCCACTCGTTGCTCACCTGTTGATCCCCGATGCGTTCCTTTTGTTGTTGCAGGAAGAGAGAAAACGGATGAAGCAGGACATCGAGAGACGGAGGAAGGAGGCCACCGAGAAGAGGCTCAAAAACCTGAGCATCTCGAGTTGCGAGGGCGAGGAGGTCTTCTGCCCACTGAGCCCCAGGAGCCCCACGTTTAAGGTAAGGTCAGCATGTGCTCGTGGGGTCGAGATGCCCCTCCTGGAAATCCACTGGTGCCCATAAGTAAAGCAGTGGTACTCCGATCCACTGGTCCTTTTTAATGTCCTATTTGCCCAGTGCAGTTGTCCGTGGTGAGGGTCTGTGCGTTCACTCTGTGTTGGACTGGCGTCCTGCCTTGTACTCGAGTCTTGCTGGGATAGGGTCCTGCTGCCAGTGGATCAGTGGGTTCAGATGGGTGTTGTCAGTAGTGGTGGGTGATGCCTTGAAATGTCTGTGTTGGCAGCGGTGCCAATTAGCGGGCGCATCACCAATGACATCTTTGTTGACATGTTTTCATGGTTCAGTCCTGGAGACTTTCTGGGGCTGTGGTTTTCATGCCCACCAGTTTCATGCTTTGTGAGTCCTTTCCCCTTCGCCTGGGTGAGTCACAGTGGCTCCATTTAAGGCTGGTTTATATGCCGTTGGCATGCTGTCGCCCGCGTGGCCTATGGTGTACCCACGGTGTAGCCTGGCGCATAGCTCCTCAAAAATGTGTTGATGCACCGCCTTGACGTGAACCCCACGCACACCCCTAGCACTCTGATTGGCCAGTTTGGTGACGACGTGGCCATTCAGCCCAACAAAGCTCGCCAGTCCTGTCCACTTAATTCTTCTGTTGTAGTTCATATTTCTTGAAACGCACTTCCATTTTCTTCTGGTTTGTACGTCGGCACATGTATAAAAACGTGGAAAAATATCAGGAATAAATACATTGACCAGTGGAAGAAAGACGAGTGGTGGTCCCAGATGGCATAATCTGCCTACATTTTGCTTTTCTGCGTTCTACAAACAGTGCCATCTAGTGTTCAGGTGTAACGTATAAACTGCTCTCAATGGCACAGCAACAACGTAGAAGTATAATTCAGCTTTATACAGCGCCCCTGGCATGTCTTCTGATGCCAAGGCGTTACCTACAGGATTGGACGGAAGCTCCGTAATTTAGGGATCATTAATCCCTGCAGCACCCATGGAACCCTGCAGGGCTTCTTCATGGGACTACAGTTCCCTGCATGCCCTGCCAGTGGGCATAATGGTAGTCTAGCCCAGGAGCGCTGCCCCCTATTGTGTCAGGGGCGCATTGTATTCCCGGCAGGCCATCTCCACCTGTCCCTCCAACATACTGGCCCCCCATTCTGGTAAGGCTCTTTGGTCACCAGGCCATGCCAGTCATCCATCACAGTTTATTCACCCGTCCGTCCATTTTCTAAACCTGCTTTATGCTGGTCTGGATTTTGGGTAAACTGTATCTGTCTGCTCTACTGACTTTTCATTTGTGTTATCCAAAGTCTTCCTCCGTAGCACAAACGCTTGCCACACTACAATGGCATTGAGCAACGCCTGTGATGAAATTTCTGCTGTGAAGCCTTTCGTCATCCTGCCTTTGCCTAACGTTAATTTAGATGTTGCAAGCCTCTGTCATTTGGGTGTCACATGGAGATGATTTGCTGTTTGGCTCTGTGAGACAAGCAGAGGTCTGGCCACAAGGGGCGCCCCAGGGCACTAAGCACCACACACAGCCCGACTGAACAAAGATTTGAGATTCAATGAGGGGTTAACTCAATTGACAACATCCCAAGTCACTCCAGAGACACGTGATACTCGTAATGGCAGCTGTGTCTCCTCAAACTCCTCCTCTGTGCGTGCGTGTTGTCCATGGCCTCCCGACTCGGACTCGCTGATGTGTAGGAACCCCTGAAGTTTTTCTGGCACCACAGCATTGCATGTCTAAAGACCCCCACAGTAGCTTTATTGTTCCCCTGAAGCTCCCCCTGACGGCACCCAGATACCCCAACAGGGCTGCCCATCAGGACTACAGCTCCCAGCATGCTTTGTTGGTGTAAAAATGGGACTAACCTCCGGAGGGATGTTGTCACCCTGTGTATTGGGGGAGTATGCGGTCCCGGGAAGCAGTCTCCGTCTGTCCTTCCATACCAGCAACCATTCTGATCGGGATGAGTGTCCATCCACGTCCTTCCATTATGGAATCTCATTCAGGCAGGGAATCGCCAGCCATCTTTGTTGGGATGCCAGTCCCTCCATTATGGTCTCAACATAATGAGGCTCCAGCCGGTGGTCTCCATATAATGGGGCTCCAGCCGGTGGTCTCCATATAATGGGGCTCCAGCTAGTGGTCTCCATATAATGGGGCTCCAGCCGGTGGTCTCCATATAATGGGGCTCCAGCCGGTGGTCTCCACATAATGGGGCTCCAGTTCGGTGGTCACTACATAATGGAGCTCCAGCCGGTGGTCTCCACATAATGGGGCTCCAATTTGGTGGTCTCTACATAATGGGGCTCCAGTTCGGTGGTCTCCACATAATGGGGCTCCAATTTGGTGGTCTCTACATAATGGGGCTCCAGCTGGTGGTCTCCCCATAATGGGGCTCCAGCCGGTGGTCTCCATATAATGGGACTCCAGCCGGTGGTCTCCCCATAATTGTTCATCAAAACACCAGCTGACAACAACAGAGGACGCCATTTCAGATGCGAGTCAAAATGCAACTGGCGCAAGATGGCGGTGGGCTCAGACGAGCAGAACCTGGCTGTGACGTCACTCATCTAGCTGTCACCGTTCATCAGAGAGGCATCAGGTGACAGCGCCAGCCCTCGACCCTGAGCCGTGTCTGTCAGCTTTTTGAGGTGTGACTTGTCTTCTTCATCCTCATTTTATTTATCATTTGACTTTTTTAAGCCGCTGTCTTCTCGTTGCCACACTGAGGGAGCTGCCGCCTCTCGTCATTTGGGGTCATTTGAACCCGTGTCGAGTCCACTTGTCACTTGATTGTTACTATTGGAATACAACTATGGGAGCAAACGGCACAGAAAAGACGAAATCCAGGAAAATCGTCAAAAAGAGCCAAACACTTGAAGCCGCGGCCCAGCTGAGACTATTTGTATGTTTGTTATGAAGGCAAACAAACGAGTGAATTAAAGACCGAGGTCGACGAGGGGTGAGATGGGGGTCTTTGTCATCTGTGTCACCATGGAGCTCCGTCCTCGATGTGCTGTTTGGGTAACCGTGGAAACGACTCGACTCGGCCCGTTAAATATTTACAAGAACGTCACCCGGCCTGGCAGCCATTAGTTGGCTTGGTTTCCCTGACGTCTCCCCCCCTTAACAACCCAGAGTCCAGAGATTTTCATGTCTGCGCCCTTGTCACCGAAGTCCCACACTGCTTTTGTCACCCCTCACTAGTGGGTGGGTGGCTCTTTGACTGGTAAACTTAAAGGGGTCAGCACAGTAGGACACAATAGGACCCCAAAACTCATCTGCTCACAAACTGTGGTGGTGCTTGGAGAATTCCGAGGAGACGCCTAGCGAGGACTCCATCAGCATCGCGCGCCACCTGTTGGATTGAAACCCTAAATACAGCAGACCAGCGGTGCACCCGGCACTGTTAGAGGCCAACGATGGAGGAGGACACCACGGCAAGGAGTGGCCTGACGGTCAGGACCTGCAGCTGCTCGCTTGTGTCCCGACTTTTCTGTGGAATGGAAAGCAAGGCCTTCTTCACACCTCACTCTCTCCACTTCACATGCGCCATTTTCAGGTGCCACGCAGGGAGGGACAAAGGGTCGTTTCTGTCCCCCGTGCGTCTTTAAGACTGCGACCACCGATGTTATCACGAGAATCGGCAAAGTCGGCAGTGAAGTACCACAAGCAGCACAACACACGTCCAGCGGTCAACGAGATGTCCACACCTGACAGAAGATCAGCCTGGTGATTTTGAAAGGAGCTCCAATGGCAGGCGGACACAAGCAGGTAAACGCTGAACTTTGCTGAACTTCTGTCTTCCTGCGTCAACGTCCTGAACTTTGCTGCTCACGACTCCATTTGTTGCTTCATATTTCTTGCACTCTCCAAATCAGCGGATCTTCTCAACCCACCTTTGTCTCTCCTTGTTGATCCCAGAGTCGGCGTGCAGGCCTCCACACCAGCTCGGAGATGTTTCAGTCGCACCTTGGTCATCTCCTCCTTGTCACGTCTCTCCTCTCAACCCTCGCTGCCCCTTTCGCGCCAGCCATGTGCAATAAGACGCCGTAGACCCGTTAGGCTTCTGGGGAGAAGAAACATACGAGGAATAGAGAAGGAAAAGTCCCACAAGAGGGAGGAGGACCGCAAACCCCTGGCTCACAAGGCATCTCTGTTAATTAAGGATTCATTTGGACAAATGAAAAGAAGCAAAAGAAAGAAAACCAAAATGCTGAAAAGAGCAAAATGAGGCACAGCAGACGCGTCTTCAAAGCTCAACTCCAGAACTGCAATCTTTAAAACAAGTAAAGAGCAACCAGGAATAGAAAAGAAAACGGCGATATGTCCAATAAGATCAAAGAGACGGTGTGGGGGCGGAGTCAGCCGCGGTGATGTCAGGTGGACTCCGCCTCCTGGGGCTCCACCCACATTATTCATGGAATGGATGCCCACATAAAAAAGAAGAAAAGAAAAAAAATAGCAGAACATACATCAAAATATGAAGAATAATTATTGATCAACTCACTTTTCAAGCGGGCCCCACCATTTCCTTTCCTAGTCACACCTCGCTCTTTGACTTCGGGCCGCCTGGCAACTTGTGTTCGGGCCTGGTGACTCTCAGCTCTCCTCAGGCGCCCCTCGTGTCTCGTAACAAACTTAATGGCCACGTCTGAGTGAAGTGGGCGGTGCCTCAGCCTGGTGCTAGGAGGCCCCGCCCCCTTAGGCACAACATACGGAGGGCACAGAATTAATGAAGACATAAAGAACATAAAGACGCTGGGCAGTACGGTGTGAGAATAACAGAATACAAAGAGGAAGAAGGCAAAAACACTCATAAGCATAAATGAAAAAACATTGAAAAGACAACAAAGCAGCTGAATACAATGGAAAGAAAATGGCCAGAGCACAACCCTCTCCTGCCAGGCTGCCATGGCACAATAACCCAATTTGAGACGGGCACAAACACATTTGTAATGAGCCTCACACGTCGGCCTAAGGGCTAAACGAGGAAAACATGAAAAGAATCTGAAAACAATGGACCCTCCAATACCAAAGGTCCCAAACGCTGTTAAACTGTCGCCCTGTACCCTGTCTGCCCACCACTTTAAAAAACGAAACCTTCAAAAACCTCACCAGCTAACTGTCAGGACCACCCATTGGGCTAGAAGGGGAAAGTGGGCTCACGTATCACAGGACCTTCAAGGACATGAAGGCTGATGTAGAAATGCCAGCCCTAAGAGGGTAAGAGGGCCAATGTGGGCACATCATTGTGTTAGACCCCGATCCGTGTGACGCTGATGTGCGTCTGAGTTTTGCTTCTTTTGTCATTTCAGAGTGAGGCAGATGAGAGGGTGACAGCCGAGACCACCTACACGGTGAGTGTGAGTGTGGGGCGGGGTGGGCGAATCAGGATGATTTAGCGTTGAAATGAGGGGCAGCGCCAATGAAGTTTTATGATGGTCTTCACTTTTCTTCTCGTTTTTTAAGATTTCCTTCTTTTATTTTAGATTACTGAACGGACGGAGTCTCTGAATCGGTCCCTGAAGAAAAGGTGGGTTCAAAACGTCCATCAGAGCAGGTAATCGGTAGACGTGGGGGTCCACCGTGCTAATCACCGTACAGACGGGCACATCTACCACCAGAGCATCCTCACAAAATTACCAAGGGGGTCCCCACCTGAATGACACGATAGGGTGTCTGGGGGGCCAGAACCACCAATGGGGAAGCCCCCCTGCTTCAGTGGGGTCTCCATGGGCACTGAATGGCAGGATGTTCTTGGCTGGCGTTGTTTAAAGCATGGCCAGCGCTCTTCAATAAGTCACCCAGGGGCCCGTCAGGGGGTCTTAAGCTGGCCTTGAACATGCAGCACCTCGCCACTCTTTGGGGCTGTCGGTACGAGTAGTGAGTAGGACTCTCAAAATGTCTGTCTGCGTTACCGTAAGAACTTCTGCACAGATAAGGCCCACTTAAGACCCCCACAGACCCCCGTGTGACTGATCCCCTTGACAGGAGGTCGATCCTGCCTTTAACAATGGACATCGGTATTCGTCACCTCTCGGCTCATTCCGTCGTCACCCTGAGCTGGAGGGGGGTGGTCCCCCTTTGTCCTTTTGGCAGACAAATACTCCACCGTTTGGTTGAGCAGATGAAGAGACCCCTCGCGCTTACGCTGTGCACCCAGAGTGTGTCCCCCCAGTCACAGAGGTGCCCGCTGTCCGAACCTAAAACAAGCGGAGAATCAAAAATTAGCCACCAAACCGAAAAGTACAACATGAAAGATTCCAGCTGATCTTCCCAGGAAGTTACGGCCCCCCCATCGAAGCAGAGGGCCAGGCTGCTGCCTGCACACTTTGGTGTCCTCTTGAGCCCCCGAGACGCGTCACAGCACCCTGACAGGTCACTTCTACTCGTGTGCTTTGCAGATTCTTCAGCAGAGCGGACCCCGATGCAAACGGCAGGGTGGGGTGCCAGTCCAGTCCATGTGTGAGCCCCCCATCCACACGGCTGCTGCTGCTCGAGATAAGCTAACTAGAAAACCACAAAACAGAAAAGTCGCTTATCTGGAAATGCAAGGAGGAGGAAATGAATGGCGCAAGAAAACGCGGCGACCCAACGGCTCCTTCAGTCCGTCTGCGCATTCTGGGGACTCGCCATTTCTCTGTCACTGTCATCTGATGGCCGCTCCAAGGTCGGACACAGCCACCACCTTTCTTTGCCTCTCCATCATTTCAAGAATGTTATGCTTAAGAAATGTGACGTCCCCAACCAGCAGCTGACAATGGCATGTCACCTGCCAACAGTGCTTGAGGGGGGGCTACTGTTGTGCATCCCCACTGTACCTAAAATGGCCATTCTTCATACAGTTCTACACTGTTCACTGTCCTCCTTGTACGTCACGTCACGTACCCGCTTCAATATCAAAAGGGCAGGAGGCGCCACGCACACAGACGAGGGAGGGCAGGATGAGGCCAAGACAGACGCCACATGTTAGAATATAACAAGAGCTACCGCTGCATTGTGGGCCCGTGAGGGGTGGTGATGAACAAACGGGCAACGTCAGCTCTGCCATTGTGAGTAAAACAAAGACAAATATCATCATTGACACACCGAGTGGATAAACACACGTCTGCATTGTCTTCTGAACATCAGCTGACTGCGGGTGGGAATGACAACCCATTGCTGCCATCTGCTGGATGGATACCCTCAAAGTACTTGGCGTTGACTTAACGGGCAGTCGTCATTATTTGAGTCAGGTGAGCACCCACCCCCAAACAACGGTACCACCGGGCAGGGCCTCGTATTGGCATTCAGTGGAGTCCACACCCCCTGTTTGGAGCTCCAAGGTGGAGGCTCCGGGCTATAGAGATGTGTTAGTGAATTGCGTGATGCTGTGTCCTGTGCCAGCCACTGCAGGTGTGTCACTTTCAGGAGAGGCTGGCGAATGAATAAATGAAAAGAAAAAAAAAAAGAATATATAGTATACAGTATATACATATATAATATATAGATAGATAGATGTGAAAGGCACTATATGATAGATTAATAGATAGGCACTATATGATAGATAGATAGATAGATACATAGATAGATTGATAGATAGATAGAGAGAAAGACACTATATGATATATAGATAGATAGATAGATAGATAGATAGATAGATAGATGACAGGCGCTATATAACTGATGGATGGGCGGACAGATGATAGGTACGTTTCTGATTGAGTTCATTGCTCCACTCTCTATATACCTCGTTGTCCAGTACGCATCACGTGCAGTTTATTTTCACGCCAGTATAATCTGTAAGTCCCTTTGGATGAAAGTCTGTGTTTAAAACGCGACCCTTTTTATTTTCACGATCGCACTGATCAAGATGATCGACATATGACAAACGCGACAAGTCCGGTGACACTTCGCGATGGCGGGCACCCGGTGGAAGTGGCCAAGGCAGTCCAGCTGATGACCCCCCTACCCCCCCATCCCTGAACTTGTCTTTTGTTTTTCTTACAGTAACAGCGTTAAGAAGATGCAGCCCCCCGTGCCCATCTCCAAGATCGATGACAGAAAGGATCAATACACTCACGCCGTGGAGGTATCTCCGCCGCATTTCTCTCGATGTATTTATTGCCTTATTTTGATTTTTGTATGTATTTGATATGCACCCCTACATAAGAAATGCAATGCTGGAGGGCCAGTTTTATGTGACGTGACGTGGAGCTCCTGAAGCCACGGACACGACTATTAATGGCAGGATCACGTGGCTGACTGACGCGTAGGCTGTCCAATCAGCAGCGGGACCGCTCACAGGGGGGCGTGTTTATTTACCCTGGCGGGAAGGCGGTGCAGAGCGGCGGTTCCGTCTCTAAATTCGGCGGCGTACAGGAAACGTGAGCTGACACACTGAGTGACCCCGGTGGGCAGGACTGAGATCAGATGGTGGGCTCGAAATAAACATCCAACATACCATCTGTGCGCTTTAGCACGTGGCCAGCTTTCTCCGCAACGGTTTTACTTTCGTGTCAGAGGAAATGCAGTAAAAAAAAATCCTCGGAAACAGATGTGAGTGGTCTGCGGATTTACGAGCTGCGAAGAAGCGGGGGCGCAGTTCCGATGTGTCGCTTTGTCCGCGTCTGCCCAGCACTGACACCATCCCACCTACGGGGCACCAATATTACAAATTAACACCCGATGAAAAGTGGAGTGGGTACTGCCAGCCTGCGGCCGTGGTGTGGTGGTTTGAGCTTTGAGCGGTTGTGGGTGCAGATCTTGCCCATAACTGTGCCACCCTGACCAAGTCATTTCACCTTCCCGTGCTTTAATTTGAGAAAAAAAAAAACAAAAAATAAAAACTTGCGTACCAGAAATATTAATAGAGCGCGACGTTAATTCCACTTATGACTCAGTGGGCTTCATTGGAATGAATGATTACTTAAGGCCTCTGGGACAGTACCCACCTTAAAAGGCATCTCCTTTAAAAATAGACCACTCGACCAGTCAGCATACGCCCACCCCCCGTCTAAATTCTCGTTTGAACGAATCATCAGCCTCGTTTAACACAGGAGCCTTCTTAAGTGGTCTGCTCGCCCCTAAGCGTACAGCTTAGTTTATTATAAAGTGACATTTTTGTAATTTCCGCTAATAATAAAAGTGGAAGATGAGCTGCGCCTCGAGTTTCTCAAAGGCCGACTTGCCGCTTCTGCTGAGCTCGTTTCCCAGTCCGATGGCGCTCTTTATTATTCGGCTCATTAAACTTCTTCTCGAGTCTCAGCGCACGCACGTCCTCCACTCCAATCAACGCGGCCTTTTAGGATGTGTGTTTTTAAAAAGCCCCTCTGCTCGTCACCTTGAGGACCTCAGGTGGTCTCCTGCAACTCTCCCGGCGCGGCCGCGTCTTTAGAGAAGTATCTGCGCCGTTTGGGCGCCGTCTTGTGGTCTCGCTGTGGTATTGCAACCTTTAATTCGAAGTCTGGTTCGCGTAACGTCAAAGAAGCGAACTGGAGTGTCGTCAGTGGATGATTTATCATCTGCGGGGTGACTGGTGTGACTGGTGGCATCGTCAGCGAAAAGAGCAACACAGAAAAAAAGTTTCCAGAAGTGCATTAGGGTCCTTGAGCCTAGCCCCACAGCCACCAGGTGTGGGGGGCACAGACCACCCTCAGCCCTACCTGGCCGATTTAAGGTGCTCGATGCGTGGAGAGATTGCACACTTCACAAAGGGCAGGAACTAAACTCGGGTTCTTGGAGCTCAGTAGCACAGATGCCAACCACTGTGCCACTGACATCTGGTCATTTTACAGGCAAGCAAGCCATGTTGATCATCTGTGTGGAGTCGCCATGTTCTCCCTGTGTCTGGTGCTGCTCTTTTTTCCCCTCCCACTTCCCAGACAAGCCCTTATCGGCATAACTGGTCTTGCCAAGAGTGTGCCCAGATAGTCCAGGGTTGGTTAAAACTTTGCACGTGATGGTGCCAGGCGATGCCCCAGCATGGATGGGTAGATAAAGAGGGTCAGGGTGGTGTGGTTGACCTTTTGAAGAAATTTTCAGGAAATGCACCAAGGGCTGGACAGCCATGGAGACATCCAATGCCTGTACTGAAGTTGGCTCTTCACTTGCCGACATTGTGCTTGTTGATTTTAATTAGCAGTGAAAAGCGTGAAGGAAAACTCCTTCCAATCCCAAGAGGGCGCTACAAGAACACAAGGCTTGATCCCTTGATGAGGGCACCGAACATCAAGAGAACTTCAGTTTCAGAGTCTTAAGAATAAAAAGTCCATCAATGCTGCGCCACATTTTCAGTCCGATGGCATGACAGGGGCAGCTGTAGTGATGGTGCTCCCCCTGGTGGTCTGGAGCTGAACTGCATACAGGAAGGTTATTGGCGAAGTCAGCAATGCCAGCTAGTCGATTGTACCAAGGTGGACACAGTTGTTCTGTTCTCTGTGAAGTGCCACGGAGTGCACTGACTATGTAAAGGCGCTATATAATGTCACACGTTTATTAATTCAGTCCCCTGTGTGACCCCGAGGACCATGCAGGGCACTCATCAGGCACTATGGAGAGGTGCTATATGAAATGTCACTGTGCCCATAAGGCACAATGGGATGGCACTCCCTATAGAAAAGCAGTTTATAAACATTTTGGGGTCAGTCGTCCCTCTGAAGTCACTACATGAGTCACTTCACCCCTCCTCCCCCCACAATTGCTCTTGTTGTATGACAGCTATGGCAAGGCGCTATATAGAGTGACATCAAGTCATGAAAAAGCTTAACATTCACAGAGTGCAGAAAGATCCAGCCAGGTGTGTCTCAGCCAAAGTGGGACGAGACGCAGATGGCGCCCACCTCTTGGGAAGCCCCTCATGTCTCCAGTTTTCCAAACAAGCAGGAGGTGTGGGACGTTGACGAGTATCGATGCGAGTTCTTGTCCTCCCTCGCTGCCAGTCAGGTTTCATGAAATTGTCCCCTCCCGTCCACCCCATCCTCCTGATCGCACCTCTGGGCTTAGCGGTGCCACCCTGTCTGCCAAGTGTCCAACAGCCTCCTCCGGTCATCAGCTGTAGCCCACCCTGGCTGTGACTTTGTCATCTCCCTTTGTTTTGTCCTCAACTTCTCTGGTTTCTGTCACGTCTTGAAAGGCACCATTTGCAGTTAAGAGTGACGGGCACCTTTATTTTTCATGGCACTTCCAGACCTCCTTGAAAGAAGCCAAACCAGACAAACAGCCCCTGATGGACATTCCACATGGCACAGAACCCGTGTCCAGCATGAAGTCCCTGTGGGAAGGCAGTGAGCCTGGGAGCCACGCTGGTGCCAAAGTGACCCCGTGTAAGGTAAGAGTGGGCCGCTGGGTTGGGAAACATGGCACTTGGGGAGCTCAGACAGGCACACGTATGGCATCACATGGCTGGATGTGAGTGGAAATTGCACTCCAAACAGTCTTTAATGTCCACCCTGAGATGCAAGGTGGCCATCTGCAGGACCATCTCAGACCTACTGGGAAAGGGGGCTGGTCGGCATCAATGAAGGGGTCCAAGCTTGAGACATTAGTGGTGCGATCAGACCTTATGTTGAGCACCTTACAGAAATGACCAAATTGGGGACAATGCCCAGGGGGCACGTCAAAGCACTTGGGACACACTGAACATGACAAGTGTCCAAGCTGGCCTAACGTCTGACACTCCAAGTGAGTCTCCTGCTCACCTCCACTGAGCAAGCAAAGAAGAACTTGGTGTGCCCATCACCTTTTGGAGACCATCCTGGTGGGCAGAAGTGAAGGGGCACAGAGTCAGTACAGCGCAATCAAAAGCATTTGGCACAACTGGACCTCAAGGAGACCATCATGGAGGAGGCTGGTCATCCTTGAGGGACAGTCAGACGTACCGACTCCTCCATTTGCTCAAAGTCAAAGCTTCAGGGAGGGCATACTGGGTGGGTGACCCTCAGTGAATCTTGTCACCTGCCAGCACTCCCACTGCATGCCTCAAGAAACGCGCTACATAAAGACAGATGTTCACAGACAGGTTCAATCCCACTGCTGGCTCAGTGAGTGACGCGCTTAGTCCAGCTGGATTGGTGATGCAGGGTGACGAGCAAACACACCAGTAGGGGGAGACCTTAGAAAGGCACTATATAAAATGTGGGTTGTTGATCCTTGTTGTATGGCATCTGTAAGCACATTGGGGTCGTAATCTCAACAATCCAAACTCTTAGTATTCTTTTTGGTGTTTTCCTTATTTTTCTTTTTCTAATTTTAGGAAACAGAAGGTTTGAAAGTTGGAGTCGCTGACCTCATCACTCAGTGGGTTAAAGGAAATCCTGACTGCAGCAGCAAGAGCTCCCCGTCAAAACCTGCCGTAAGTGCCAGTCAGGGGCCAGTTTGTGCTAGCTCCTCCCCTTCACATGACAATATGTTTACATATGCCAGCCCCCCCAACCACTACCTCAGTGTATGCTGGCCCCTCCCCATCTATAATTTTATATACATAAACTCCTCCCAGCTTAATTTAGGTGATTAGATGCTGGCCCCTCCCCATCTGTAAATCAGTTTTACTGGCCCCTCCCCTTCTGTAGGTCAGTCACGCCCTTTCTACTCACCGGTTTACACTGGAACACTAGTCCCACCTCCACTGTGAATAAATGTAAATCAGGCCTCCTTCTAAAGGTCATTGCTCACAAGCCCCGCCCCTTTTGTGATAATGAACATACTCTAGCCCCCTCCCCTTTTATAGACCTGGCCACACACCCTTTTTAGGGTAATGCATGTCAGCATCTCCCCTTTCATTAGTCAATGTGCACAAGTCCCCTCCCCTTTGTATGTCAGCCACGCCCCATACAGGTTCGCATACATTAGACATTGCTTTTTAGTGGATCAGTGTGCACTGGCCCCTCCCACTTCTACACACTGATGTACACTAGCCCCACCCCTTTTTTAGGTCACCCATTACTAGCCCCTCCTCCTTCTGTATGCCTGTAGCCGGCATTAAGTGAGGAGCAGAGCAGAGGCAGGAATCCCATGTGGTGATTTGGGTCACTGCTTGGCTTTCTGTTGTCCCCTTTAGTAAAAGACCCTCATCTGTGGCGTCCACCAAGGCCAGATTTGGACTTTTCTGTTCCAGTAGACACCTCATGTGCAATGGAGGTGGACATCAGAGGCCAGCTAACCTCATGGCTTCAGGGTCACTGGAGTCTGCACACGTGAATGGGTTCATCGCTCCTCAGATTTGCATCATCAAGATGGCACTTTAAAAAGCAAATAAATGATGTTAAGTGAAAGGGACTCACCCATCTAGTGACACTCGATAGCATGCAGCCAAGAGAAAAACAGACCACCAAGAGAGAGAACATCACAGCCATGCACACCTAGGGGCCCAAATCCAACGTGTAGAAAGCGTTTGTCAATACAAAACTGATCTTAACGGCACTGCACCCCCTGGTGGCCAAGCTGTAATTATAGCACCAGACAGCACTTTGATGGCAGTGTGCCCCCTAGTGGCAGTTATTACCCTAATGAAAGTTCACCAGATATAATTACAGCACAAGTCTGTGTCTTGATGGTAGTGTACGCCTCCTAGTGGCAGTGGGCCTCCTACTGCATGTGGTTATGGCCTGCAAAGCAAGACTGCACCTTGAAGGCAGTCTGCCCACTGTTGTTATGGCATCTGGAGCACTAGGCGGCATCATACTTTAGAGGTGCCCTCTAGTGGCCAAGGCAAAAGCATAAGAAGGTACCTTGATGGCACTGTGCCCTCTAGTGGCCGCAGTTAAAGCCTCCAAGGCACAAGGCTCTGTACCCCCTTGTCTCCGTGCAGCGCTAGACTTGAACTTATTGGAAGTGTGCCCTCCACTGGCCAAGTTCATGTTATTACATCTTGATAGAAGTGTGGCCCCTGGTGGCTGACGTTTTCAGGCTTTATATTGATTGCAGTGTCCCCCCCTCCCAAGTGACCATTGTTACCAGCTGCAATTGCAGTACAAGACTTTGCTTTAATGAAGGTGTACCCCCCAGAGGCAGTGTGCCACCTACTGGCAATGGTTATGGCACCACCATGACAGTCTGTCCTCTGTAGCACTAGGCTGCCCTGCTGGTGGCCTTACAGCAGAAGACGTTACCTTAATAAAAGCATGCCCCCTAGTGGCCAAGGCTATAAGCCGATCTAACAGCACAAGACTACATCTTGATGGCAGTGCACCCCCTAGTGGCTGAGGGTCAGATGTCCAAGCTTTTATACTGATGGCAGAGTGCCACCCTCGGTGGTTATGGGCAGTAAAGCCCAGGTCGGCAGTTTCAGTCTCCCATTACCAGCCTTGTATAAAACTGAACTGTTCTGCGTGTGTAAATCACCTTTGTGGGGTGCTGACAATGCAAGGGCGCTATATTAAGTGTGAAAGATAGCGGGACACAGACAGATAGACAGACAGACAGACACTGAGGCTCACAACACCACACACAATATCGTACACAATCCACAAATCCAGTCCTTTTCGCTACTCCTCATCCGCCTCCACTCCTCCCTCACAAGCTCCGTCTTCCTCCACCCGACTCCGGCTCCCCGAATGGACTGAGGCGGCCCCTGTTATCCCGCCCTGGATGTGCTCCAGGTGTTCTGTGATTGTCTTCCAGCAGCACTTCCTGGTGTGACGGAAGTGCTGTCCTCCAGGGCTCAGGAACCATCCAGGCGCCCCCTAGTGGTGGCCACGGGCCCCCCCACAGGGCTGATGGAATCCAGGGGGGCTGTCCTCTTGCGCCCAAGGGAGATATTGCCCCTCTCCCGGTCCTTCCCTGCTTCAGGCGTCCCTGTGGGGCAAGGTCCCTGGTCGTCTGCCACATAAGGACAATGTGATTGTTATGTCTGAACTCCACTGCGGATTTTTTTTTATTTCTGAACTAAGTTACAAGCCCCCCAAAACACAGTTATTTTCAAAACCCAGTTTTATTTTGCCCCCTTCTCTTTTCATACCCACTTATTCCTGTTTAGTGTCACGGGTGGCACAGCCTCTCCTGATTGTGTTGCAGGGTTGGGTGCCAGTCCATGGCAGGGCACACACTCACACAAGGGCACATTTAGAGCTGCCAATTAACATTAGGAGTATCAGGAGGAAAGCCCAAAGAGACACAGGGAGGACAGGCAGTGCCCATGGAGGTGGTGACCAGGCCAACGTTCAGACCCCGAGTCCTGGAGCTGTGTAGCAGTGCTGCTGACTGCTGTGCCAACATGCTACCCTCTTAGTAAGGCAGAAATCCCATAATGATGTCAAAGGCTCCATATGCAATGCAGATGATTTGATGCCCCTTACAGTTGCACCAGTTTGTAACATTCAGGCACAGTTGCCCATGACAGGACTCCCTTGTATGGCAGCATTTGTGGGTCTGTGTCAACACCTATAATGGAAATAGTAAAGAAATGATGAGAATCAGAAGGGGGTAGCTTGGTGGCGCAGTAGTTAGCCTCACAGGTCCAGCATACCAGTTCTAACCTGTATCTCCTCATGTTTGGTTCCTGCCATGTGCAGGTTCACTGACTGATATTCTAAACTGGCCCCCTGTTCTTATGCATGTATACGGGTGGGCATTACGATGGAGTGGCCCCCTGCCAAAGGGCTGATTCCTGCCCTGTGCCCATTGCTGCCCGTTGAGAGGCAGGCGGCTATAGCGAGTGGTCAGACACATGTGCCAGGGGTCCGCCTCACCTTTCTGTCTGTCTCTCTCTCTCCCAGCAGCTGCCTCAGCCAAGCCGGGTGGCACAGACAGCTTGAGCAGGACGGTCGCGCTCTCCAGCTTTTGCTTTTTCTCTCTGTCTCCTCCCTGTCTGCTCCTTCGGTTCTCTCCTTTCTGCTTCCTTCGTTTCTTCGACTCTGCTTGTTCTTCAAGGTAAGTCGTCTCCTTCATCGCGACTCCTGTGCTTGTGTGATGTCACCACGTGTAGCGCCATGCATGTCTGGGACCCTTATAAACTAAGCGGGCACAACTAAGGAGACTGACCTGCCCACTGCAGTATCAAACCAAAGAAGGTGCATGGAAGGCACTATAAAGGAGTTTAGGGGTCATCACATCAGGGGTCTCCTCACATTGCTTTACTTCATTGACCCTCTGTCTCTGAAGGCCCATCCTGAAAGTCCTTTGAATGTTTCTGATTGGCACTCTGCTTCACTAGAGGCTCCACCCACCGGCTTGAATATTTTACTGTCATTCGCCAGCTACACGGTACCAAATTTGGACTGAAAGGCGCTATATCAGATGTGTTCTTTCTGTCATCCTCATTCAGGAGATAAAGGCCGGTGACGTACTGAGCAAGAAGAACATCTGGGAGCTGAAAGGCGACTCTTCTCCCAGTCAGGCCAGCTCTGTGTCAAAGGTGAGCTCTCATTGTGTTTGTCAGAATGCCAGTCCATCGTAGGGCATATGCCAACACTCACTCACCCAAGCGGTGATCATTTAAAGGACACCTCCCATTTACTGAAGGCGCACGGTCATTTTTAGGGACCTCATCCCTGGATGGGATGCCAGTCTGTGAAAGGGCACACATTCACGCTCCGCTTAGTGTCCCTATGCTTCCATTGTCCCAATTGTATATCTCTGTAGCTCGGAGCTCCAAGTCGGTGACGTTGACTTCAATGGGCACCTACAGAGTCCTGCTGCAGACCTCCAGGGCTCCATCCAGTGTCACTGTGGCTGAGATTAGGGACGTGGCAGGTCTACCTGACTCAGAAGGTGCTGGCTGCCCAGTAAGTCAACTCCAGGCTGCAGAGATGCCAGTCTCGATTTTAAACCCAATGCTGCTACCTTTACGCACATGCCACACCTGGATGGGACACTGGGCATATGCCCACTGCAGCTTCAGAAAATACTGACTTGAAGTACTCTGTGTGGAGATGGCCAAGACTGGGCACCTGAGTGACCCCACAGCACTAACTACTGGGGGTCTCTGACACAGTGGTGTTGGTAGGGCACCTCTGCAACTTTAGCTACTCATCTCGGAGAGAGTGCCCACCCACCCCAGCCCCCAATCCCCCTCCCTCCCTTTATATCTAACACATTGCTGAAGTAACGACATTATTGGAGGGATGGGGGGGCTGGCTAACCCCCTAATATGTGCTCAAGCTAGCGATACGTCTGGTCCAAGACCCCCTCACTCCGATTGCCCCCTCGATCCTAAAGGATGAAGCCAATGGCTCTTGTTATCTTGTGTTGCACATTTATTTATTTATTTATTACATTTTACTTGTTTTATTTTTTCAGAGCACTCCATCTGGCAAGAGGTACAAATTTATAGTGACCGGCCATGGGAAATACGAGAAAGTGCCGGTCAGCGATGACCAGTCCATGTCGTACGCCAATGGGAAGTCAGGTAAAGTCTCATTTATACTTAAAGGAAGACCCCAATGCAAGCCGTGCACTCTCAGTTGTAGTTGTGGACGTGGCGAGAATCTCCTGGTCAGGGGGTCAGCGCCTGAAGTGGGCCGGCACCTTCAGCACACCATTCACGGGGGATCAAAGGTTGACGTAACTCAGTGCTCGAAGCTTCATGGGGGACACTAGGCAGCCCCCCGATCCCAGGGCCATCTTAATGCATGGGCATGCTGGGCAGTTCCCAAGGGGCATGGGGCCCCAAGCTAATCTATGTATGTGGTGACTTGCTGAGTGGCCCCAGTGCACTGCTTTGCCCAGGGGAGCCTACAGTGCTGTTAAGATGGCACTGTCCGACCCCCCTGTTTGATCGAATGCCTTAACCTCTTCATGCACCGTCATTGTGGGACACCACCGCTCTAAGATCAAGCGCCGCTGGCACTCAAAGCTCTTTTGTCAAATTTCACTGTGTCACCATAAAAAGAGTTTGGTCAATGTCACATACCTTACAGAGGAAGGGAAGTGTGCACACAACTGTTGGCAGATCGGGTAGCGACAGGGCCGGTTATTACTGGCATTATGAAATGAAAAGGTGCGTGCGGGGGGCAAAGCGGCGAAGGGGAGTGCGTGTAATGTCCTCCTGAGTCGGTGGTGGACATGATGAAGAGATGCACTTCAGATATTGTTGCGTGTTTTCCATGTGCTTTGATGACCTGTCGTGTCATACATGGCCATTCCTTCATCACTGTGACACCCACTTAAACCAGGCAGGATCACAGTTGCCCTCAGCTTCCCCTCAAAATTCGCCATTTTCGATGTACGGCGACTCATCGGCACCGCCCCATAACGCGGGCGCGGGACAACTCATAGGGGCGTACCTACGCGTCTGACGTCACTGACGCGTCACCGATATAATCGCGTTCGGATGTCTGCGGATCATTTGACTGACTCGGATCTTTGAGTCTCGTTCAGCAAAATGAACGAATCATTTTTCGAGTCATTTCGTTTAATTCTCTTTCCGGCTCAGACTGCATAGGTTAAGCTTATGGGCCTGTCACGTGATGAACGAACGACTCGAAAAACCCGAAGACTCGAAACAGGTGAATCAATTCCAATACAGAAACTATAGGAAGTTGCGCAAATGCGCATGCGCGACTGAACGAATCACTCCCACGAGTTGACTCGTTCTTCCCGAATCACATTAAAGATTCGTTCAAAATGAACGAATCGTTCAAGAACGACCCATCACTACGGTCGGTCAGACTCATCTCAGTGTTGCTAAGTTCGAGTCTGACGTGTGAGGCTGCAACTTCAGCTTTGAACGCGTTTATTCAGATCGCATCTGCCCGTGCTGGCGACCCGAGCCTCTGAAATGAAAGCATCCGGGAGAAAAGGAGCCGAGCAGGGCGGCGCTTTCGCACTTGACATCAGTGCGCATCACCTGCCAATCACGAGTCCGACGCACTGCCACGTGACGGGCACTCGCTCGCCCGCTCGGCTCTCAAAAGCCTCTTAGCGCACAATTCGGCGTCGTGCCTACTCTGAGGTGTACAACGGCACCGGAGGAGCTGAAATGAAAAAAAAAATATTATTATTATTATAGATAGATACTTTATAAATCCCAAGGGGAAATTCACATAATCCAGCAGCAGTATACTGATACAAAGAAACAATATTAAATTAAATAGTCATAAAAATGAAAAAAATAAAAATAAAAAAAGCAGACAATAACTGAGTAATGTTAGCATTTACTCCCCCGGGTGGAATTGAAGAGTCGCATAGTGTGTATTATTATTATTATTATTATTATTATTATTATTATTATTATTATTATTATTATTATTATTATGTCCATGAAAGTCTTACTTGTATGTGTTAATGCAGATGAAGTGAATTAGCGTTACTAAATTGGCTCCGAGTGTGTGTGTGTGTGTGTGTGTGTGTGTGTGCGCCCACCCTGCGATCACGGGCGTAACGAGTCGTTTTGAGACGGGTCTGCCATTTGTGTATTTTTGACCCCGTACCAACGTGCTTATGTGCTCCACAGCCCGGGGCAGGCGGTCCTGCATGAAGACAAAGTAATGTCCAAGTCTGCGCTACCAAAACATTTGATGCTCTTTATGAGCCCCTCCTTGCAACGCTTCCTCTATAAATTCCAAGTTGCGTCCCTGCCGGTGGTGGACTGGTGCCCAGTGCAGGGATCGTTCCTGCTGTGCGCCCAGTGCTTCCTTGGACAGATTTCAGCTTCCCTTAAAACTGGAAGGGTGGATGGATGGATGTGCTGATCAACTTGCATCATCATATCGACCCTTTGTCTAAAACAGCTGCAGGTCATTCCTCTCCTTCAAACCTACTTACCTCCAGAAATGATTGACGGGTGTTCGGGAGCGTTAGCCCCGCCCTTGCCATGCCCGTCCTTTGCCCACACGGTGCCACTGCCACACACCCGCACACTCAGCCGTGATAATAAATCAAAATACAGTGCAGATTGTGGACTACAGAATGGCAGTTTGGTTTCATTTTTATTTTCATTTTTCCAACCCACTATATCCTAACTACAGGGTCACGGGGGTCTGCTGGAGCCAATCTCAGCTAACCCAGGGCACAAGGCAGGAACAAATCTCGGGCAGGGTGCCAGCCCACCGCAGGCCACACACACACACACCAATCACACACACACTAGAGACAATTTAGGACCACCAATGCACCTAACCTGCATGTCTTTGGGAGGAAACCCACACAGACACAGGGAGAACACGCAAACTCCATGCAGGGAGGACCCGGGAAGCGTTTTTATTTTATTTTATTTAGAGATCAAAATATGACACTTGAATCGTTAGTACAAGATTTCCTTTGCGTCTCAGCGTCTCCCCAACGGTACTTTTTCAATTCCTATTTAATGCCCATTGGAGACAAAGATCTGCTGTTTTCAAAACTTTGAACCCTGTACAGATTCATTTTTAAAACTATATATGAAAATATAAAAGTCCTCAACACTAAGATCATGGCACATGGCCTGGTGGCCACCACGTCTGCATTTTCCACAGCCCACTGATTCCTTTGGCTTGGCACTTTTCTCTTTTGCAGTTCACTTCTCTGTAGTCCCCGCGGTGCCCGTTGAATGGACTGGGCATCGTTCTTCCATTAAGGATGTGGATGATTCCTGGTTTGCCCTTGGCATGTAGTGTCACCGCAATCTTCTTGTCCTCTTTCCTGAATACCAGTTGAAGGAAGGGGCACCTGAGCCCGCAGTCGGACAGGGTGAGGACAGGGGCATTTCAGAGGGCACACTGAACCCGTGCCAGGCGATCCATCAGGAGCAGGACTGCAGAGCGGACCTCGCCATGTCTGATCCTTTCCTAGTCTGCACCCTTTAGGTGGGTGGTGATGGATGTGTTCATGAGGGCTGTTGCCCCCTGTTCCCTTGACCCCATATTTTTTCTTGGGGGGGGGGTATGACTTTCTTCTTTGGCTGCCTTTATTCACATCAGTGTAATACCCAGCTGCTCCCAGATGTGTTCACCACTGAGTCCAGTTTGTGCCCACAAGGCAGAGGGCACTGAGCCCCGCATTGACTGATCCAGTCAAGGTCCATTTGGGCACACAATTGTGACATGGCCATGATGGTCTTGGGATCCATGTCCAGAATCCTTTGTTGTATGCCCATCAGTGCTGAGGTGGCCCTGCCTGCAGGGGGTTCACTCTGTATTGCTGGGGCACCTCGCTCCTCATGCCTGTCCATTTCATTTCACCATTACAGGTGCCATCAACATTCGATTGGCTTGTCATTTGTTTCTGTCTTCACACTTTGTCACATCTTTACTTTTCTCCAACGGTGCCATCTTACCTTCATATTGCACTTCCTGACATTCGTTCTAATCCTCCTCCCCTTCCTGTCACCACATCAGCTGCTCATTGTTTCTCTCTGTGCTGATGGCCAAAATGCCAGCTTTTTGATGACCGCTGACTGCCTTTGAGTCCCAGCTGTCATGTCCTGTGGCGCCTGGTTGGCACGTTACTCAGTGCTACAGTTGACATCTTGCCAGGACCCATCAGCCTTCTGGACACCCTCAGAGGGTCGTGGGTACCCAGACACCAATGGCATTTGTCACTTGTCCCTCGCCTTCCAATGACGTTGCTCATGTTATCTGTTTGTTCTTCTCGATTTGTAAAGTCATTTCCCATTTCACCCACTTTGCCCAGCTCTTGTTGATATGTTATGATGCCATCTCTACTGGGTCCTTCGGATGTCTTTGCCACAGATTTAGGCCTTGACACTGGCAGAACAAAGTCCCAGCTGTGAGGCACCATAGAAGCTGTTGATGCCAGACCTGGGCCTGGCACATTGGTGGCAAAGCAGGGTTCAGCCAACTTCACAGCGTTGTGAAGTCTTCTCATAGGAATGTCATAAAGTCACAACTTGACTCCTTTACTTCTGTCTGTTGAAGTAGAGTGCCCAGCTGGCAAGAGGCTATCTGGGCAAGGGCACCACTGATTGGCACAAAGCAGGGCAAAGTGCTGCAGCTTGTCTCTGATAGAGCCAGTGCCCTTGCCCTGGAAACGTCCTGCTTGCTGGACCCTCATTATAAACCCCCAACTCCGCCATGCATCACTGCTACAGTAAAGTTGATTTTTATTCTTTCATGCTATGTGTAGGGCGCTATATAAGAATAATATTGGTTGATTGCCAGACCCACTACTGCCATCAAAGTCTGTATATTTTCCACTATTGGCACATTAGATATGCCTGGCACTCGGCAGTGTCTGGATCAGGTTCAGTTCCCAGCTCAGATACCTCAGGTGTGCACCTTCAATGCTGTCCCCAATCCCATGGCTTTCTATCCAGAGTGGCAGGGAGTGGGTGCAGGTGTTCAGTGGTGGACTGACTGCCCCCTACAGGTCACCCCCCTCCTTCATTTTTATAAATTTAGAGCACCTTTATAGACCGCTTTTGCGGATGCGGACCCTCATAACGCGCAGCCACAGCTCAAAGTTCATGACTTCACCCAGGCGGCCTGATTAAGGGTTAGCCTAGATGGCATAGGGCCCGAGGCTGGCACATGTTATTTGGGTGATTTTAGTGTCGATTGGTTTAAGGTCCAAGCAACTGTGTGAAAAATGAGAGTTAAAATTTAGAGCCGCATTTGCAGGAATGCCCACCTACATGGGGGTATGGGGTGCGCCTGCCATGTGTAAACTGCAGTTTTCTAAGTTCAAGGCTGTAATATTAATAATAGCAATTATAATAAATGCATAAATAAAATGAAAAAGTGCACATGCGCATGACGCTGCCCAGGACTAAGCACTACTTGTGTATGTATGGCTTAGTGGGCACGGTGTGGCACTGCGGGCCACAGGGATGCCAGTTCATGCCCTTCTTTTGGCTCACAGCCTGACCGTTGGGAGTCACGTGACTTGCCAGTGGATGTAGCTGCGCATGTGTATAGCGCCCTGAAAGTCTCGGCACCACAGACGTGTGCTTTTAAAACTGAGACAAACGAAAAGGTCGCGAAACACACCAATGGTGGCGCCAAAGCCTACACGCGCTGTCTCTGCCATTGTCCCCCCGCCATTGTCCCGCCCGCCACTGGGAGTAAACGGGTCGACGATGGAGGGACGCGAACCCGCGAATACGTCACTGTCGATCCGCATGAAGACTTCAAAACTGAGCGCGCCGGGGGCACTGACGTTTTATCATGGCTGGAAACTCTTAGATTTACTCGGACAAAAGAATTATTTTGTTTGATTTATTTTGGAAAGTGCCGGCTTTGATAACGACATATAAAATATGAACAGTGTGGCATCACCGCGAGACCGTAGCGTTTAAGGCCTCGCAGTTGTGCCTTTTGTGCGCAGAAATCTGACAGGACGCATGCGCAGACTTTGAACGTTAAAGTTGGACGCAGTGTTAGAACATCTCGAGCCTGCGATAAAAACAGAAGATAAGAACCTGAAGATTGTAAAAATAAGGAGGACGAGTGCAAGTCTGTGGGCATTTCCACATTTTAAACCGCAAGCCCCCCATAAAGCCCCTAAGTGTCTGTCGACGGCCCGTGACTTTCTCGTTCTTTCCACTCGCATGCACCGTCTGAACCGTTACGTTTCGTGCAGCCGCTTTAATTGACCTTGTTGCTTAACTGACCAGCCGGTTCCCGTTATTGATTGATTGATCTCACATTGCGTCCCGCTTTCCGCTTCATCAGGTTGGTGTGATTCAAATGGGAAATCCCGAAGAAGCAACAACACCCAGCCATAACGTAACAGGGCCCCGCATACTGGTCATACTGGTCTAATGCTGGGAGTCAAAGGTTTTAAAGAAAGAAAATGGGTTGCAGCTCGCCCGGTCACCGCCCCACTACCAACTATTCCACGCGCTGACTAAATAAATTAAGAATGGACATCCATTAGTGGATACATTCGAATTAAAGTGTGGCATCACCCGGTCTACCATCACTTATTCTGAACCCTTGCCAGCCCAACGCACAAGCGTCTCCACTTATAGAAAAGGCGCATCTCCTTCCTTACTACACCACCGCCCATCTGCCCATTTTAACTGCCCAGTGAGCCCAGTTGATAGACCGCGCCCGGACGGTAATCCAGTCCATCACAGGGCCCATTTTCTAATATGGAGGCCACTTTAGAGCCATCTATTTAAAACGGTTATCTTTTAATTCCTCTTCCTCTGCTGCCGTCTGGCATGCTTTACGGTGGTCTCGATCGAGTGTGCCAATGCCACCCCGTTAGCGCGCTGTTGCGAAGATCGTTAGTAACCAACTGCTGTGCACTCGTGTTCTTACTTAGGGCAATGTGGCCCCCTAGTGGCCGATGCTGGACCTGCCTTTGCTCAAAGAAGAAGCAGAGAATTAAAGCAGCGGCATCCTTCTGTGAAGTGTACTGGTCGATCAACGGACCGCAAACCACAAAATTCTCATCTTTGACCCACCGTGTGACCATCTACTCTGGGCACCAACTGCAAATAAGCATGAAGCCCTCTGAATTATAACAGACTATGGATACGATTTGGGGGGTTATGGGCTAAAACACAACATCAATAACTCTGGGCTGATATAGCGCCTTAGCGTGGTGTTAATCTGTGGGGCTTGGCTTCTTCTTTATTATTTTTCTGTATTCACCTTTGCTTGAGGTGCCCTACCAGGTTACAGGTTTTGTCAAGTGACTTGGTCACATGGGATTGAACTGGCATCCTCATAGTTTACAAGTACTGGGCCCTAACTACTCTGCCACCCTGGGTGTGCCATGCTGGGCTGCGGCCATTATTATTATTATTATCAGTGTGCCTTTCACACGGCTCTATGTTAAAGGATTCACTTTTAGGTTATGGCCTGGAGTTCATGCTATAGAAATCCTGAAGTGGCATATTTCTAAGGTTTGACAAATCTCCCAGGATCCCCTGCCAACACAAAGGCACTATATAGAAGCCCATCACATACATTCGCTTGACTTTTTTAAAATCTCCCTTCTAAACCGTTTATGGCCCAATGTCAATGCACCATCTTAGCCAGGCCCAAAGCGGTGCCAGCTTGGCACGGCACCCAAGTTTGTCTTTTCTAAACGGGCGGCTCACATTTAGACAGGGAAACAGCACGGACAGGTTGACTTTGCTTTTAATTTTTCTCTCTTGATTGACATGACGCGGCCCTCTCAAGGCGCTACATGATTGCCTCTAACACAATGTAAGGATGCCCAGCCTTCTGGGGACTTCTCTGAAAGTGTGAGGCGGCGCCCCCTGCTGGTGCTTAGGCTCGGCCTATTTGAGGTCCCACCCTCGAGCCACCCGGTTGAAGTCTTTTGGTTGCTCGCTGGGGTTTTTGCGCTGGAGCAGGCTCATCTCGAAGGCGGTCGTGATCTTGTTGAGGGGCCGAGCGGCGGCCTCTTTCAGCTTCCTGGCGTCAAACCTGGGCTTGTAGAGCAGGAGGGGCAGTCGGTAGAGCAGCGCCATGGACGGCTTCTTCTCGCCTTGGCCCGACTCGCTCGCCTCGGCCTCCTTCTTGCTGTTGTTAATGTGCTGCTTAATGGCCTCTTTGGCTGAGAACATCTGGAAGAGCATGGCATCCCACATCTTGGTGGCCCGAGAGTCCTTGTGTTTCTCCAGCTCCTGTCCTGTCGTCTCCTGCTTCTGTTCTTCTGACGTTTCCTCGTTCTCTTCTTTCTTCGGGACGGCCTCGGCTGCTGTTTGAGGTTCTGGCTCTGGAAACTTGGGTTCTTCGGGCTCCACCACGAGATGCTTTTTGAGCCGAGACCACCCGCTGAGGGATGCTTTCAGAGACTTGCCTTTGGCAGACGCCTTCAGGAGGCCCTCCGCTTTCGGCCGGGCGTCATTTCCAGTTTTGCCCGTGTCTTTGGTGGTAGGGGTCGAGACGGGCAATTCTGACTTGGTGCTGCTGCCCGCTACACCATCCAACCTTTCTTCTTTCATGCCTTCAGGGTGAGCACCCTTAGTAGGAGTGCCCACTCTGGGCACGTCACTGTTTGGGGGCTTTGCTCCTGGACTGTCCATAGTTGACACTGACTGACTGTCTGCTGTTTCACTGGAGGCCATTTCAGGTTCTGCCAACTTGTCCATGGAAGGAGTTTTAAGGCTTGACATGCTGCCATCGGATTGTGGCGTTCTAGAATCGACTGTCTTAGTAGCGGGTACTGCCAGTTTAGTTGGTAACACAAACGATGCTAGGTTGGACAGCGAGGCCCCTTTTTGTGGAAGGGTTTTAGGGTGGAACGTGTCTGGTGCAGCACTTGGGGCTGAAGGGGCTTGATGTGTCGGGGTCTTTGGTCGGGCTGCATTGGAAATGGCGATCTGCGCTGACGACACTTGGCATGTTGGTGTCTTGGGTCTCATGTCATCAGATGTTTGACTCTGAGCTGGTGGTGTTTTAGCCCTAGAAGAACCTCTGGACGTTTCAAAGGCTGCGGATGTGGCTGATGGGATTGGATATGTCGGGGTCTCAGCTGTCTGAGCTGAGGGGGCTTGGCGTGTTGGGGTTTTAGGCCTGGACGTCCCCAGTGTGGCACTTGGAACCGAGTGGCCAGGATATGTGGGGGTCCTGGGTGTGGAGGAGTCAGGCGTTACCATCTTAGTCAATGGGGCAGAATAAGAAGAGTCGGATGGTGCTGTCTGATAAGTTGGCATTTTAGGTTTGGGACCATCAGTGACTGGAGCTTCCGATCTTGGCATCCTAACTGAGGGGTCTTGACGCGTTGGGGTTTTAGGTCTGAACCTCTCTGAGGTGGTCATCTGAGATGCGGACCCTTGATATGTTGAGATTTTGGGTCTGGATGTCTCCAAGGTGGTCATCAGAGTTGCAGACACTTGATAGGTTGGAGTTTTGGGCCGGGATGTCTCTGAGGTCGTCATTTTGGACACTTGATACGTTGGAGCTTTGGGGCTGGCCAAATCAGAGGTGGTCATCTGAGTTGTGGGCACTTGAGATGTTGGGGTTTTAGGCCTGGACGACTCTGAGGTGGTCATCCAAGTTGTAGACACTTGATATGTTGGGGTTTTAGGCCTGGCCAAATCAGAGGTGGTCATTTTGGACACTTGATACGTTGGGGTTTTCGGCCTGGACGTCTCCGAGGTGATCATCTGAATGGAGGACACTTGATATATTGGGGTTTTAGGTCTGGCCATGTCGAATGTGGCCATTTGAGCAGATAGTGATTTGTATGTCGGGGTCTTTGGTCTGGATGCATCAAATGATGACCCCGCCGTGTAGGTTGACACTTGAAATGTGGGCGTTTTGGGCCTGGGCACGTTGTACTTTGCGATTTGAGCCCTTAGAGCTTCATATGAACCCACGTGCCCCTTGGGTGCGTCACCCGGCCTACCGGTGGTGTCCCGTGTCGGAGTCTTGGCTCTTGGCACACCATATACCAGGGTGTGGACACTGGAGAGGCCATAGGACTGGGTTTTCCCATCACTAGGTGGTGCGCCATATGGTGGGACTTCATGCACAGAACCGGGGGTCTTTGGTCTTCCAGCGTCAGAGGTTGGAGTTTTTGACCGGGGCCCTGCGCTCGAGGCTGCCGGTGACACTTTGATTTTGGGGACCTCATATTGAGTTTCAGTCTTCCAGGTCATCGACTGGAGTGGCGCAGCATCTGCCGTCAGGGTGGAGGCTTGAATTCCAGAGCTGGTGGCTTCTTCGCCCTTATGAGTGCCGACTTTCTGGACATCGAGCACAGAGCTCTCCACGTGGGTGGCTAATTGAGTGGCAGAAATAGCCGTGCCGGCCGTAAATAGCAGCGGCCCAGCAGCAGGTGCCAGGGAAGCTTGGCTTTCTTGCTGAGTCGTCGAAATGCCTGCCTCTGGGGTCTCGAGTTCCACCCTGTGAGGAGACAGAAATGGCAGCGGGGAGAAGCGGTCCTGTTTGGTGAAGAAGGTGGGCCGCTGTGTGGGGTACGGTGAGGGCGAGTGCTGTGCCAAGGACTTGACCAGGAATCGGGGGGGCAGTAAGGGGCCCACATAGGCGGGTGTCTCGGGGGTCTTGGGTGGCGTAGAGTGGTCGCTGTGCTCGAGGTCTGGGCTGGCTTCGCTTACTGGTGAGAGGCTCGAGCGGAAGGGCACAGGCGTCTGAGACGTGGCAGGGGTCGTCTTCTTCTTGGCAGATTTCTTAAGCAGTTTCTGGAGTTTGGCATTGTCCTTGCCAGGCTTGGGCAGCACAGCCGGCGGGTACTGTGGGGCCATCACTGGCTGCGTTAAAGTGAGTGCCATCAGCATCTTGAACCCCCTGGAAGAAAAAGAAAAGCATGTCAGGATGGCACTTGGGCCTGAAACAAGAGATTAGCCTAAGCGTTCATTTAGGAGGTCATGTTTTTATATAGCGCCTTTCACAACCTGCACCTGAGACACATTAGAAAGCACACCAGTCTCTGAGATATGCCCAGCACTGTGCTGCAGTCGCCTCTCCTGCCCCATCATGCCAGCTTCTTGACTGGCTCACATAGTGACTGCCAGCATTTCTGTGGACATTCCTCCTGCCACTACCTACCTACCTGCTGTGCCAGTCGTTTGAAAGCAGTTGTGTATCCATAGCTGGGTATGGCACAGACTTTGACTGGCAGCCCTTGGAATCCATGCCATGCCAAACCTGCCAAGACTGCCCCACAACCCCAGACACTGTAGAGGTGGCAGACCTGATATTCTGGTGCCACACATTTCTGGCTTATCATCTCTGGCAAAGGGTGCCCCCATTTTTGGGCTCACCTCCTAAATATTGGGGTAGCGCCCAGGCTGGTCCAAAGTCACTATACAACACTGGCAGCTTGTTTATTATATAGCAACTTACTAGGGTGAATGTCACCTCTCAATTCTTTCTATCGTAAGAGTAAAGATGGCGTAAGGACCATGGGGTCACACCTCGAGTCTAAGGGCAGTGGCAGATGCCACCCATGATGTTCACAAATGTCCTCACCAGTAAGCCACATGCCCCACAATGAAAACGAGTCAGTAAGCAGCCCTTGCGTCCACCTGGACCAACACACTCAGGTCTGAAGGTCTGTGGCTTGGCACTTGTCCTCGGCAGCTCCAGGGTCCCGGGTTCAAATCTCAGTGGAGTCTGCATGTTCTGCCTGTGCTTCTGTGGGCTTCCTCATGCACCCATTAGCAAAACTGGTGAACCCTAAACAGACCCACCTTGAGTGAGTGTGCCGCTTGGAAGACTGGCTCCCCCACTTAATCCCATAATAATAATTCATTACATTTATATAGCGCTTTTCTCAGTACTCAAAGCACTATCCACACAGGGAGGAACCGGGAAGCGAACCCTCAATCTTCCACAGTCTCCTTACTGCAAAGCAGCAGCACAACCACTGTGCCACCTTTCAAACCCACTTACCCTGAGCAGTGCAGCTGGAATCTAAGCCAGCAATCATGGGGCACAAGACAGGAACCAAACTCAGATGTGGCGCCAGCTTATTACAGGGTGAACACACACATCCACACACACACACACACATACACACACATCCTCTCGGTCTGCGGGTGTGAAACGATTTTCATGTAAATCTCCAGAGAGGAGCAGATTGGTGACCTGGCTCGTTTAATATTGAGGTGAACTCCAAGTCCCAGGAGTCAATGCGGCGGTGTGAGCGACGCTCTTCGTGAGCCTCCTAACGTTAGGTTGATTCTTGGGATTTGGAGTTTTTCCGCCCTCTCAATGGAAAGGCCAGTAATTCTGTGTGTGTGTGTGTGTGGATGGATCTGAATGCCAAGGGTCTTAGACAATACAATAACGCCCCCACACACAGAATCAACCTGTCGACACGCTGAATAAAACTGCGTCACTCCATCCAAATGCTGATGATTGTTTGTGTTTATAGGACGTCAAACGCGATGCTAGGACTTTGTCCGAATATCTGAAGAGACGGAACCCATTTATGTGCTTTACACGACAATGGCATGTTTTTCGTGAAGCACTTAAAAGAGACAAACGTCCCGTACACAAGACAAGGGGACAATTAAAGACCACGATAAGGTGCCCTTGCAATGGCGCTTCTCTCTACACGACTGATCACTCGAACTGAGGCTGTCCCTCCATTGTTCTCTGGTGACACGCGTGACGATCGGGCGCTGCATGCGGACTGCTGCTGCCACTCACGTGTGTCACTCCAAACTTCCAGCGCTGTGCTGTAGACCTGCAAGCAGAAACGTTGTGGATGCCATGGAAATCGGGAATATGGAATGGAAAAAAATGAATCTAAATATCCGCAAAAGATATAGAATTTATTGTGGAAAGGCAATGCTTGGTAACAGAAACTGGAAAATAGTTTGGGCAGTTCCCAGTAGGGATTGTACTACAAATATGGCTAAATTGTTCCCAAGTTTCCATCCACTCCAATGTAAAGCCCACGTCACGCTGGAGGACCAGTCTGAGGTAGTTGGCGGAGCGCTTCTGTGAAGACAATCGTCTCATGTGACATACCCTGCAGCTGAGACCAACTAGTCTACAAAATCAAGCAGGGTGGGCTCTGTAAGAAGGGGAGCTGACAGCCAAAGAACCAGTGAATGAGGCCAATCCATAGAATTAGGCACACGCGTGTTTTAAAACTCACAAACTGAAGAGACGCCCCTCTGTCTGACGTCTCGTGTTTTACTATTAAAACTGAAAAGATAAAAGGGGCGGAGACTGCGGCTGAACCCAACACCATCAGGCAGCACGCTATTGGCTGCCAGAAAAAGGGGGCGGGCACAAGAAGATAACGCTCAGTTGGTAAATGTGACATGGGCTGCGATCACCACGTGTGTTAACTGACAGGGTGCTGTGACGAGATCGGCAAATCTGACATCGTCCACCATAAAAAAAGTCGCGTCATGTGACAGCGGCTTTATTGGGCTTTTTAACGGTGAGTTTGTCAGATTTGCCGATTCCAGTCGCTGATCTCGTCTCTTCACCATGTCAATGTACACGGCCGGAGATCGCAGCCCGTGTCACATTTACCGATCTTGTAGCCCAGTCGAGCTCACCGCTAATGGCGTGCTGTTCAAGTACAAAACACAAGCGACATCGCGGGCACACGCGCCTGCTTCTCTTGTGACATTCAGAACACACACGTTGCGTATTCCTCCTCGTTATCTCCTGCGCAATGTACTGCCGGCGGGACGTTCATTGGTTCACAAGTCTGGAGTGCAAAGAGCCCACCGCTCCGACTAAGGAAGCCAAAGCGGTCTGATGTGATCGTAGCCAGGAGTTGGTCTCAGCCGCTGGGAATGTCACATGAGACCAGGGCTGGTGAAAGCCTGTTGAGGGCTCTAATTTGACGGATGTTTCCCCTCGTTTTCCATAGAGCGGGTAGTCGGTACAATAAGACCAGTGGGTGTGCTCCTCGCTGTCAGGAACGCGCGCCCCGCAGACTTTAAGGAGGGCGCGCACTTTTACACTTTCATAAATGGCACCCCGAGGGTGTCATTGACTAACTTGCCCCCTTTGTTATCCGGACTGTGCGCCCCTTCACTTTCATAGGTGGCGGCTGCGTATGTCGCCTAATGGATTGAGCGGCTCGGCGTCAGACGATCGTCTTTACGGGAGCGCGCCCTGATTATGGAAGTGGGAGACTACGACTGAAAATCACCGGAAAAGCCGTGTAATGGGACGCGGGCTTTAGGCAATCGATAGGAGTTTGGGGGGTTCGGGTGGTCCCTCGTAAAAATGCCGTGCTGAGACTTGAAAAGGTGAGCAGCGGGTCACTTGACTACTCGACATTCAGCAGAACGAATGCACATCGTTCCATTCTAGGGTTCTTTTTTGAAAACGAAGGTTACAAAAATATTTAATTAGCAAAAATGTGACGTCTCTGACGATTAAATGTGCCTGAATGTCAAGTTTTGTAAGTTGAACTTTGATCGAGGGGCGGCACGGTGAAGCAGTGGGTAGCGCTGCTGCCTCGCAGTAAAGAGACCCATCTGGGTTCGCTTCCCGGGTCCTGCCTGCGTGGAGTTCGTATGTTCTCCCCGTGTCTGCGTGGGTTTGGTGCATTGGCGATTCTGAACTGTGCTTGGTGTGTGTGTGTGTGCCCTGCGGTGGGCTGGCGCCCTGCCCGGGGTTTGTTCCTGCCTTGTACCCTGTGCTGGCTGGGATTGGCTCCACCAGACCCCCGTGACCCTGTAGTTAGGGTTAGACACTTGACTTTGACGGAGAATGACGTTAACTAACTTTTGTCTTCTTTTTTCTTTCTTTCCAGCTGGAGAGCCGCGGGAGGACTCGTGAGAAGACCAGCCCTGCGCTCCATTTTATTTTTATTTGTAATGTTTTATATTTATATCTTTGCCCTCCCCGTAGCTTTAGTCAACACTTTCTGTTCCGTGTTTCCGTGACGCACATCGCCCTGCACGATGCCAGGTTTCATTTGTGAAGAAGAGTCCTAACTAGATGTCGCACATGAGGGATCTCAGCGTGACAATGTGACCTTTTTGGATGGCCACTTTAAAGATGATTCTTTCTCGCTCTCTCCGGTTTGGCTGGCGCTGGTTTCTTTGTCACGCGCTGAGCTCCCTTCGGATTTTAGTTTCATTTTTATTTTCCTCGCCAGTCTTTATGCGCACACCGCTCCGGTTTTCCGTTTCTCTTTCGCACCGCAACAGCACAAAGGTGGGGGTGAGAGCCGTGACGCCACGCCCACTCACGTGAAGATGACCAATGGCGGCCCGACGCGCGCTGTTTTGGGGTCGCTGGCCTGATGTCTGCCACTGTATGGTCTCATTCAAATTAAAGATGTCTTTTCTTAAAGCCCCACTGCCTCGTTTGTTTGTCTTTCCTATTTGAATCTGGGGGTCCAGGGGGGTCCCGTGACTTACTGTCATCACTGGAATTTCATGGATGGCCGGAAGACGAGTCACTGAGCCCGAAGAGCCTCCGTGTGTCACTGTGCTGGGCCCTCACCAGCTTGTTAAGGGCGCTATATAGATTAAGGATTTATGGACTCTCCTCTACCTTACTCCTTTAGGGGGTCTCCTTGAGTTTCCACTCAAGATTTTGAGGGTCGCTTCAATCTTGAGGATTCAAAGAGCACAGCACGGGGCAGCGCAATGGTTGGCACTGCAGTCTGACACCTCCATGGCCCTGGGATGAAGCCCTGGCCCACTCACCGCTCTGGAGCCCCTCGCAGGTTCTCCCCACGTCACAAAGCCACTCAGGTTACTTGAACTGGCGCCTCTCAGTGGGCCCAATATTAGCGACTTGACTGTGCCCTGTGATGAAACTGGGATCCTGCATTGTGCCCAGTGCTGCTGGGGTGGCTCCTGCTCCCCTATGAAATATTTCAGATTATTGAATCAGCAGACACTTTTGTGCAAAGCGGCAGACAAGGAAAGCCACAATAATCGAGTGCTGCACATCAGTCTGGGGGGCAGTTTGGGAACAAGTGTGACAGGACAGGGGGACAAAAAATCATCACCCCCAAATGAAGAGTTCAGAGCAACATGCCAGCAAGTTACAATTCCTAAAGTACAAGACATTAACAAAGTTGGTATCGAACACGGGGGTCTCCAAATGCTCCTTAAACACAAGTGGGCAGCTCGTTCCACCAGCTAGGAGCTACACATAAGGAGTCTGGACTGAGATTTGATGCCACACACAGGTGGCATCACCAGAGCTGAGGGGTCTCACCCACCGACTACGCCTTCAAGGATGTGAACGCATTGGCTGCTGCTACAGGAAGCCCACTGCAGACGTCTGAAGAACAAACAACAACACATTTAAAAAACAAATGCAAAAATAAAATAAACGCATAAAAATCAGTCACACAGAATTGAAAATAAATGAAAATAAAGCAAAAAAGTCAGTCAGTCAGTCAGTCAGTCAGTCATTATCCAAACCACCACATCCCAACTACAGGGTCACGGGGGTCTACTGGAGCCAATCCCAGCCAACACGGGGCGCAAGGCAGGAAACAAACCCCAGGCAGGGCGCCAGTCCACCGCAGGGCACACACACACACACCAGGGACATTTTAGGACCACCAATGCACCTGACCTGCATGTCTTTGGATTGTGGGAGGAAACCCACACAGACACAGGGAGAACCTGAGAGGCGATCCCAGACAGGTCTCCTTACTGCGAGGCAGCAGCGCTACCCACTGCGCCACTGTGCCACCCAAAACCAAGAACCACATTTTAAAATCAATTAGAAAACGAACTGGAAGCCAGTGAAGGGAGGCGAGTACTGGAGAAATGCGGCCACGTTTGTGAGCGCGAGTTAAAAAATGGGCCGTAGCATTCGGCACCATCTGTAGGAGATGTAAAGACGTCTGATTACAGTAATCGAGCCTCGAGGGTCTACACGCGTGAACTGCTTCATCAGAATCGTGTTGAGATTAAAAAGGCCCTGAGCTTTGATAAAAGTCTCAAGTGACAGAATCAGGAGCCGACTGCCCACCTGGTCTGTCTGTCGAATTTAAAATCCGCCCCAAGCTGTTGGTATTCGGCCTCTCATGTGACACCAGAGGACCAGGAGCAACGTTTAGAGGAGTAAAGACAAAAACAATATTAATGTTATCTTCTCGTTGATCTGAAGAAAGTTTACTGCCATCCAGGGCTTAACTTCACGTAAGAGGGGCGCCGAACCGCCCTGCGGTGTTTGAAACGATAAGTAAAGGTGCGCATCGTCTCCATAAAGATTCATTTTTTCATTTTTATTACTATTTCATTTAATATTGTTTCTTTGTATCAGTATACTGCTGCTGGATTATGTGAATTTCCCCTTGGGATTAATAAAGTATCTATCTATCTATCTATCTATCTATCTATCTATCTATCTATCTATCTATCTATCTATCTATCTAGTGCCTTTCACATCTATCTATCTATCTATCTATCTAGTATATAGTGCCTTTCTCTATCTATCTATCTATCTATCTATCTATCTATCTATCTATTATATAGTGCCTTTCATCTATCTATCTGTCTATTTATCTATCTGTCTATCTATCTATCTAATGATGGAACTTGGAGGTGGCATGTAAAGAAATTAGAAACTCTAATCTTGGAAAGTGAGAGGATGATGAGGAGTGGAGGAGACGTGACGTGAATAAGGGGGACGTGCAGGACTGTAGTGACTACAGGGGGTAAAACTGATGAGCCACAGCATGAAGTTATGGGGAAGAGTAGTTCAGAAGGGAGGTGATGATTAGTGAGCAGCAGGATGGTGTCATGACAAGAATGAGCACCAGAGATGAGATGTTTGCTCTGAAGATGTTGATGGAGAAGTTTAGAGAAGAACAGAAGGAGTTGCATTGTGTCTTGTGGACCTGAGAAACCATATGACTGGGTGACTGAGAGGAGCTGTGGTATTGGATGAGGAAGTCGATAGGATTGGATAGGAACGAGGGGAGTGTGACCGTGATGAGGTCTGTGGTGGGAGTGACGGAGGTGGGATTACATCAGGGATCGGCTCTGAGGCCTTTCTTATTTACAATGGTGATGGACAGGCTGACAGGCGAGATCAGACAGGAGTCCTCATGGACCGGGATGTCTGCTGATGACATTGTGATCTGTAGAGATAGCAGGGAGCAGGTTGAGGAGACCCTGGAGTGGTGGAGATATGAGGAGGAGAGGAGAGCAATGAAGGTCAGTAGGACCACCAAGACAGAATACATGTGTGTGAATGAGAGGAAGGTCAGTGGAGTGGTGAGGATGAGGGAGTAGAGTTGGTGAAGGTGGAGGAGTTTAAATAACTGGGATCAACAGAGTGACGAGGAGTGTGGAAGAGAAGTGAAGAAGAGAGTCAGGAGTGATTTGTGACAAACGGGTATCAGCAAGAGTGACAGGGAAGATCTACAGGACAGTAGTGAGACCAGCTGTGTCATATTGGTTGGTGACGATGGCAAGGAGACAGAGCTGGAGGTGACAGAGTTAAAGATGCTAAGGTTGGCATTGGGTGTGACGAGGATGGGCAGGATTAGAAATGAGGACATTAGAGGGTCAGCTCAGGTGGGACAGTTAGGAGACAAAGTCAGAGAGGCGAGATGGCGTTGGTTTGGAGAGATGAGGGGTATACTGTACTGAGAGAAGGGTGCTAAGGACAGAGCTGCCAGGTGAGAGGAGCAGAGGAAGGCCTAAGCCAGTGGCTCTCAAACTGTGGGGTGGGCCCCCCCCTGGGGACGCGAAGTAACAAAAAGGGGACGCAAAGATGTGAAAAAAAGAAAACAAGAATCGAAAATGTGAAAAATCCATCTATTGAAACCAAAATAAATGAACTTAAACTACATTCTGATACTAGAAAAATAAATCTATAGTTAGAGAAATGTCAATAAAAGTTAAGTAGGTGTAATAAAATATGCATCTATGATATATCATTAATTAAAAAAGAACAAATTGGTATTAGTGGGCTCCTTTCAAAAAAACATGAGGGGGGCGCGATTAAAACTGTTATGAACACTCGGGTCAGAAATACTTAAAGGTTGAGAAACGCTGGCCTAAGAGGAGGTGTGTGGATGTTGGGGTCCCGTCTCCATTCTTGAAGGCCCACTTTAATGATTTCGTTATGAGAAGTGGATCAGCTTGGGTCTGGTGGCAGGTCTGGGATGACACCCTGGTGATCTAAAGCTAAGGGGGGACAACATCTGGCGGTCCTGAAGGTTCACCCTCTGGCAATGGGGGCTTTTACAGGGTCGTTGAAGTTCTGAGGGCCCCTTCATGCCATTCTGGCTGAGACTCGTCAGCTGAACGTCTAAGGATTTGGGCCAAGTGACTATTTCAAACACAGAGTCCTTTTTATGAACCTTCACTGCGTTGTGTTCACCTCCAGTAAAACGAAACCAAGAAACAGAGACCTCCTTACACGACTAACCCTTTCCAGTTACAGCCCCTTCTCTCTCACCTGGATAAATCGACCATAACGGCCCAGCATCTACATTTACGTGCAGGTGAGCCCACTAACTGACGTGAACTCAACAGGGGAGAACTGCAGGCTGCGATGTCTGTGACGTCACTCACGGCAAGGCCACTCATGGAACGATGGGCGGGGTTAAATATGCACATGGCCCATAGGACTACAGTTCCCAGCATGCACTATAGATGTTTGTATGTGGAATGCTGTCTCCTAGTGTATCAGGGAGCATACAGTCTGCCTTTACCTGTCTGGCCTACCTGCCAGATTAGGTTTGGGGTTGGTTGACAATGCCAGTCCACCCCTGCTTCCATCATAGAGTGTATTTTCTTTTTACTTATTTTATCGTTCCTTCTGTTCTTTTCAAAATTATTTTTCTAAACATATTCTTGTCTTTCTCTTTTTAGCATTTTGTTTTTTAGCAGATGTCTCCAGGTGGTCCCCACTCATCAGGGCACCGTGCTGGGCTGCACACAAGACACTTGGGACCCTAAGTCTGTTTAGTTGACTTTTCAACGTCTTTTGTGCACTGAGCCAAGGGGGTGGGGCCTCCTGCTGTTGCCGCTGTAGCTCCGCCCCAAACCATGTGACGTGACGTTGGACTCCTGCTCTCTGTCTTGCCATCTTGGTTTTGGGTTTTGCTGTTTGTTGTTACCAACTCTCTGCTTTTTGAACGTCTTGCGCTCGTTTAAGTTGCTGTCCTTCAGACTCTGGATTTGGTTGTCTTGTTTCAGGAAAATGTAGCATTTGTGACATTCATTCTCTTGTTTAAGTTTTTCATTTAAATAAAAGGTGTTATGATGATCAAGTCCATTTTGTTACTTGAGCCAGGGTTTTTCTTTTTGGTTTCCCCCTCCCTCTACTGTTACACTTTTCCAGTCTGGTCCACGTGAGGCTGTGCAGGCCGTGAACTCTCTTTCTGAATTCTACCTTTTCATCTGTAAACTGACAAGTTATAATAATCGTTATTTAAATTCTTAATTCTTTACTCAATAAACTGACTACCAATAATTCATCTTCTGATAATGAAGTTGATGGGTGTGTCCTGGGGGCTTCGGCAGTGACATCGATGAATGTGTCCTCAGTGACGTTGGTGAATGAGGGCTGCAATCCGAGCCCTCGTCAATGACAATGAGCTGTAGCTATGACAATGTACCAAACATATCGGAGTTATGATTAGCCAAACGTCTCACGATTGCTACATAAACACGTTAAGAAGCCCAGCTATGGGTTGTTTCATTGTGCTCTGCTTGTGTCACATCTCAGGTCAAACGTTTTCTTAAATCTCAAAGGAGGACCTCATCTCTGTTGTTATGCTGCTCGAGATCTACCAAGTTTGAAAGTCTGAGATAGTTCCAAAAATGCCCACTAGAAGGGGAAATTCCATCAAAAAAACCCTGGCCAGTAACACACAAAGGTCTGCGTAGAGCGTGAAGGGCAAAAGGCCTGAAGCAAAAAGACAACTAGAGGGGGAAATCACATCAAAAAACCCCGGCCATTAACACACAAAGATCTGCGTAGAGTGTGAAGGGCAAAAGACCTGACGCCAAAAAACAATCCAATGCAAACAAAGTCCCACAACAGCGCTCCAGAGAACGGTCAAAAATCCAATAAATTAGAAAAGTACAAAGCAGAAAAAACAAAAAGCCCCACAAGTGGACCCACCAACTCCCAAGTGCATTCCAATGAACTGCCAGGAGCCGAGGGGAAGCCTCAGCCGTACAGAATTCCTCTCCTCTTTATCGACTTCCAGGCTATCAGGCAGCAGCAGACGTGAGCTGGCGTGCAATCGGAGGTTTGACTCACTTGGACTGGGAATCTGAGCAGCGGCCTGACCACTAAAAGAGGCTGGCGCAATAACAGTCCACAGACATTAAAAAGGTTTGGGGCAGCCCCCCGTACGTTGTGCCCTTGGCAGCAAATGAGCTGTTCACAGATTGGAATCCAAAACAGAACTGATTAAAGAGTGCAAATATGGTGGCTGTAGATGCCGGGACAGGAAAGGACGTCATCGGGACTGGAAGTGACATCATCAGGACCAGGAGTGACGTCATCAATGGCGCTGGGACCTAGTGGGATTTCCCGCTGTAGGTGATTAATAGAGAGAAAGTCAGTGCAGCTCGCCACCCCCTGGTCTGGCATGGTACTACCGTTATTCAGACCCTTTAGCTGCCTCCCAATCGCACGTGTGTGACAAGGGGCATCCACAAAATCTACAAGCTGACGTAAGTCCCTGGCGAGGGCGAATCTGAAGATTAAACTCATCTGTAGGTGAAGTGGCACAGAAGGCTTCTTTGTTGTCGGACAGACGAGTTCACAGACTCGCCAATGTTGTGACCTGAGAGTCCTAAAACACACAAGAGAGTCCCAGAATGCCCACTAGAGGGAGGTTATGCCATCAAGCCCCAGCGAGATATAAAGCCAAACACAAGACCTTCACAAACTAAAACAGTTTATCCTTTAAAAATGCTCTTCGACAACAATGAAGATCCGTGGAGCACAGAAAGGCCAAAGGAGTTTGCCAGGCAATCCAAAGCAAAGCGAGTCTCGGCAGAACGGCCAAAAGAAAGAGAGCAGGAGGTGACAAACATCAGAGAGGGAGGCTCACGTGAAGTCACCGACTCCCAGCCGCAGTATTGGCCTCACGCTACTGTGACCTGCACAGGCTTATGGGAAGGAGCGGACGTCGTCACCAACATGCGGCTAAAAGCCGTCTGAGCTCATTAATGACATGGGGAGGTGCGGCTCCTCTAAACGCTGGAAATAAAGCAACGGGTCAGAACGGGACGTGCAGTTTAAGTACCAGCAGGAGATCGGGCGACCAGGACCACCCTGTCAGTGAAGAGAGCGCAGCTGGCACCGTAGTTAGCGGTGAAATCGTATGACAAGGCGAGCGCTGAGCTCCCAGTTTATCGGCGTCTACAGAGACGACTTCACTTCTTTGTATCGTCAGATGGCGGAGCAGTGGCTCTGAGGCTGGGGGTCTGCACTGGTAATCGGAAGGTTGCCATTCAGTTTCCAAAAGTGACTCTTCTTAACGTGTAATTGCTCCATCCCGGGGATGACGTTAATCTGCACCCAGCCCTCCAACCTGCACTCCAGCTACCATAACAAATCTCCCACTGGTCCCATTCCACCTGAACTGGTGTGGTGCTGAGGTGTCACCCATCACATGGCTGCACTCTGGTCCTAATTTGGATTGGCATGTGGTGGGTGCGGCAATGCGCTGTATCAGTGTGCACTCCTACCCCCTCTCTTCATCCTGGTCTTTCAGATTTGTGCCACTTTTGGTATTCCCGTTAAACAATGAATCAGTTCCATTCCAGTGTGATGAAGCTTCTGGCCACTGGTGCAACTGTTGGGGAGCCGAGGCACTCATTGACCCTTTTTGAATGAGCATTTTGGAAACAAAAAAAAAAAATCCAAAAGAAAATCTAAAAAGTGCTCGGCTGTCCCTACAACAAAATGATCTGCAATGACGGCCGAGATGGCCGCCCAGTCCAGTGTGTTTGGGGTCGGAGTCTCCAGGGTCAAAAGTGACGACCCTTCTGTATTTATAGGTCCTGGGGCCTCATGTATAAACGGTGCGTACTCACAGAAATGTTTCATAAGAGCATTGCCACGTTCAAATCGTGATGTATAAAACCTACACTTGGCGTAAAGCCGCGCACTTTACCCTGGCATACACAAGTTCTCCGCTCGCTCTGTTTTGCAGACTGGCAGCACCCAGAGTCATGGCAGTGCTACTGTTCCTGTGCGGTTTCCCTTTCTTTTTTAGATCAACATCCCTGACGCGGCTTTATAAATACACTGAAACTAACCGCATATTGTTTATTAGTGTAACGCATCTGATTGTAATTAACGTGTAACAATATAATGTCCAGGGAACAGCCATAGTATTCCAAATACCAGAACTGCTTTAGCGTTGTTACTCTCACTGCACCTTCTTCTTCTTTCAGCTCCTCCCGTTAGGAGTTGCCACAGCAGATCATCTTTCTCATATTCCTCTCACTGCACGACTCGGAGTATTTATATCACTGTATCTGAGTGGGAATCACAGCAGCAGCTGATCGGAAAGAGAATTATCGGTATACAGCATCAAGGACACACTGCCTCAGCCATGCGCACAGTCTACTTGAACTGCCTCCATACAACAAACACCTCAGAGCCCTTCCTGTACGGACCTCGCGGTTCACAAACAGTTTCATCTCAAGACCTGTAAATGCACTCAGTCAGCCATCAGGTGCTCCTCGTAGACCTGTGAGGACTTATAAGGACAATCACCTCACTGTACACAACCTGAGCCACTTTATAAAGCGCGTATTTACAGATGATGACGAGATCATTAAGATGAAATGCAGCAAAATATCTTGACTATATTATACAGATAAAACTTTTAACTTTGTTTATATAATCTGTATTGGTAATAATTAAACATGTGAGGACACGGTGCCAGCGCCCTGATTGTTCCTGCCTCGCGCTGTATATTTGCTGAGACTGGCGCGGCACTGGAAGGAGAGATGGATAGAATAATTAAACACGTACTACGAAGATATTTCAACGTTCCTTGAATGTTTTGAAGAATCGGCGCTAAGCTTACAGATGGCTTAGCGTCTATCACAGAGCTGATCGTGTGGCGATTGGGTATTTGGAGAAAGAAAAGGAAGGACAGGAACTGGAGGTGAGTACGTTTGAAAGAGACAGGACTGCTACGATAAAGTATTTCATCGAAGGTCGCACACGGCGCAGCAAGCATCTTACATGAGACATGAACAATCACTGCGCCACCGTGTTCACATGTTTAATAACGTGCTTTAACTCCCATCATCATGACAATGACATCACGTATACATCTCAGTATTTGAGTTATTCAGAGAGCTGTAATGTCACGAATGTAATGGACTCTGTGACCAGTTGGAGGAAGAGAGCCAGTTTAAGAAACAAGTAGTGATTCACACACACAGATCACATACGAGTAGAAGATCAAATACAAAACAAATCATTTAACGTGCGACTTTAGTTACGATGTGATTTGAGAAACTGGTTAATTAAACAATTTTAAGATGACGTTTATGACGTTCTACTTTAATGACCAAATAAACTACGTGATTAAAGTGGAAATGTCGAGATTGAAGTTGACATTTCATTTTTTTCCTTACTGTGTGCCTATTATTTCTTTTCTCTGTACCCTACTAATCTTTCATGCGACACTCAGACGGTGGGCTACGACTCGCCTTTTCACGCCAACTTTGATATCTGACAACTTCCATTTTATTTCCGGCACGGTGCGACTTTGAACATGAGCGTTTGAGTTTCTCTGACACGCTATGTCACTCGATCAACTTCCTTTTGCTCTTTATTCCACTGTTTACACCAACAAATCGTGCGTTTTTTCTTTGCCTCCACTTGGTTTTCGCTGAAATTCTTTTTTCCCTCCTACTTTTGCCATTGTCTTTTCACAGAATGCTGAGCTTAAGGGTTATTTATACTGATTTGCATATTACGTAATTCTGAGAGGAGTTTGGGGCGGGACAGCAGACACTTGCACGTGCGTTACTTTTCACGCTGACCGGGATTTATGGAGCAGAAGAACGTGGAAGTTGGCATACGCACAGATTTATGCATCTGGATTATTTTGTGCGTATGCACATTCCCACTTTTGTCCGTACGCCGTGTTTTAGTGTGAGTTCTACGCACGGCGTCATGCATGAGGCACCTGGCCCATGGAGGGCGCGGCCAGTGCAGCCTGTTAGGGCGGAGCTTTGGGGAAAGCAGGAGATGTCATTGGTGAGGATGCTGGCCGTCACTTTGAGGTGCTTTCAGTAGACGTGCCAGAGCTGCCCCCCCCAAGCACACAGACGTGACACCGGCTTAAGGATATTTGGATAATATTAATAGTCACATCATATGTCTTTGGCAATTTCACCTTATTATTGATATGATGTCTAAAATATCAGAACGGACTTTAAATGATTCCACCACTTCCTTGACACCAGTCGTTCTGGACCACCCGAGGAAAATGCAAAACTTTATATTTTCACTCAGCCATTTCTGTGGTGGTTTTTGAGGTGGCATTAATGTCCTTGTCATTGCTCTCTACTGGTCAGTGTTGAGTGGCCCAGTAGTTCATTTTCTTTGCACGCATGGCTTTCAGGACACCAAACACAACTATCTATGTGTTACCTTTTTTAAATTGTCTGAACACAGCCAATAGCTGCTTCACTAACAATACATTGTATTTATATAGCGCCTTTCAGTCAAAGTGTGCCACTTCATGAGTGACTGAGTGCTGTCGTATTGCCACCAGAGTTCAGCCATTGGATTTACTGCCCTAATACTTGGCTTGGGCGCTCATTGGGGTTTTGATTTGGTTGGAGTCACCTTTGATATTAAAATAAGAACTTTTGCATATTTTAAAATCAAAACTCACCTTACATAATAATTCAGTATTTCTGTGACACTACAGTCTATCAGCAAAGCTCCAGGCCTGGCGTCCGATTTCTAGAAGTGGCGCACGCTCAGAGGGAGGCCTGAAATGGGCCTTAACCTGACGGGAGGACGTGTGTAAATTTAGGGCAACTCTGACCCGCCCGTAATGAGAAACTGGGAAGTGACGCCCTACGATGACACAAGGACATGCGGCCAAACCAGCCCACGATGAGGCCTGTTAGAATTCTGAGAATGAGCCTCAGAAACGATGACATCCCGAGCCTCGTGGCTCAGTCCCGATGTTCTGCCGTTTGCCTGTCCCAGCGGTTCACATTCATCAGTACAAGTGACCTGGACGTGTGACTGTCCTCTGAAATGACACACCTGAGGCAAAAGTTCAGTAGTCATCTGGGCCACCGACAACAGAAAATGTCACCTTTGTGAGATGACTTGTGCTGTCAGCGCCAACCAAAATGGCCGTGCAAGTGCTTAGTGTATGCAGCACATTGTGCTCTGGGGGACAACAAACAGCCCGTCAGCTGTGCACAAGAAGGCCAAGACGGTGACTAAAACTCGACGGCTCGCCCCGTCACTCGTCACAGCTACTGCTGGCACCGCTGAGCCAAGAGATGTGTGGCTACAAGTGCTGAGACTGTGAGTGTCACTGTTGTCTGTCTGTCCCTCCAGTGCTGGCTGATGATGATGGCACTCGGCCCACGCGTATCCAACGCGTCCACAAATCAGACACCTCACCGATCAAAGGGACACGAATCTGATTTGAAAAGACGGGATTTCAGAAAACATCACAGTTGTGTCACATAAAGGGCAAACAAAGGTCGGATCCGAGTGACCTCAGCCTGGTCATGCGAGGGCAGTGCGTGATGCACAGTCACCATCGGAGGGCCCTTTCAAGAGGGCTGGTGCCGCGCTTTGGCACTGAAGGGTGTTTGTGGTCTTTTCACTTTTTGGACCTGGCCGACAGGTCAGGAATATCTTAAGCTTCACTCCGTCATGCTCACCGTGCCTGAAGCCATAAACCGACTGACGAGGCGCTACATTCAGTTTTCGTGGGGTGTGAGTGCCCCGACATAAAGCATACGAGGGTTATGCCAACGTAAAAAGTGAATTTGGTTCTCCTAACTTTCCCTGCACTCATATTCGAGTAAGGCCACCTAGTGAGAATGACGCTGCTTTTGTTAGTCGTGACATTTCATTAAAGCTCAAGTCATCTGTGATGCCATGATGAGACTGGCAATTGTCACGACTGCTCTGTCATAATGCCACCTCCAATCATAGCATAGTTGTGCTCTCTGCTCATCCTCACGTTACCCGTACAGTCAGCTGGTGACCAGCAATCCACTTTGTCACCTGAGATTGGACCTTTTTATTTTCTTTCTTTATATTATGTCAGGCATGCTGCAGCTGGCAGAGCTTGTGTCACTCACAGCAGCTGTCACTTGTTGGTGCCACCGAGTACGCGATCGTTGTGTGCCCCTGATTTAGAGTCGAGAACCCTGACCTCGTGCTACTGGATGTGACTCTGCACTGTCACCCCGTGAAGGCCTGCAGCATCCTGACTGCATATGCGTGACAGTGATTAGCATTATCCATATATGGGAACTGGGCGGAGCTTGAGGTACATTTGCATACACACATTTACATGATGGTTGTGGTTTATGAAGGTACAAACGTGCGCACGCTAAGTTTTCAAAGTGCTGCCCTCGTGTTGTTTGCTTTAATGCTTGAGTTTTACAAATGTGACTCTGCCACCAAGAACTCTCAACTGGGCACTTCTTTCAAAAACGTTCTGTTTACGAAATTCAAACAACGATCAGTCAGAGACCCCCACAACTAACAAAAGGGACGCCATTTGGACTTCACTCGAGTTGGACTCTGCTGGCTGTGAAAGTCATTGAGCCCCCCTAAGGTTACGTTTTTAAGTACATGGCACTGTAGAGTAGGGTGGCGCAGTGGTAGTGGTGCTGCCTCACAGAGGGCACCCGAGTTGGCATCCAGGGTCCTCCCAGTGTGGAGTTTGCATGTTCTCTCCGTGTCTGTGTGGCTTTCCTCCCTCAGTCCAAAGACATGATGCTGAACTGTACCGTGTGTGTGTGTGTGTGTGTGTTGTCCCTGTGATGGACGGGCGTCCTGTCCAGGGTTTCCTTCTGTCTAGTGCCCCATGCTAGCTAGGATGGGCTCCAGCCCCTCACCCTGTGCCCCTGATCTGTGTTAAGTGGGTTAGAAAATGCAGGCATTTCATGGAGTCTGCTGACTCGTGTATTTGCACACGTTAGACGAGTATCAGTTATTGTTCCAAAAATATGACAACAAACTGTAGAGGTCTGTGTGTCCCTCCAAGGATAGGCCTCCCTAGACCATCACTGACCCACCACCAGACCAGGCAGCATAATGTTCTCCACGGCTTCTCCAGACCCTTTCACCCTGAGCACATGTGACAGACGTGAACTTGCTCTCATCTGTGAAAACGCCAGTGGTGGACCTGCCAATTGTGGTATTCTATGGCAAATGCCAATTGAGCTCCACGGTGCCCACTAGAGGCCACCCTCATGAAGTCTGTTTCTGATTGTTTAAGATGTCAGAGACATTCACACCAGTGGCCTGCCTGCCTGCCTGCCTGCCTGCCTGCTGGAGGTCATTTTGTGGGCTCTGCCAGTGCTCATCCTGTTCCTCGTTGCCCAATAGTCCTGCTGATGGGTTAAGGACCTTCTGCGAGGGGCCCTGTCCAGCTCTCTTGGTGGAACTGCCCGTTTGTCTCCTGGAATCTCCTCCATGCCCTTAAGACTGTGCCGGGAGACACAGCAAACCTTCTGGCAATGCCACGTATTGATGTGCCATCCTACCTGTGCCACCTCTGTAGGGTCCAGGTATGGCCTCATGCTACCAGTAGTGCCACTGAGCGTAGCCAAATGCAAAACGAGTGACAAAACAGATGAGCAGGGAAAAAATTGTCAGTGGCCTCCTCCAGCTGTTAAGTCATTCATTCGTGTTTGGGGGTCTTCTCATTGTTGCTCCCCCTTCAATGCACTGATGGACTGAAGAGCCCCTCTGCTACTTCACTGAGCCCCCAAGTGTCACTGGCTTGATGCTCTACTCTCATTAAAGGGTTCCTTTCATGTTTTTGAGCAGTGCTGTCAGGACTCCATTGTGACCCTCAGAAGTTAATATGGCGTCCTGCAGGGCTCACTACGCACGACACTAATGGTCACTCCTATGCCGACGACACCCAGTTTTCCTTTTTTTTTTTTTTTTATAATAGAGAGATGTAATTGATCTCCTGCCGTCTTTAATTCATTGTGTCACTGACAGATGAGACGACGTTTCTCTGAAAACAAACAAAAACCAGAAAAACCAGGAATGCTATTAATTTGGGGGGATGATGAGACCCCAACAACATTCTGTCACTTTTTAACTTAGTTGGCATCACAATTAGTTTCACTGAATCGGCCCGCTCTCTACGTGTGATCATGTCATTTAAAACACATTCCTAAACATGTCTCCTCCATCTTAAACTGGTTGGTTTTTAACATCTGCATGATACGGAGTACGCAATTCCTTCTGTTAGGATTAACCGCTGCAATGCGGTGCCCGCTGGCTCTTCCAATGGCTCCTTACGCTGCTTTCACTTCACTCAAAATGCTGCTGCAAGAATCAATACAAGAACCAGAAAGTACGAACACATCACTCCAGTCCTCGCGTCCTTACACTGGCGGCCGGTTAAGTTTAGGGCTCGTTTCAAAATCCTCCTTTTAGCATATAAAGTCCTAGATGGCCTTACAAACCCAAACTCACATTGAGATCTCAAGACGCCGGTCTGCTTAACATTCCAAGGATTAATAAAATCACAGCAGGAGGTCGAGCTTTTAGTTATAAGACCCCCAAACTGTGGAGTGGTCTGCCTGCGACTATAAGAGGTGCTCCAGGCTGAAGGCTTTAAAAGGCTCACGACTTTAGTTCAGCACACCCTGACTAGAGCTGCGGATTAACGGTGCACACTGCGTTTCTGCTTGTCAGACAGTTGCACAGGTCGGGTCAGGTCAGGCTGGGGGGTCTGCACTGGTACAACGCCCACCACACGATGAAACAGATCGGGATCCTGGTGGGTAACCCCCCCAGACTGACCCACGGTCCAGTCCCACCTTCCAGAAGTGATCCTCTGTCTAGATGTTACGTGGGTGTCCCCTTGGCCTGGTCCTCAACAAACAGGGTGCTTTGAGGTGGATGACCCTCGGGTAATCGTGCCACATGGGCGTAGTGCCGCGACTGACGCTCCCTCACAATGCAGGTCGTGTGCCTCATTCGGGACTCCGTGAGCAACACAAAGTCAAACCAACGGTACCCAAGGACCCTCTGAAGGGACACAGGAGTCCAGTCTTCATCTGAGCTCCCTCCTAAACGCACACCTCTGTTCACTTGGCCACACCTGAATCAACGCTCTCTGTCAATGAAATTCATTTAATGTGTTGTAAAATTGAAAAGCTTTTTATCTTTTAAAGTAAGGCTCCACATCTTCATCCACCTTAATAAAGGGTTACGTGTCTGTGTATTCATTAGGTTGCTAAGTCTCTGTCATTCCAACAGTTGGTGCCTCGCAAATATTAATACAGCTTTTATGATTCTCATACTAAATGGCATATAACAGAGGCATATGTATAGCAAGTGGCATTCCAACAGATGGTGCTTCACAAACTTTGAGTTACATTATTTGTATGAAAATGTGCTGTATAAATACATATTGCTGTTGTACTGTAAATGCTGGTGATGCACCATCTGTTGGAATGACAAATGCATTGAATACACCTCTATTATACACCATTGCCATGGAATTAGTAAAAGAGGTGCCAGCCGTTGGAATGACAGATGCAATGCCTGTTTTCCCTAAATGTATTACAAAAAAAACTACACTCTAATTGATGGTGCACTGCAAACATTAACTCGGCGGTCCACGCTGATTACTTTGGCTTCTCAGCACAGCAAGTTTCTTAAGAAAGACAAAGACTTTGACACTCAACTAAAATGACATTCAGGTGGGTCTCGGGTTATGGTGGTCTTGTCATTCAGCATTTCCACAGTTAGGAATGAACACGTAAAACCCACAAATGTTTCTTTTCTTCTGAATTTCATTCAAATTCACTTTCGTCTCGTGACTTCCACTTCTACTTTTAGCGCAGATGAATATAAATTGAAGGTTTGGGACTTAAAGGCCGGTCATTATGCTTCACTAATATTTTGTTAAAAACTCTGAAATGTTTGCCCATAAATAAAGGGTTATGCCTTTTTGTCCAATTTCCCAATAAATGACAAAACTGGGTTTTGAAGGGCAGCCAGAGCAAAACTCATTGAAGACCCCCAGAGTGGTTTGCCGCTGGACTCACAAGGGTGAAAGAAACAGCAGCAGGAGTTTTGGGGAGATGGGGGGGGGGTATCGAAGGGGGGAATGTAACGAAATCAAAAAGACGCTCTAAGTCAAGGTCACCATTCAGGAGGGCATCTGTCACCAAGGAGGACTTTCTTTACATGGGCCGCTGAGGTGGTCTTTAAGTGTCCACAAACTCAGACAATCCAGAAATCCAAGGGACTGACCTTCATAGCCCACGAGCCCCGAGACTTCCCACAGCACACAATCCCAGATGTCACTCCTTAGCAAACACACAGCCACCACGTCACTAAATACTGTAGATAGATAGATAGATAGAATGAAAGGATATATATAATAGATAGATAGACTAGATAGATAGATAGATGAAATAGCACTATATAATAGATAGATAGATAGAATGATAGATAGATAGATAGATAGATAGATAGATAGATAGATGATAGATAGATAGATAGATAGGCATAGATAGATAGATAGATAGATAGATAGATAGATAGATAGATAGATGAAAGGCACTATATAATAGATAGATAGATAGATAGATATAATAGATAGATAGATAGATAGATAGAATGAAAGGCACTATATAATAGATAGATAGATAGATAGATAGATAGATAGATAGAAATGAAAGGCACTATATAATAGATAGATAGATAGAATGAAAGGCACAATATAATAGATAGATAGATAGATAGATAGATAGATAGAATGAAAGGCACTATATAGATAGATAGATAGATAGATAGATAGATATAGAGTGATAGGCAGATAGATAGATAGATAGATAGATAGATAGAATGAAAGGCACTATATAATAGATAGATAGATAGACACTAGATAGATAGATAGATAGATAGATAGATAGATAGATAGATAGATAGATAGATAGATAGATAGATAGATAGATAGATAGATAGATAGATAGATGGTGAAAGGCACTATATAATAGATAGATAGATAGATAGATAGATAGATAGATAGATAGATAGATAGATAGATAGATAGATAGATAGATAGATAGATAGATAGATAGAGTGAAAGGTGCTATATAATAGATAGATAGATAGATCAGGAATCAACAGCCACTAATTCTCCGTTAACCAAATGTCACGTCCAAAACAGAAGCTAAATACTCTCAGAAAGCGAAGTTCTAAGTTGTCACCTTATCAATTAGAAAATCAGACTTCTGTCCCCAACCTTCCTGGCAGAATGCCATTTTAAATATTGTCACTCCAATGACATTATGTGATGCCACTTCCAAGGGCCCATCTCAGCAGTGGGCACCCGCATAATAAAGGTGGCATCACCCATTAAACAAACAAGGTGTGTAAAGTCCTTCTAAAGAATTTCAAAGTTAGAAATCTAGAATCCGATTCCCCAAATAAGAAAGCCCCCCTATAGCGGGACAAGAACAAAAGGAAAGACACAAAACAGAAAGAGAGAGACATTAAGAGGAGTCCAAGATGGTGACTCGCGTGACTTTCCTGCCAGTTGTCTGACGTCTCCATCATTTTCTTTACCCTAAGTCAGTGCCCACGACTTGCTGCTGTGTTTTCAGGTTGTCTGTGCCAAATCAAGACCACCGAGAGACCAAAGACAAAACGTGATCCAGAGTTTGAACTCTAAATGATCGCCTCACAGATCTTTAAACACAAACTAAACTGAAATTTCTTGTGAGAATCCGTGAGCTCGGACAACCCTGAAATCCAGGATGATGACTTTTATACCCTCAGTATCACACATTAAAGTAGAAAGCAGGACAAAAGACGCCATCAAAACCAGTAAAAGGTTCAGACAGAAATATCAGCTTCCAGTTACTGCAACACCAAAACAAGAAGGAAAAAATTAAAGCAAAAACAAACAGGGACAGAAATCTAAAATGACTTCAAATGAAGGACACAGAATGAAGATTTGTTTTAGCGTAAGACTGAATGTCAAAAAGGTTTGTGGAATCGGCCAACTCAGATGAAGAAGAAGAGCTCAAATGGTGGCCTTCTAACAGGACATCATTACTGGCAGTTCACGACCTCTGAGGCCACGCCTCTAAGTCTGAGGGGCTGTCCTAACCACAAGATGACAAAAATGGCGGAGACAGAAAATAAACATGGTGGTACGGTGGCGCTGTGGGTAACGCTTCTGCCTCACAGTAAGGAGGCCTGGTTTCGCTTCTCGCGTCCTCCCTGCGTGGAGTTTGCATGTTCTCCCCGTGTCTGCGTGGGTTTCCTCCCACAATCCAAAGGCATGCAGGTTAGGTGCATTGGCGATCCTAAATTGTCCCTGGTGTGTGCTTGCTGTGTAGGTGTGTGTGTATGCCCTGCGGTGGGCTGGCGCCCTGCCCAGCGTTTGGTCCTGCCTTGTGCTCGGTGTTGGCTGGGATTGGCTCCAGCAGATCCCCGTGGCCCTGTGTTAGGAGGTTGGATTATGACAGGGTGGTCACCTAGGGTGGGAATGTTTTTGTGGGGCAGCATCTAGTTAACTGAAATGACCAGCAGATCATCCATCATGGTGGTGGTCTGGCAAGGGGTGTTTCGACCAATCACAAATCACCATCCCGACCTATGTACGACTTGCACAGAACCTCAAAGTGGATTAGCACAACCCACCCCAAACACTCTGCGGCCTTCAATTTTGTTTGTGGCAGTGGTCTTCAAGACCCCCTTCCAGACCTCTGCTCGAGTGGGCCCTGGTCCTCAGTAAAGCTGGACGGGCAGCGTGGCACTACATTTCATGGGCGCCAGAGCTGCTGACACTGACGTGATGTGCCCTGAGGAATCAACGATTCTCTAGAGACTGTGACGGTGACACTACGGCCATCAGCAGTAGAACACGTGCCCAGAGAACAGGACCATATTGGCATTTTTCGCAGTGATGGTGCCATGTTCACCGGTGATGCTTTCCTGGAGGTTTGCTGCGCAGGCGGCTTAGCCAATCATGATTTGTTTTTCCAAGCGTCCCATAATGCTTTGCGAGGCCAGTGTGACATCACAGAGCAGAAGCAGCCACGCCCAGATTTTTCATGCAGGCGCCCCGTTAGTGTGCGTCACCCCCTCACATTTAACGTCACTGCCTGATCTGCATGAGTTTACAAAATAAGAGACAAACAAAAAAACAAAAACCTTTCTGTGTTTTCATTTCTGGGGTCCCACTGGCTGACAACAATGAGTGCTGCCACCAGATATGTAACACCATGCCAGCTACATGCGCCCAGTCCAGCAGAGCCCATCTTAATGCACATCGGGTGCCTTTTTGTGTGCCCCCCTCCTCTGGGTGGCAGGTGGACGTCAGGCCTGCTTCCCTGGCTGGTCTTGAAGGCGTCACACCACCTTATGCCAGTCTAGGTGAAAGCGTCGCTACAGCATGGTGATGTGAGATGACCAAGGGGAGCTGGGGACCTTTTCAGATGTGCACCTTTCAGGAGTGTCACCGGTTCTCCTGAAATATTTTGTGTGGGCGACTCGTGAGCTCAGCGGGACTCGACTCACGCTCAGAACATTAGAAGAGCGACGTGTCCGAGGTGAGGGTCTGCACCGCCACGTCTGAGGTCATGGGTGACACTGGGGGGCAACTGCCCTTAGTGGGGGAGTTCACGTATCTCTAAGCATTTCTCGACCTGTTGTACCGAAGGTCTAATTTGTACAATGGAATTGGATCTGATTGGACCTCGAGATCTCAGAGCAGTGCCGGTGCTCCGTTAGTCTGATTACCGGTGTGCCAACCAAACCGTTTGGTAGTTAACCCGCATGTCTGGGGTTTTCTCTCCTCTTCTGATCTGTGCCCAAGGTGAATGTCTAATCTGTCCTAATGATGGTGCCAGCCCTGAGTAAGAGCAAAACCATTTTATCCGTTCTCCTAATTTAGGAAACGTCTCTGGGATTTAGGAGAGTTTAGCAGCTGTCCAATCTTGCTAAGAGCTACCAGAAGATGGCATTCAGGCAGAGACTGGCACACACAACCCACAAAAAACTGAATGTTATAAAAACACTGGACAGCAATCTACCTTAATAAAAAGAGAAGTGTCTGTGTGTCTGCATATCTGTGAGTCCGTCTGGGTGCTATGTCTCTGTGTTTCCAACAGATGGTGCATCACAAACATTTATAGCAATAAAGTGCATTGCATTAGTCATTCCAACAGAAATTAAAACTGGTTTAACAAATCCCATTCCAGATGGCATATAACAGGGGCATTTGAATGGCATTTGTCATTTCAACAGATGGTGCTTTAGAAATGTTTGTGATAAGCACTTTGATCTACACCATTTGTATGAGAATGTGCTATATAAATAAATATTGTTGTTGTTGTAATGCATTTTATTACTGCAAATGTTTGTGATGCACCACCTGTTGGAATGACAAATGTTTGTGATGCACCACCTGTTGGAATGCAAATGTTTGTGATGCACCACCTGTTGGAATGACAAATGTTTGTGATGCACCACCTGTTGGAATGCAAATGTTTGTGATGCACCACCTGTTGGAATGCAAATGTTTGTGATGCACCACCTGTTGGAATGACAAATGCAATGCATTTTATTTCATAGTAGAAGGTGCACTGCTGATGTTAATGCTGAGGTCCGCGTTGACTACTTAGATTTCAACTTCTCTTAGGCGGGTAGCACAGCTAGTGAATTTATTCAGGGATATCGACTTGGCAGAGGTGGAATCGTATTTTTTGTGACAGATCTTGTAGGCTGTGTGACGGATTCATCCAGACAGAGAAGCCATGCACTGCCAGCCACAATGCTGCTCTCCGAAAAACACAGCATGGCAGTAGCGATGAGGTGGGTCTTTGCACCAAAAGCTGAACGCCATGACAACAGCGCTTGCCGTAAAACGCAGAAGTGTTCATTTGCCGACAGCTTCACGAGACGCCATGTTAGGGCAGATGGCATTCGTGCAAATCAACACACATACACAAAGACCAGAAGTGAATCTCAGGCGGATATCACGGCGACAACACACAGGAGCCCATGGATGCAAAGCACCCTGTAGTCACCCTGAAGATAGGCGGGGCTGGATGGGTGATTGACAGTGACGTGTCACACTGGGACACTGAGCTCTGCAATAAATCAACCCCTGGGAGGGTTCAAGAAAGCCAGCAGATAACGTCCAGGTTATCGGATGAGCAGAGAGCCACAGAGGATAAGTGAGATTCACGGAGAGAGGGGCTCGGCACACAACTCTAGAAAATGATCGATAACATTGGGAAGGTGAACGTGGCATCAGACAGCAGCACGATAGCCACGGCTGGCTTCAGTAACTGCTACTTTATGAGGTGCCCTCCGTAGCCATAACAGCTGGAAGGAGATTCTTCCACGATATGGCAGTGGATCATCCATCCATCCATCCATCCATTTCCTAAACCCTGATTATGCCAATCAGGTGAAACTGGAGCCCATCCCAGAGTGCACAGGGCACAAGGCAGGAACAATCTCTGGCACATCCCTGGTTCAGTAAATGTGCCCGTCATCAAACTTGAGTGTCACTCGGTGTGTGTGTGTGTGTCTCGGTCTTTGATCTCAGTGTTTGTCACTTTATTATTCTTGATGCTGTCACAAAGTGGTGATGATGACGTGCAGCTTAGTGCAGTAGTTTCCTTCTTCTTCTTTGATGATGATGGTGATGGTTATTATTACCGTCATCTTCCTCCTTGTGCTGAAGCCTTAGTGTCAGTACCACTAAACTATAAAACTTCAGGACGAGTGCCAGTTGCCGTGTAATCGAGACGTCTTTCATTCTCAGACGTGGACTTCTGCTCCTGGATGGGCCCGACCGCTCCTCTCGTGTCCTGCCCTGATGCCACACGACTTCTCACCCAAGTCAGACGCTTGATACGGACGGCCACAGGTATTTTCATCAGCACAATAAAAAGTTTGACTTGCATGAAACTTCAGAACCCAGTAAGACGCACACACTGCTGCCATGTCGGGTCTGCTCCTGGGTGAGTGAGATATGGCAGTGCCCCCTGCTGGGCAGGTTCACACTCTCTACGTGGGTGACTCTCTGCTGTCACAAGTGGAGGGCTGGACACCTCACCTGAGACGTGAAAATCCTGACGGTTGGGGTCTCCTTGATCCCCATCACACCTCTGCTACTGGCCTAGGACCACCAGCTGTTCAGTGCCCTCCTCATTTGTCAGCAGGGTTGCTGTGCCAAGTGAAAGTCTACTCTGCCAGGCTTACAAGTCACGTCAAGGCCTGAATATTATGATGGACCGGAGGTGCCACCAGATAAAGGGGCTGTTCTGCTGCAGGCCCACCATGACACTGGCACAGTCCTCACTGATACCATTACTGACCAGCTTTCTAATGTCAGTGCTGGCCACTGTACGGTGACCAAGCCAGCAATAGGGGGTCTCCTTTGAAGGAAAACCAGAATGAGACTTAAAACATCAACACTGAGCGACCTGCCAGGCTACGCCAAAGCCAATAGGAGAAGCAAAAAATGACAGGCAAGAGTCGAGTGACAAACTCAAACGTCAAGAAGGTCTTTCAGAATCCGTAACCTCGGATAAGAACACAATCTCATGGGCGACGTTTTAAGCCGGACCCTTAATGACACGGGAGCCGGCCGACTGACAGGAGGGCAAAAGAGGGCAGCAATCGACAGCAACCACAATGGAGGGGAAAATGGCACACAAAATGTGCAAAGCAACAAAAGTAAAACTTAAATCAAAGAAACGAATGGAAGATTCCAAATCTCGAGCTAAAGAAGCCCCTAAAATGAGGGGATGAAGAAAAACACCAAAAAAAGGAAAAGCGAATCCGTTCAGGTCAGCTACTCCAGGATCTCACAGCTGGTTTAAAAACAACCCCCAGGTCCTGGGGTCAGGCTCCACACTCTGGGGTCTTCCACCTGCACCACCTCACTTGTGTTATCCAATGGAGGACCCCAAACCCCCCCCAAAATGATGCCTGCGACCGATCTCTGCACGGCCTCCTTGGTGTGACTGGAGTGTCGGCCCAACCTTGTGTTCTGCTCCTGTGTGCTGAGGACATCCAGCATGTCACCTGCCTCAAGGCCTCGGTCTCGCCAACTGAACGCTGAATCCTGCCGACTACACCAGTCTCGCTCTGTGTGGCACTTCATTGAGTGTTAGCTTTTACTTTGAACCTCACGATTCCACCAGTCCACCAGTCTACTAGTGGTACTGTGACTCACTGGAGGTGACAGATTTACATCTTGGACCTCTAAACTCCTAATCCTGCCAACTACACCAGCCTTGCCTTCCTCTGTGCCTGGCATTGCCGTTTCCCTCATTGCCAGCCTCATGTCTCAGCTGCTGCCCGCTATCTTACTAAGGGGGGCTCACTGGAGGTGTCAGATTAGCTTCTTAGGCCATTGGACTCTGAATCCTGCCGACTACGCCAGTCTTTCTCTGTGCCCAGCAGTGTTTGTTAATCTTAACATTGAGCCTCACATCTCCACTGCGGTGCATTTGGGTGACTCAAACAGAGCCCATCGGGCATGCTGCCAACTCTCTGATGGGCACACCTCAGGCAGCAGGCACTACTACAGTATGAAAGCCCACCACTCCGTACCCCATACTAACACCTTGGACTCCTGATGTTGGTGAAGTGTTGGTGAAATGATGCCACCCTTCTCTGCTAAATCGTTTTGTTCTTTGAACCCGTGTCTCCTCAATGTGACTTTTGTCCCCTGCCTCTGCTGGTTGTCATTTCATTTCACTTTCAGTGAAAAGCATTAGAGATTGAAAATCTTCAGCATGAAACATTCATTTAACATTCCTGGAGCACTTGAATGGTGGGTTTGTGCCAAGGGCAGGTGAACGAACGGCCTGCCCACTGGGCTTCCTGGTGCTGCCGTGTGGTGGGTGGCCTAATTTCTGCAGGAAATGCCAGGATTATTTAAAGATTGATACACCCACCCTATTATGCTTTGCTGCCCACGTTTTATCTAAAAGTGAGTTCTCAAAGCATCCGTCCATCATTTGCCCCCACACAATAATCCCAAATCCTTTTATTGGAAAGCAAGCCCCCAAAATGCATATATGACAGAGGTTAATGCCAGGGCATAAAGGTGGCAGAGACCTTCTTGTGGTTCCTCCCTCCAGTACATAGTGGCACAGACAGGGGAGTGTGGCGACTTAAATAGCCCACCTGCAGTCGGTGCCCACCTTGTAATGTGGGTATAGCAACAGACTGGCATTCCAGAGTGACTCTGCAGGAACAATCAGTCGCCAACAGAACTCATATGCCGCTTGAGCCTGTGACTGCCTGGCCCACTGGCATGGCAGAAGGGGCACATACAGGGCACTCAGACTGAACTGCACCAGCCAGCCTGGGGGATTCTGCCCTTAGCCCTGAGGGGCACAAAACAAGGAGCCCAAGAATGGAAAACAATAAAAAAAAACCACACAAAGCAAGTGTCGTCCGCACACAGCCAGCCATCAGTGCTTACGCGGGCACCACTCAGCAGCGGCAGATACTTAAAAACATAAAACACAAGAAGAAAACGCAAGCTCGGTGGATTCTGAAAGGCGCTATAAACGGTGCAGATCAATCGTCTGCCTTTCATTCCCAAATCATATGCACTCACCATTTGTGGCGGCCAGGCAGGACCTCACGGGCAGGAGTGATTGCCCCTTGAAGCAACCCGGAGCAACTTGGCCTAATTTTAGCAGGGTGACAGAATCCTGCAGGCTCAAGTGACACCGTCACCTGTTACTTGTCTCAGAACTTTACTGAAAGCTGTAAATCAGTCGAGTCCGATGAAACGAGGATCGAGAGCTTTACTAGAGTGCAAAAAAAATAAAAAAAGAGGTTGAGGGGCGCTATAAAAAGGGCAGCCACCCAGCATGAAATGCCCCAGGTGCCAAAAGTACAAGTGTCAAGTCAATGAAAGGTGCTATATGGAGTCAGCGGCCCCCCGCCACAGTGCAGGGCGCTTTATGAAATGACAGCCGATACAACATGGCTGGGGGGGTGTCAAGAAAAGGAGAAGGGGGGGTCGATGTGACTAAACAGACAGCTGACCTTTCTGCAAAATGGGCCTTTTATGAAAGGCGCTATATAAAAATACTTACATTACAAATAACAATCTCTGTGATGAGACTGAGCTAAATGGCTTTGTGGGACACATAAGGACCTGCATGACAAACGTTACACCAGTCAGAGCAAATTAATTATTATTAATAAGGCACTTGGTTACGAAAGGCACTATATGACACAGATGACGTGATGACGCTCATCAAACCGAACACAACAGAAGTTGTGAAGTGGTCTCTCAGAACAGACACTGCAGACCACAAACACACTGAGGACGGCTGTGATCTCTCAAAAAGGCGCTATATAGACCGACCTCAAACAGGTGTGAAGGAGGGTCCAGAGCCAAATACAACTGGCAGAGCTGGCAGAGGTGGCAGCCCTGGTGCACAAAGGAATGAAGGACTGGAAGGGAAAAAGAGGGAATCAAAAATGATTGGAAAAAATGGACAAATTAAAAAGTGAATGAATGAATGAATGAAAGGGAACAAACGTGACTGGAAAATGAACAGAATAAATGGATGAGTGAGTGAACGAATGAAAAGGGACAAGATGGAGTTGAAAATTAATGGAATAAATGGGCGAATGAGAAAGTGGATGGATTTATAAGTGAAGGAATGACTCAAGGGAAAAACTATGGAAAAATATTCTAATGAATGGATGATTGCAAGCAACAAAGATGGACTGGAAAATGAATCCATGAACAAATGAATGAATAAAAAAATGAACAAACGAATGCATGAATGAATGAGAGGGACTGGATAATGCAACAATGGAAAAATTCGGGTTTGAATTAATGAGAAAATGGATGGATGGATGGATGAATGGACGAATTAATTAATATATGAATGAATGTAAGGGATATGAGGGACTAGAGGATGAATGAATGAATGAATGAATGAAAAGGATAAAGAGAGAGCAGACAATGAATCAGTGAACTAATGACTGACTGACTGACTGAGTGACAGTAACTGCTCTTTTAGATTCCTAGACTCTCTGCTTTAGATAAAGTAAACCTTAATATAGCGCCTTTCCTAATCTAACGCGAGGATGTGTGTACAGAGCACAATGCCAGTAAAGTCCGCCGTTTCGAGGTGACCACCGGTACAAAGTAATGAGCCCGTCCTCATGAGGTGTAACCTCGAAGTCCGGCACACACAGCCAGTCATTTGTACGAAGTGCTTCATGAAGTAAACTGTCCTTTAATGGCGCCAGCCTTTGATTATCACCCTGCAGTGACGTGTCATACTGAAGCCTTGGCAGGCAGGCGGTGTGGCTCAGCAGTTACCGTCCTGGACCGCCTGCTGCTGACTCCCCCCAGGCTGTGACCCCCGAGCCCCCCACCCCACAGCGTGCATGGAGCTCTTTTCAAAGAGACGACTGTCACAAAGCACTTTACATAACGAGTCTGTGTGTTTATAGTGCCTTTCAAAGCAGACATCGGCACAATAGACTTATGCTCATAAGTCCGAGTACATAACCTCATGTCTCTGTGTGTGTTCTTCCTGGGATGGACTAGGATCCTGTCCACTGATGTTTCCTGCCATGTGCCCGATGTTTGCTGGGACAGGCTCCAGGTACCCCACAAACCAGCCCTGGATAAGCTGATTAGGAAGAAGGATGGATGTTTTTAAACCATTTAAGGCAGATGGAGCCTGTTCTGGCATTACTGGGCACAAGCAGGACAATCCCTGATGGAGCTCCTGTCCTTCCCAGGGTCCATGGATGCTTTGTGTGTTTGGGGCTGTGGGATCTTGCAGACTGTCTCATCATTGTGTCTTCAAGCACGAACCATTTCACACACTTGCTTTCATCCCAAGACCTTTCAAAAATCCATAATTATTTATATAGCGCCTTTTTATATAAGGAAGTCTTTGAATGTTTATCACTACAAAGAATTTTACGAATTATCAGGTGGACTTCTTTCTAGAAGGCTCTACAAGCACAGCATTCATAGCGCCCGTTCAGTTCAAGGAGCGTTACACGTCATTTCAAAGTTGACGCAATATCTTTATATAGTGCCTTACTATGGAGGAATATTTCAGACAAAACAAATACATTACGAAATGTGACAACAAATACGTTTTCACAAACGAGCAATTATATGAGAATAAGTAATTAAACGTGTCACGAAATATTCTTCTTCTTTCTCATTTTTTATTTCAGAGACGCAACATAAAACTCCGCTTAGACTGTCACTTCCGCTCGTCAAAGTTGAGAAGGCGGGTTATAGCGAGTGCTGTGTTTTGATTGGTGAATGCAAATCTTCGCCCATGGAGTGCCACATTTACGGCAGACACTTCGGATCCGAACTCCTGTTGAGAAATTAATGTCGCCGCGTGTCACTCTGATTGTTGGTAGGTTTATCTTGCACTCGTCTCGTATCCGCCACGGACGCGCACGCGCACTGTCACAAGTTCGCTCGCGCTTGTGAGCCGCCGGTTTCTCAAAGTAAACAAAGCGCATGCGCAGGTCTGGGGCTGCGGACGTCTGCGGAGGATGCGAGCGCACAGAAACGGCTGCACATCGCGGCGACTTTAATTCATGAAGCTCAGACTTCGGCGCCACGCGTTTGCGTCTGAACGGTGACTTGTAAATGTAGGTGGCAGAAGACCTACCCATCATTCACCAATCAAAAAGCCAGAACTCCGTAGAGCCCGCCCTCTCAGGTTTGACGAGTGAAAATGACAGCTTGAGTTTCAAGGCGGAGTTCGTGTCGCGTGCGGCGTCACTGAAACGAATAACTGAAGAATTAAATGCGTCGATATACAAAGAAATGAGCCAGAAAAACAGAGCTGGTGCGCTCGTATCACTTCGGTGAAAGGTAATTACTGTCAAGCTTCACAATACTTTATTTGCATATTTAGCTACGTCATTTCTGGAAGATTCCCGGTGCCTTGCAGGCTGTGCATTGATCTTGAATTGTCGTGGACAGCGGACGTCACGTGTGCCAGTTTTATAAAAGCCATGAAGCTCTGTATAGCGCCTTTTCCGTTTAAAACGTGCTTTACTAAACGGGCCGCCTGTTATCTGATTGTGACAGACGCGCATGTCCTGACTGGACTGAAGGGGGCTGCGGATCGGCCCTGCTGGATGCTCAGTCCTCTCGGCGCCCTGGATGGAGGGTCTTCAGCGTTCCCACATATCATTACTTTATCCTAAGGACTGACCAGAAGACCAAGTAGACAGTAAGAGAACAAAGCTGCCCACTGCTACTCATTAGGAACACCCAGAATAATGAGGGGAATGGCGATGACCGCGGCTACCTGCTGATTTGGAGTTTACGTGCAGTGCCAGTAGGGGGCAGCACAACAACATCGTGCTATCACAGATAGGCCAGGTCCAAGCCAACCCCCACTTGCCTTAACTTCAAGGGGTCTTCTCAGATTCAGCACATTACATTCCAGCTGCTGTTCAGACCACTGGTCAGCTCAAATGACCTGAAGCCTGCTGGCCTGCCTATGATTTACAATCCCCCTTTTTTAATCAGGCAGGGTCAGTGTCCAGCTCCAGAACTTCAGCTTGACCGTGAGAGCCTACCACCACCTAGTGGCCAAACATCACACAGAGAGTCCCTGAATACAAGTTTAAGGCACCAGAAAAGGAGCAGTGGGGCTCATTATGTGGGCGCATTCACTCAGCAGGGCAAGATGAGCTTAATTTCCACCATGAAGAATTTCAAGGGTGCCACCTTTGTCCAAGACTCAAAGCAAAAGGGAGCTGGCGTTGACCCTTACGTGCCCACCTGTCGGCTTGCATCACAAATTCAAGCAAGTGATTGTCAGCAGAAATCAAGAGCAGACCCCACGGGGTGAGAGTAGCGCAAAGGACTACATTACCCACAATCCTCCGCACACAGGCTGAGTTGGCACTCTTTGTACCAGACCTCAGCTGTGGGTCACTCGCTGTGCCTGCTGTCCTGTACCCCCAAACCTCGACACACACATGTCCTGCAAGGGGTGGAGGGCCAGGAACTCCCACCATTAATACCACCACACACATCATGGATGCGTACCCCCCCCCATGCTGGCCCCCACTATTGTGAATTCCCCTTGGGATTAATAAAGTATCTATCTATCTATCTATCTATCTATCTATTGAACCTCGTCAGGTCAGTATGGTGCTCCCTCTTGAGGGCCACAGCTGTCATTACTTGGCCTGCATCCTGATTGAAGTATTAGCACCACCTAGGGGTGAGTCTCTGAAAGTGCGCAGGTGCTACGCTGGGGACACTCAAAGCAGTCCCTGATGTCACCTGCTCTGCACATAATTGTCCTCCATTGTCTCTTTATGTTTAGTTCCATATGGACTGGTGGGTCTCCTGTCACACACAGATGTGAGTAAGCCAGGCTGAAGATGCCACCACACAGGATGGGCACCACATGTTACACCTTCAGCAAAAGCAGATGGAGCCAAGAGAAGCAAATCTTAGGGGAGACATGGCAGCTGCTGGCCTCAGCCAAGAACCCAAAGAGCAAAGTATGGACCCCTGACTGAATGCATATCCAGATAAGGACAAGTGAGTGGACTGTGATGATGGACAGACTCGGGGGGCTCCACTCACCTCACACTTCCAGTGCAAATCAATTGAGAGACACACGTGGGGACGACAGGAAGGCCAGGAGTGTCACCCCCTAGTGGAGACAGGAAGCGTTCAGTTAATGAGGAGCGGCTTATCAAGCCATAAGACAAGGCAGACTTGGGGGGCAGCACTCTGCCGAGGGGCCAGTAGTACACAGCTGATCCCGCGTGTGCTTTGGAGCAACTCAGGTTGAGGACACTGTTACCATCAGCCTTGGATGAGCCGCTGAAAACGCAGCAGGAATGGCGTAACTCGGCTTCTTCACCAAACCTGAGGGTGTTAAACGCACTCAAGAAGAGCCCCAGCCGGGACCAAAGGCCGTACCCACCAACAGGGGTCCATTTACATGAAGAGCCAAATAAGGGACCACCATGGCCAGGAATGGGAAGGATCACACTGACAAACACTAGAGGGGCACCCATCGGGCTCATCATGAAACGGCGGCCATGGTGACCTGCAAGTCCTTGTTTTGTTCCCACAGAACCCCTCAGAGACGGACGCCAACCCACCACTGAATGACCAAAGCCAAGGCTGGGTGGTCCTGGAAAAGCGTAAGGCTGTCTGGACACCTGAAAACGAGCCTCACACAGCCAGTCCAGGGAGAGAAAACAACTGTGAATGAGGGTCCTAACTGAGCCCCTGACCACGCAGCCCTAGGCGGGCAGTCAGAGTTGAGCCCCCAGTAATCACATGCCAGTCCATCCAGGCCTAAATGACTAAAATCAATTTAAGACCCAGTAAGTCGTTTAAAAACAGGCCAAAGTGACCTTCTAATGATAAAAAGCAAAGTGAGCCCATATTGATTAAAAGTCAGGCCCAAGTGACCCTCAGGTAGTTTGAATTTTAAATGACCCCCTACTGATGTGACCCCATATTGAGTTCGACTTAAGCCAAGGTGACCCCTCAACTGCCTGAAAACAAAGTCACTGCACATTATTTCAAAGTCAGGCTTAAGTGACCCCCCTATTTAAGACTGACTGTCAGTAAGCCCCCTTACACTTTAAGCAAGTCTCGCCTTAGAGACCACCAGGACATTTAAAGCTAGACCTGGGGGTCCACCCTATTGCTTTCAACCATACTGATTTAAAGCCAGCCCTAAGTGACCCCTTAGTCCTTTATGGTTACACCCAGGTGACCCCATGCTGATTAAAATTCAGGACCTCAGTGACCACCCTAGTAACCCCCCAAAGCCACCGATGTCAAGCAGGGCGGCCTAAGCGACTTTATTCTGATTATAAAGCTGGTCAGATTGACCCCTCCATTGATTTCAAGCAGAGGACCCCCATTGCTTTAAAGTAAAGGTGCCCCTTTACTAAGTGACCCCTTTAAGTCAAACATGCATTACTGACGAAGCACAAGGGACCCCCATTGAGTTTACCTCTCAAATGATTTCAAGCAAAGGTACCCCAAATTGATTTAAAGTCCGGCCCAGGTGACCCCCCCTAGTCAATTGATGCTGGAGCTAAAGGACCCCTCGACTGATTTAAAGTCAAAGTGACCTCCTAGACTTTTAAAACTAGCCCAAAGGGACCCCCATCGAGTTAAAGCTGTGTGACCCCCCTAATGATGTAACCCAAAGCCAGAGTGATGCCATATTGGTTAAAGCCAGCACTAAGTGACCCCTTTGTCATTTAGAAAGTGACCCTGTAGCCAGTGGCATCACCAGAGTTGGTGTCACCCAGTGCAGTAACCAAGGCTGGATTAAGACCCCCACAGACCCCTGGGGGGCTTGATGATCAGAGCTCCTTAACAGGCAGTGCAGCTTGCGGACCCCCTGCTGTTTAATGCAGCACAATAGTCTCCACTATTAATGATGTGGGGGACACTCAGGTGGGGGTCCCCTTGATGATTTGAGCCCAAAACCCTGTAAATACTAATAATTCATAGACTGTCATTTGGGTGTCACCCCCTCTGATGGTGTCACCCAGTGTGGTGCCGTTGCCCAAAGCTGGGACCTAAAAGACCCCTTATGGGACTTAAAGCCAAGTGACCATTTAAAGCCAGCTATAAGTGCCCCCCTATTGATTTATAGCTGAGTGACTACTGATGATGTAACTCAAGTGCCCCCTTCATTGATTTGAGTATCAGACTGACTGTCGGTAAGCCCACCCGGGGGTTTACGTCCATCTTCGCTGCACCTCCATTCCTCTAATTTTAAAGTGACCCCCCCCCCACCTTGGTTCAACTTGTCTTTATTTCCCATTTATTTTTACTTAAGGTGACCCCCAGGACCTTGTGGGTGACACACTCAGTGTCACACATTGAGTCAGAATGAGCCTGGGAGCCATGAATGCGGTGCCCTCACCAGTATGCCACAGATTTTTGGGCAGACTTAAAATGAGCCCCCGCTTTAAAAACGTTGACCCTCCCCCACCCTTTATGGCCCTAAGTTGAGCCTTGATATTAATTGATCCTGACCCCCCCCCCTTTTCTTAAGGCACTAAATGCCCTTTGACCTCTTTGTGTTAAAATCCCCCACTCTGAGAGGGAGCTGACGACTGGGGGCACCGAGGAGGGCAGCAGCTTTTTAAGGAACTGATGGGTCAGCATTTGGTCAGCGCCCAGCAGATGAGTTCAGACGAGGATGGATTAATTATAGCCTGACAATGTAAGGAGCTGCACAACGGGCACCTGCCGGGTCAGTGCCCACCGAGACCCCCTCTTCAGTTGCTTCAAGAATCCAGAAATAAAATACGCAGAGGAGCTTCTGAGCTGACAGAGCCAAAGCAGAAGGAAAACACAAGAAGAACACTGGCAAGATGGCAGGCCAACTTCAAAGCAACTGGAAGTGACACCCATTCATGACCCCCCCACCCCCAAGTGCAGACGCGTGCAAAGTAAAGTTAAAATCCCCCCGGCCTGTCCACCACTACACATTGTCTATCTGTGGCCTTTACCCAAATAAGCAGCCCAGAGTGAAACCAGCTGGCAGCTGGCACAGGTGCCCACAAGGAAAGAAACCCAAAGAGCGCTGTGCTCTTTACCTGAGTCAGTGCCGCTGAGGGGGGTTAGAGGCTCCCGTCTCCGGCTCCCAGCCTGTTGTGTGAGCTTGGAGAGTTCATCTTGGTCTTTAGTGCGCCTTCCTACAAATGGAAGAGGCAAATCTGAGAACCACTCCAAAAATAAAACCGGCCCGAGCCCTGCAGCTAGCGTGGGTGCCGCTGGGGCTGCTTGGGCTGCATTAAGTAACCTGAGGGCCCGAGGCTTCCCCTCCCATGCCCTGACATCTACTGGCAGCTGGGGGAACTGCAGCCTCGGCTCGCCCCCGGCCAGGCCTGAACCTTTCACGGTGCAGCCAAGAGGGAAGGTGCGCTTTGGAGACCTGCGTCGGGGTGACGGCCGAGTGTGTGCTGGGCAGCGATGGTGACAATCGGGTGGCCTTGTGTAAACCAGAGTGTGACACGTGGCAGGCAATGGGGTCACCGCCACACTAGCATCACCATGGACCGTCCTCGTTTACCTGTCACTTCGGCAGCCTCCTCAGGGCTCGACTCCACGGGATTTTGCTGGCCTAGTTGGAGAGCAAATTTAGAAACACGAGCCCCTGGTCCTTTTTTTTCCAAACTTGTGCCGCAGTCTTTAGCAAGATCTATTCTTGTCCTCGTCCCGGGCCCTCTCCTTAGACATCTCCTTCTCAGCTCACGTCGCCGGAGCTTCAGCCAATAAGATCTCCGGACAGATCAAATATCACTATAACAGGAGGACTTAACCGCCCTGGCAAGTGGAGAGAACCTACGGCCAGTCTCAGCCACCAGGGAGCTACCTTCGTTCATCTTTTGTCAGGTAAGAAAAGCAGAGGAACGAAACGAGAGGGCCCGTCCACTGAGGCCACCAGCGCCCAGTCCTGTGGGCGCAGGTCAGGCATGTCCAGGGCCAGCAGGGGGATGAAAGAAGGAAGAGGAAGGACAGCTGAGTCAGCCCGGCAAACTTTAGGATTAAGGTCACACAAAACTCGTAAAACTGACATCGAGCATTCACCTCGTCCGTGTGGAGTTTGATAGAACTTTGGAAAATCTGTGAATGATTTCAGGGTACGTGGAGATGAGAGGGGAGCAAAGATGAGGGCAATCTGACTTGGCTTGATCTGTCTGTCTGTTACACAGTGATGTTCACTGTCTGTCTACCTGTCAGCTATATAGCGCCTTTCCTATCTATCTATCTATCTATCTATCTATCTATCTATCTATCTATCTATCTATCTATCTATCTATCTATCTATCATGTACTACATCATGCCATTCCTATTTCTGTCAGTTATATAGTGCCTTTTCTATCTATCTTACTATATCATGTTTTCTATTCATCTATCTGTCTGTCTGTCTATCTATCTATGTATTATATAGTGGCTTTCATTTCTAACTATCTATCTCAGTTATATAGTGCTTTTCCTATCTATCTATCTGTTATATACTGACTTTTATCTATACATATATCTATTATATAGTGCCTTATTATCTATCTATCTATCTATCTATCTATCTATCTATCTATCTATCTATCTATCTATCTGCCTGCCTGCCTGTCTATCTGTCTGTGCCGCCTCTCATCTGTTCGCTTTGCTTTTCAAAATATTAATTTGAAAAAGGAAGATAAGATCACGTCATATCAAATGAGCTTCTTCTTCTTCTTCTTCTTCTTCTTCTTCTTCTTCTCTTCCTCCTCCTTCCCGCCAATGTGAATATTTCTATCCTCCTGAGTTATTCTAAGTCCCATCCGCATCCTGTGAGTCACCGGGAATGGTGACAGCGCTCCTCTGAATGTGTCGCCTCTCTTCTGCGACATTGACCCCATTAGCCAGGGCAGTGCGGGCTTAAAGCAGGACAGCTGGGATCGCGGGGCCACTTGATTCTGTAAAATGTCGCGCGCCGGTGCTGCAGGTGGGGTGGCGGGCCATGTTGCTCAAACTTTCCACAATCGAAACAGCACAAAAATAAATAAATCAATCAGTAAAATCAAGTGAGTGAAATCGCGCTGAATCCTGAACTGCACGTCTGCGCCTGCGCTTAACGGAGATGCGGGCACCGTAAATTTGCCGAGTCGACCGTTCTACTAAAGCGAATTTCGCTTGTTGTCTTCAGTTGAGTTCCGTAACTCAGTTTGCAAAGGACGCTAAACATTTCTCAAGTCGCAGGCTCCAAGAAGCTGCGTGTTCTAAAAGTAGCGGTTTAAATGCGTCATGGATTACAGGTAGCAGGTGACCTTTTTCAGATAATAATAAAGATAATTTCTGAAGCTGACCTTGAATTTGTTTTATTTAAGAGACCGTCGGAATATATTATTATAAAACATACTACATATGCATTACGTTTGTTACTGTCGTACTATAGTCTGACTTCCTAGCATCCCCCGGCCAGCTAAATGTCATTACATTTTAATACCGCCAGCACTTAAAGCACATATCACGTTGCACAGGAATTCGTAGCGACAAGCAGTCCTAACATGCAACGCATTCTTCTGTGCTTAAAAATAAAGCGCGTCCGTCCAAAATCCGATCGCGCGTGCTCGTGAACGCGCACCTATATCCCGTCCATAAGGCGAGCTCGTCCACACAAAACCGGAGCGTCGGTTTATTAGGTGACCGCGCGTGCCCGTGAGCGCGCACCAATACACCTTCCATGAGGTTAGCGCGCCCCTTAAAAAGCAGGCAATGAAAGAGCGCGCGTCCTAGAGAGCAATTCAAATCAGTTCAGTTTAATTCAGTTCAATTCATTTGTTTTCGATTGCCCCAGGTAGTGAATTAACATTTGTACGAGGTGTGTATGTTGAATGGATAATTTAATAAATGGACGATGCACAGACATCATTCAGTGTTAACAACTATATAAACATGTTCAAAAAAGAAGTTTTGAAAGTCAAAATAAAGTTTAACATTCACTGAGTGCGACTTGGTCGTTATGTCCCTTTGATCCTGAGGTGAGGTCAGCGATTTCCGCGTATCGCTCTTAACGGTCACAGCTCACAGTTCCAAGATAAGGTGCGCTCTTATCCGGCTGTCCTTTATCCACATGCACGTGCCGTTTTTTTATCCCGTAGGTATTGAGAGGTTTAATAAGAATACCGGACGCGAGAATAATGAAATAAGCCAAAGTGGCTTTAGGTGATCAGTGGTCGGGGCCTGCCAGTGGGCAGTTATGTCCCAATATGGCAAGAGAATGAGAAACGCGAGAGCAATTCTTCCATAACAAGCCGAGCTGAGAGCGGGAAATTTGATCCACGGGTGACTTGTGAGAGACGGGCCCAGCTGTCATCATAACCGTGACATCTAACGAAAGAGAGGAGGTGAAAGGCATGAGTGGGCAGAAGGGTCACCTGGAGAGGATGGCCCTTATGGTCAGCTTTGGTTTTGTATTCATTACTGATGGAAAAAAAAAACAAAAAAAAAACAATTTTAGACTAAATGGTGCTGCTGGTGATGCTGTGGTCAAGTGCCACCCGAACCTTCAGACCACACATGTGTCACCTTCAAATGAGCGTAAACCTTTAAAGGAGTCCTGCACGAAAAATCC